>NC_082667.1:107773319-108083504 GCF_025265405.1 Mesoplodon densirostris | reverse complement strand
TCTATTTTTAGGTTTTAAGGAACCTCCACACTGTTCTCTCTAGGGGCTGTATCAACTTACATTCCCACCGAAAGAGCAAGAAGTTTCCCTTTTCTCCACAGCCTCTCCAGCATTTATTGTTTAAAGATGTTTTGATGATGGCCAGTCTAACGTATGTGAGGTGATACCTCATTGTAGTTTTGATTTGCATTTCTCTAATGATTAGTGATGTTGAGCATCCTTTGATGTGTTTGTTGGCAATCTGTATATCTTCTTTGGAGAAATGAATATTTAGGTCTTCTGCCCATTATTGGATTCGGTTGTTTGTTTTTTTGATATTGAGCTACATGAGTTGCTTGTATATTTTGGAGATTAATCCTTTTTCAGTTGCTTCATTTGCAAATATATTCTCCTATTCTGAGGTTTGTCTTTTGGTTTTGTTTATGGTTTCCTTTGCTGTGCAAAAGTTTTAAGTTTCATTAGGTCCCATTTGTTTATTTTTTGTTTTTATTTCCATTTCTCTAGGAGGTGGGTCAAAAAGGATCTTGCTGTGATTCACATCATAGAGTGTTCTGCCTGTTTTCCTCTAAGAGTTTTATAGTGTCTGGCCTTACATTTAGGTCTTTAATGCATTTGGAGTTTATTTTTGTGTATGGTGTTAGGGAGTATTCTAAATTCATTCTTTTACATGTAGCTGTCCAGTTTTCCCAGCACCAATTATTCAAGAGGCTGTCTTTTCTCCATTGTATACTCTTGCCTCCCTTATCAAAGATAAGGTGACCATATTTGTCTGGGTTTACCCCTGGGCTTTCTATCCTGTTCCATTGATCTATATTTCTGTTTTTGTGCCAGTACCATACTGTTTTGGTTACTGTAGCTTTGTAGTATAGTCTAAAGTCAGGGAGCCTGATTCCTCCAGCTCCGTTTTTCTTTCTCATGATTGCTTTGGCTATTTGGGGTCTTTTGTGTTAACATATAAATTGTGGAATTTTTTGTTCTAGTTCTGTGAAAAATGCCAGTGGTAGTTTGATAGGGATTGCATTGAATATGTAGATTGCTTTGGGTAGTACAGTCATTTGCACAATGTTGATTCTTCCAATTCAAGAACATGGTATATCTCTCCATCTGTTTGTATCATCTTTAATTCCTTTATCAGTATCTTATTGTTTTCTGCATACAGGTCTTTTGTATCCTTAGGTAGGTTTATTCCTAGGTATTTTATTCTTTCTGTTGAAATAGTAAATGGGAGTGTTTCCTTAATTTCTCTTTCAGATTTTTCATCATTAGTGTTTCGGAAGGCAAGAGATTTCTGTGCATTAATTTGTATCCTGCTACATTATGAAATTCATTGATTAGCTCTAGTAGTTTTCTGGTAGCATCTTTAGGATTCTGTATGTATAGTATCATGTCATCTGCAAACAGTGACCGTTTTACTTCTTCTTTTCCAATTTAGATTCCTCTTATTTCTTTTTCATCTCTGATTACTGTGGCTAAAACTTCCAAAACTGTGTTGAATAATAGTGGTGAGAGTGGACAACATTGTCTTGTTCCTGATATTAATGGACATGGTTTCAGTTTTTCACCACTGGAAACAATGTTGGCTGTGTTTGTCATATATGGCCTTTATTATGTTGAGGTAGGTTCCCTCTATGCCCACTTTCTGGAGAGTTTTTTATCATAAATGCATGTTGAATTTTGTTGAAAGCTTTTTCTGCATCTATTGAGATGATCATATGGTGTTTATCCTTCAGTTTGTTAGTACGGTGCATCATATTGATTGATTTGCATATACTAAAGAATCCTTTCCTTCCTGGGATAAACTCCACTTGATCATGGTGTATGATCCTTTTAATGTGCTGTTGGATTCTGTTTGCTAGTATTTTGCTGAGGATTTTTGCATGTTTGTTCATCAGTGATATTGGCCTGTTGTTTTCTTTTTTTGTGATATTTTTGTCTGGTTTTGGTATCAGGGTAATGGTGCCTTCATAAAATGAATTTGGGAGTGTTCCTCCCTCTGCTATAGTTTGGAAGAGTTTGAGAAGGACAAGTGTTAGCTCTTCTCTAAATGTTTGATAGAATTCACCTGTGAAACCATCTGGTCCTGGGCTTTTGTTTGCTGGAAGATTTTTAATCACAGTTTCAATTTCAGTGCTTTTGATTGGTCTGTTCATATCTTCTATTTCTTCCTGTTTCAGTCTCGGAAGGTTGTGCTTTTCTATGAATGTGTCTATTTCTTCCAGGGTGTCCATTTTATTGGCAAATAGTTGCTTGTAGTAATCTCTCATGATCCTTTGTATTTCTGCAGTGTCAGTTTTTACTTCTCCTTTTTCATTTCTAATTCTGTTGATTTGAGTCTTGTCCCTTTTTATTTTCATGAGTCTGGCTAATTGTTTATCAATTTTGTTTATCTTCTGAAAGAACCAGCTTTTAGTTTTATTGATCTTTGCTATTGTTTACTTCATTCCTTTTTCATTTTTTTCTGATCTGATATGTATGATACCTTTCTTTCTGCTTTTGGGGGGTTTTTGTTCTTTTTTCTCTAATTGCTTTAGGTGTAAGGTTACGTTGTTTATTTGAGATTTTTCTTGTTTGTTGAGGTAGGATTGTATTGCTATAAACCTCCCTCTTAGAACTGCTTTTGCTGCATCCCATAAGTTTTGAGTTGTCGTATTTTCATTGTCATTTTTTTCTAGGTATTTTTTTATTTTCTCTTGATTTCTTCAGTGATCTTTTGGTTATTTAGTAGTGTATTGTTTAGCCTCCATGTATTTGTATTTTTTACAGCTTTTTTTTCTGTAATTGATATCTAGTCTCATATTGTTGTTGGAAAAGATACTTGACACTATTTCAGTTTTCTTAAATTTACCAAGGCTTGATTTGTGATCCAAGATATGGTCTATCCTCGAGAATGTTCCTGAGCACTTGAGAAGAAAGTGTATTCTGTTGTTTTTGGATGGAATGTCCTGTAAATATCAATTAAGTCCATCTTGTTTAATGTATCATTTAAAGCTTGTGTTTCCTTATTTATTTTCATTTTGGTTGATCTGTCCATTGGTGAAAGTGGGCAGTTAAAGTCCCCTACAATTATTGTGTTACTGTTGATTTCCCCTTTTGTGGCTGTTAGCATTTGACTTATGTATTGAGGTGCTCCTATGTTGGATGCATAAATATTCACAATTGCTATATCTTCTTCTTGGATTGATGTCTTGATCATTATGTAGTGTTCTTCTTTGTCTCTTGTAATAGTCTTTATTTTACAGTCTATTTTGTCTGATATGAGAATTGCTACTCCAGCTTTCTTTTGATTTCCATTTACATGGAATATCTTTTTCCATCCCCTCACTTTCAGTCTGTATGTGGCCCTAGGTCCTAAGCAAGTAGGCTTGTAGACAGTATATATACGGGTCTTGTTTTTGTATCCAATCAGCCAGTCTGTGTCTTTTGGTTGAAGCATTTCATCCATTTACATTTAAGGTAATTATTGATGTGTATGTTCCTATTACCATTTTCTCAGTTGTTTTGGGTGTGTTATTGTAGGTCTTTTCATTCTCTTGTGTTTCCTGCCTAGAGAAGTTCCTTTAGCATTTGTTTTAAAGCTGGTTTTGTGGTGCTGAATTCTCTTAGCTTTTGTTTTTCTGTAAAGATTTTAATTTCTCCATGAAATCTGAATGAGATCCTTGTTGGGTAGAGTAATCTTGGTGGTAGGTTTTCCCTTTCATCACTTTAAATATTCCTGCTACTCCCTTCTGCCTTGCAGATTTTGTGCTGAAAGATCAGCTGATAACCTTATGGGGATTCCCTTGTATGTTATCTTTTGCTTTTCCCTTGCCTTGCTGCTTTTAATATTTTTTCTTTGTATTTAATTTTCGATAATTTGATTAATATGTGTCTTGGTGTGTTTCTCCTTGGATTTATCCTGTATTGGACTCTCTGTGCTTCCTGGACTTGATTGACTATTTCCTTTCCCATATTAGGGAAGTTTTCAACTATAATCTTTTCAAATATTTTTTCATTCCCTTTCTTTTTCTCTTCTTCTTCTGGGACGCCTATAGTTCAAATGTTGATCTATTTAATATTGTCCCAGAGGTCTCTGAGACTGTCCTCCATTCTTTTCATTCTTTTTTCTTTATTCTTCTCTGCAGTAGTTATTTCCACTATTTTATCTTCCAGTTCACTTATCCATTCTTCTGCCTCAGTTATTCTGCTATTGATTCCTCCTAGAGAATTTATAATTTCATTTATTGTGTTGTTCATCATTGTTTGTTTGTTTGCTCTTTAGTTCTTCTGAGTCCTTGTTAAATGTTTCTTGTATTTTCTCTATTGTATTTCCAAGATTTTGGATCATCTTTACAACCATTACTCTGAATTCTTTTTCAGGTAGACTGCCTACTTCCTCTTCATTTGTTTCGTCTGGTGGGTTTTTACTTTGCTCCTTAATCTGCTGCATATATCTCTATCTTCTCATTTTGCTCAACTTACTGTGTTTGGGGTCTCTTTTCACAGGCTGCAGGTTCGTAGTTCCTGCTGTTTTTGGTGTCTACCCCCAGTGGGTAAGTTTGGTTCAATGGGTTGTGTAGGCTTCCTGGTGGAGGGGATTGGTGCCTGTGTTCTGGTGGATGAGTCTGGTTCTTATCTTTCTGGTTGGCAGGACCGCATCCAGTGGTATGTTTTGGGGTATCTGTGAACTTATTATGATTTTAGGCAGCCTCTGCTAATGGGTGGGGTTGTGTTCCTGTCTTGCTAGTTGTTTGGCATGGGGTGTCCAACACTGGAGCTTGCTGGTCGTTGAGTGGACCTGGATCTTAGCATTGAGACAGAGATCTCTGGACATGCTCTCACTGATTAATATTACGTGAGGCCAGAAGGTCTCTTGTGTCCAATGTCCTGAACTCAGCTCTCCCACCTCAGAGGCTCTGGCCTGACACCCGGCCAGAGCTCCAAGACCCTTTCAGCCACACTCCTTGTGTTTCCACTTTCCTGTCAGAGGCTCCCAGCTGTGCTTCTTGACAGCAGCTCTTGCCCAAGGCATCTCCCATTGAGAAAGACTAGTTCTGTGTTCATCTCCAGTCTCTGAGGAAATATCAACAATTTAGAAAACCAGCCCAAGTCCTGCCTTAAATACACACTGCCTTCAATCAAGAGGGAAGATTACAGAGACCACACAACAGTTTTCAATCCTAGATGATCACTGGAGAACCAAACTTTTGGCTTGATTTATTTATTTAATTTGACTGTCCATCCTTGACTCTTTTCCCATATGGAATGGATCTTGATCTTATATATCCTTTTCTTAATCCTCCTTGGAAATATTAAAAAGAGAGTAACGTATCACTTCATTTCCAGCATAGAGTTCACTGTCAAAAATCAGCAGTTCACACGTCAGAAATCTGACCTTGCCAAAACCTTTGTGCAGTTTACCACAGAGTACTCTGGCATTTATTATTTGTAGATTTTTTGATGATAGCCATTCTGACCATTGTGAAGTAATACCTCATTGTGTTTTTTATTTAAAAATGCAACTGATTTTTGAGTGTTGATTTTTGTATACTACAACTTTGCTGAATTTGTTTATTAGTTCTAACAAGTATTTTTGTAGAATCTTTAGGATTTTCTAAATATAAGATCATGTCTGGAAATGGAGATAATTTTATTTCTTCTTTTCCTATTTGTATGCTTTTTATTTCTTTTTCTTATCTAATTGCTCTGGCTAGAATGTCCAGTACTATGTTGAATCTTTGCCTTGTTCCTGATTCTAGAGGAAAAGCTTTCAGTCTTTTCATGTTGAATAAGATGTTAGCTGTGGGCTTTTCTAATATGGCTTTTATTATGTTGAAGTAGTTTCCTTCTATTCCTAGTTTGTTTAATGTTTTTATCATGAAATGGTGTTGAATTATGTCAAATATTTTTTCTGCACTGATTGAGACAATCAAGTTTTTATCATTGTGGTACATTACACTGATTTAGTTTTGTATGTTGAACTATCCTTGTTTCCAGATATAAATGATGTATGATCATGATGTATGATTCTTTTAATATGCTGTTGAATTTTGTTTGCTACTATTGTGTTTAGGATTTTTGCATTACTGTTCATCAGGGATATTGATCTGTAGTGGTTTCTGTTGTCATTGTTGTTGTTGTTGTGTCTTTGTCTGGTTTTTGTATCTGGTAATTTTGGCTTCATTGAACACTCAGAGGGAATGTTCCCTCCTCTTTTATTCTTTGGAACAATTTGAGAAGGATTAGTATTATTTCTTCTTTAAATCATTGGTAGAATTCTCCAGTTAAGCCATCTTGTCCTGGGCTTCTCTTTGTTGAGATGTTTTTGATTACTGCTTTAAAGAACTGTTTATATTCAATGTAGTTACAGGTTTGTTCAGATTTATTATTTCTTCATGATTCAGTCTTGGTAGGTTGTATGTTTCTAGGGATTTATTTATTTCTTCTAGGTTGTCCAACTCGTTGATTGATGATTGTTCATAGCAGTCTCATAATCTTTTTTATTTCTGTAACATCAGTTGTAGTGTCCTCTCTTTCCTTTCTAACTTCATTTGATTCTTCTTTTCTTCTTAGTCTAGCTAAGCATTTGTCAACTTTTTTGATCTTTTCAAAAAAAATCAACTCTTGCTTTTGTTGATTTTTTCTCTATTGTTTTCCTTTTGCCTCTTTCATTTATCTCTTCTCTAGTCTTTATGCTTTTCTTTCTTCTACTGACTTTTGGTTTAATTTGTTGTTTTGAGAACTTTCTTCTTTTTTTAGTGTAAGTATTTACCACAATAAACTTCTCTCTTAGTACTGCTTTCACTGTATTGCATAAGTTTTGATATATAGTGGTTTCTGTTTCACTTGCCTCCAAATAGCGCCTGCCTTCAGGACTGGGGAGGACATCCTGGCCCTCAGGAGATCCCCACCATATTCCTTCCTGCATCCCAAGTGGTCCCTCACCTCCAGCAGGACATCTAGCTGATCCCCCCTGCAGTATGTGTCTTGAGGGCTTAGGAGGGTGGCTTTGCTGTGTGTGGTGCTGGTGGTGGAGTTCACGTGGGTGAAGGGTCTGGGTGGGATCAGCTGGTCTAGTTTCTCCATGATCCCCTTTATTCTCAGCTCAGTCTCTGTTGGTGAAAATTCTGGATCGGGTGGTGCTTCTGGGTAGAAGGACTTTCTGAAGGTGTTCCAATGATTCAGAGAGATAGGGTTTCTCAAGCTGAACAAGAACTGAAGTACTATGAGAAAAGGGATATATTATCAGCAAATAATATGGCTTGTTTTTCAACATAAATTATTATGGTTTAGTTTACATACATTTCAGTAGATGCAATCACATATCAAAAATGGATTCTAACTAGTTTTCAGTTTTGGAATCACAGGATTAATTTCCATGAAATGTGACTTCCTGTGCTGCCAGCTGATGATTTCTTCTAGAAGCCATTGGCTTAAAAATTAAACATATAGAATAATTATATACTATTTAATGATTGGAGTTTTGTGTTTCCCTTCACCATCTCCTTATCTGGCCTATTTTTCTTTATGAAAATCATATAGCCATATTATAGGCAATATGGAAAACAGCATATTTTTAAAAATATGATCCTACCTAAGCCTTGCTATCTTTATAGTATTTTTTAATTATTATGTCCTTTCTTTTTCCTTCTATAAATATATTTTATCTAGCTGTAATCATACTAAAAATATAGTTCTAATACTTTTTTGCAGATAATACCATGGATTATAAATGTTTTAATATTGTTACATAATTTTCATGATCATTTTTAATGGTTATATGATACTCCATCAAGAGGATGTAAAATGGGTTGTGTGGACAATGATATTAGACAATTGGATTATAGCTATTCATTTCCATTTTACTTCACATTTGGATATTTTCCAACTTTTCATATACAGGATTACTTCCTTATGATGGATTCCTGGGGATGGAAGTACCAGATCATATATTATTGAATTAAGTTATCAGTCAACCAAACTATAAATATAAACATTTTTATTCTTCTTGACTGTCAAATATATTCTCAAGAGTTTATATTGCCACCAGCAATATGTAAGACTAGCTGTCATGCCACACCAGTGTCTCTTATCATTGCAGCAAAGTGTAAGAGTTATGTATAATGCTCCTTAACAAGAGTACTGAGAGACATATTTAGTCATATCAAAAGTTTGTTTAGCTGACAATGAATGCCATGAATTCACCTGGAAAATGAGGTAATTGGAGGAAATATTACTACCAATTTAAGTCTGTTCAGGTCCCAGGAATCTCTCAAGCCCCATGGAAGTTCATTTAGCCATGGCCTGAAATGACATAGGTAAAGCTAGAGTTGGAAACTACCCCTGTTTGTTTCTTAATTGGCTTGTTTGTGTTTTGCTTTGTTTTGCTTTTTAAGTCAACTGCTGTTTAATATTTATACAGAAAGGCTTGAAGCCCAGGTGTCTTATTTCCCCTGGCATAACTATAGTCAAAGATTTTTCTGGAACAAGATATTTAGTTATGCCAAAACAATTATATAACATCACATATACCAGATTTTAATAATTGGATCATTGCCTGAATAAAAGAGTCATACAAAATCCATTTTCTGACTGAGGAGTTTGGATAGCTGTCTGCTCACCAAGAGAAAGGAGTTGGATATCTCAATTAAGTCTCCCTTACAAAATTCATCACTTTAAATACTGGTGGTTAAATTATAAAACATTGTCATTAAAACTATTTGCAAGGGCAGGACAAGAATAAAGAAGCAGTAGTAGAGAATGGACTTGAGGATACGGGGACAGGGAAGGGTAAGCTGGGACGAAGTGAGAGAGTATCATTGACATATCTACACTACCAAATGTAAAATAGATAGCTAGTGGGAAGCAGCCACATAGCTGACCACCTAGAGGGGTGGGATAGGGAGGGTGGGAGGGAGATGCAAGAGGGAGGAGATATGGGGATATATGTATATGTATAGCAGATTCACTTTGTTATAAAGCAGAAACTAACAAACCATTGTAAAGCAATTATACTCCAATAAAGATGTTAAAAAATAAAATAAATTATTTGCAAATGTGACAGGTGAAAATGGAGACTTACTATTGTTTTAAATTACATTTATTTTAATCCTAGTGTGTTTCAACTTTATTTTCCCTCAAACACTGGTTTTACTAATATATCTCTTCTCTTCCATATGGTCTATTTCCTTTGTTTATTTTTTTATTTTGATTTCAATGTTTTTTAATTTCTCAGCTGACATCAGTTCTTTATATAACAAATATCTTAACATTTAGTCTCTCAATTTTGCAGAAAATATTTTATCAGTTCACATCTTGACATTATTTAAATTTATAGTTAAACCACTGAAAAATTCCTTTGTGACATAATTCTATTGCTTCTAATCTTAGATTGTTCTCCACACTTTCATTATCTAAGTATTCAATTCTATTTTTTTAAACAAGAAAATGTTTATTTAGTGGATAAAAATATACTATCAGTAGAGCACAAAATTTTGAGAAAATATTTGAGAAATATTCTGAGAAAATATTTGTTCTATAGGAATTAGCAGTACTGGAAAATCATGAAAATACATCACTTCAAATTATAAACAAGTACATTTGTACTAAGTTCATCAGGTACAAAGTGAAGAGAAAAATCGACTATTTTATTAAGGAAATATCTAGTCAGCCAAACTAGATCACTTAGACTACCCAAATTCATTCTAATTAGATTTAGTTAAATTAGCAGGATAATTACATGTTTTGAATTTATTTTTACATTTTATTACATTATTGTCATCATTTTTTACTATCATGTATGATCATAATTTCACTATCTGGTAAATAATCGCTTCCAAAATTTTTTTTTCTCTTAAATAGAATAACAATTTTGTTACTTCTTGTTAAGATCATAGCACATTTAATTAACAAATTAAACACCTAATGGTTTGGTCAATATCTACCCAGAAATTTCTTTTTTAAATAAATGCGTTGCCCGTGCACTTGATGAACTGGTTGACTTCAGGGCTGATAAAGCAGACGTGGTCAGAGCAGTCATGAAACTGACTGTTGGCAAAGTACTCAAAGGCAAACCCAATAATATGGTCACTGAGCCAGGTTGGAGGATCCAATAGTGAGACATCTGTTTGCCACAGCAGATTGTCCATGTAACTGAAGACTACTGGAGCCATCTTGTACTGACTAGAGCTGCTCAGAAATTCCAGAAGCTGCCTCAGTCCTCACCACTTCAACTAGCCTTCAGGCACCTCTGTGTTGGTCAGAAAGCCGGAAGTGGGTTTTAGGGTAAACAAGTCTAAAAGCTTAACTTTGAATTAGCCTGTGTACATGAAGTTATGCTTCATTCTTTGTTTTTCCTCATACCTTTCAATGTGTGTGCATAAACCAAATGAACTAAATGCTTTAAAATATTTGGAAAGTTAACCAGAAAGCACACTTGTAATGTATTCAAACAGTTGTGATCGTACATATATATCAAAAGTATTAAATAAGTAGATTTAGATAAAGAACAATCAAGTTACCTGTGAAATTATTAAGAGAGTTCTACCCCCTAACATGAAATCATGCCATATTACTATTGGCTTTCTACTCCTGACTATACATTTTCAGTTTTACTCCTTTATTTTCTCTCCTCTCCTTTCTTCTCCTTTCCCCTCCCTTCCCCTCCTCTTTTTCCCCTCCGTTGCTCCCTCCCTCCTTCATTTCTCTTTTTTCCTTCCCTCCCTTTCTTCTTCCATAAAATACGTAGTGAATCCATGCTCTGTACCCTGTATTGTGTTAGCTGTGGAGACATGTGGAGACAAAAGCAAGACACACCCAATCTCCCCTTAACAACAATTTTATATTTTAAGTTGGAAGACTTAGATGGAAATTGGGAAACAAAGTGAAAAATTACAGTATTATTAACAATAATGGTTAGTAAATGTTTTCTATGCGTCGATGCTGTTCTAACCATTTTAATTGTATTTTCTAATTTATCCCCACAACAACCCTATGAAACTAGTAGAACTGTTTCCCCTCTTCTACAGAAAGTGAAACTGAGGCCCTGAGAAAGTTAAATAACTTGGCCAGGGATGCAGAGTTAGTAAGTGGTGGGAAGTGTGATTCAAAAGCAGGGAGGTGGGCTCCAGAACCTGTAGTCTTAACCACTAAATTGTACTACACACTAGAGAAGTTCTTTGGTTGACAAGAAGGGAATAAATTAAACAGCTTAGCTGGTTTATTTTGACCATAAATTTTTAATATATATGTATTGTGTGCCTTTTATGTAAGTATAATTTTGACGTAGCTTAGCAGTGAACCTTTCATCTTGATGTGGTTACTATGGGGTGTTTTACTAAGTTTTAGTGCATATTTATCTTTTAACATATGGAATCCAGTTCTGCTTGAAAATATGCTCCAAATTTTGACTGCAGGACTAGAAGGTGTTTTGGCTACAAAGTAGATTGATCAAATAAACCTTCCAAAAAAATGGCTTTTCAGATGGGTTTGGCAAAGGATATGTGTGTAGTAAAGATAAACTTCATGTTTAAGCAATGGTAGACTGTTCCCTTGGGAAAAGATGGTTAGTATTGCACAACTAGCATTTCCCATGGCAATTTTGAGATAAATAAGGGAATCTTTCAGTGTGGGAACTGATGTACTATCTACAGCTACAGCCTTATCTAAAAGCTCATATTTCAGATTCTACAGATAGATGCTTCAGTTTCTGTGTGTGTGTGTGTGTGTGTATTATATATGTATCAAGTGGTTTCTAATTTTTTTTAACATGAAAATGTGCCAAATAATCCTAGAGGGGAAAAAAAGGGTTCTTTGTATACTTTGGATAACAGTTCTTTGTCAGATGTATCTTTTGCAAATACTTTCTCTGTCTGCAGCTTTTCTTCTCATCTCTTGCCTTTCATAGAGCACAAGTTTTTAATTTTAAAGATGTCCAGATAATGAATTATTTCCTTCATGGATTGTGCCTTTGGTATGATATCTAAAAAGTCATCTCCATACCCAAGGTCAGTTAGGTTTTCTCCTTTGTTATCTCCTAGAAGTTTTATAGTTTTATAGTTTTGCATTTTACATTTAGGTCTATAATTCATTTTTAGTTAATTTTTGGAAAGGGTGTAAGCTCTGTGTCTAGATTTATTTATTTATTTTGTATGGATGGATGACCAGTTGTTCCAGTACCAGTTATTGAAAAGACTGTCTTTGCTCCATTGTCAAGCATCAGTTGACTTTATTTATGTGGGTCTGTTTCTGGAGTCTCTTTTCTGTTCCCTTGACTTGTTCATCATTCTTTCACCAATAATATCATACTGCTTTGATTACTGTAGCTTTATAGTAATTCTTGAAGTCAGGTAGTGTTAGTCCTCTGACTCTGTTCATTAATATTGATTTGCCTATCCTGGGGGTTTTACCTCTCCATAGAAACTTTAGAATCAGTTTTTCATATTTTATATGACTGGATTTTGTCATTCTTTTGTCTATCTAGATTCAATCAAGTGGATAGAAAAATCTATTCTTCTGGTTCTTATGGTAAAGATACTCTTTGCCCTCTTTACTGATCTTAATAATAATTTTAATTTAACTAATTATTTCTTTTTTTTTTTTTTGTGGTACACGGGCCTCTCACTATTGTGGCCTCTCCCGTTGTGGAGCACAGGCTCCGGATGCGCAGGCTCAGTGGCCATGGCTCACAGGCCCAGCCACCCTGCGGCATGTGGGATCTTCCCAGACCGGGGCACGAACCCGTGTCCCCTGCATCGGCAGGTGGATTCTCAACCACTGTGCCACCGGGGAAGCCCTTAACTAATTATTTCTGATTAATTATAAAAGGAAGTACATAATTATTATTTGCAGCTGATATGATTATATACCCATAAAAACCAATCTAATGAAAGGAACAAATGTGTAAACTTATTATTACAAAAAGTAAATAATTTGAAAGATAGATAAGTAGAACTCCATGGGCATCTAAAAGAGATTGCTGCAAACTTGGCCTCAGACGGTTAAAAATGGCTTCATGAGGGGAAAATGGGAATTACTGTTTGGTGGTCACAGAGTTTCTATTTGGAGCAATGAAAACGTTTTGGAAATAGATAGTGGTGATTATAAATGTTATTAATGCCATTGTATTATACACTTTAAAATGGTGAAAATGTTAAAGTTTTATGTCATATTTAACCACAAATTTTACAATTAATAATGTAATGTACCCAAAATCATTGAATTATATACTTTAAATAGGTGAATAGTATGTTATGTAAGTTATATCTCAATAAAGCTTTTTTTTCCTGAAAGAATTGCTTCATGGGGACTTCCCTGGTGGCGCAGTGGTTAAGAATCCACCTGCCAGTGCAGGGTACACGGGTTCGAGCCCTGGTTTGGGAAGATCCCACATGCCGCAGAGCAACTAAGCCCGTGTGCCACAACTACTGAGCCTGCACTCTAGAACCCGTGAGCCACAACTACTGAGACCACGTGACACAACTACTGAAGCCTGCACTCCTAGAGCCAGTGCTCTACAACAAGAGAAGCCACCACAATGAGAAGCCCACGCACCACAATGAAGAGTAGCCCCCACTCGCCACAACTAGAGAAAGCCCATGCACAGCAATGAAGACCCAACACAGCCATAAATTAATTAATTAATTAATTAATTAATTAATTAAAAAAAGAATTGCTTCATGGAGCTGATGACATTTGATTCTCAAAAGATGAGAGGAAGATTACTGGATAGAGAAGAGGAGAATTTTTAGGCAGAGCTATTCTTGGCACTGAGATTCTTTTCCTTTCAGAAGAAAAACTTTATCTTTACTACATATCTGTAAACTGTGGCCATATGTCCAGGACCATTATCCTTCCATCAAGAACAATTCTTTGAGTCAAGAAAGCAATTAATGTCAAAAAGAAAAGAAAAAAGAGCAAAAAGTCTAACCTAAATATTTAAAGGGCTTGGAGAAGCTCTGAGGAACAAACTAATAAGCAGAATCAGCCATCCTGGTTTCCTTCTTTCTGACAATGGTTTTCATTAATTATAGCTACGCAATTCTGCTTCCTGATTTCTTTATAAAAACAAATATCCTAAAGTTCTTATAAAGATCCCAATAACAACCAAATTAAAGAAGAGTCTAGGCTAACAGATGATAGAGACATTGTGGAAGATTTTGAAGAAATTATTCTTCTTGACATGGGACTTCCAGAGCGGAGTTTTCATCTGATTACTCAGGGCTAAGGTGTGTTTATTCTTGGTTTTATTAGGATTCTTGTTTTCAGGATTCATTTCCCAACACTGGATGCTTAATGATTGAGGAGACAAACTCTGAAGTTAAAGAGGTGGGGATCTTCTCCACTAGCCAGAGGTCATGCCTGAGTCTCTGGAATCCAGGCTTAGTATTATTCTGAGAGTGAGGTTGCTGAGGACTAAAGATAGATAGCTTAATAAGACATGAGATATTCCTAGAAAATAAAAACGTCTCCTTCAACCCTGATACAGTGATTACATATTACCGTAAAAAGAGCAGTAAGTTTTGGGCTTTCCTGGTGGTGCAGTGGTTGAGAGTCTGCCTGCCAATGCTGGGAATGAAGGTTCATGCCCCGGTCCGGGAAGATTCCACATGCCGCGGAGCGGCTGGGCCCGTGAACCATAGGCCGCTGAGCCTGCGCGTTCAGAGCCATGGCTGCTGAGCCTGCGCGTCCAGAGCCATGGCTGCTGAGCTTGCGCATCCGGAGCCTGTGCTCCGCGATGGGAGAGGCCGCAGCAGTGAGAGGCCCGCGTACCGCAAAAAAAAGAGCAGTGAGCTTCGATTCCTTGTATCACCATTTACTACTTTTGTGATTATGCATTCGATGAAGCCTCATTTCCTCACTCTTAAATTAGGGTTCTTTACACATGGGACATTTGTGTTGAGAGATAATAATAGAATAACCTTATTTAGTTTCAGGTGTGCCTTTTAAAAATAACAAATCACTGGCTCTTTAAAAATTTTTTACTCCAGAATGGGAACCTTACCTACCCCTAACTATCATCTCTTTGGAAATTGGGATACAATTTCTCTGTTTAGTTCAAGCATACCTTGGTATTTTGCATAAGGCATTGGGGTAGCAAAGGAAGTGTTAGAGGCAAGAGTCATGGAAAGGCATGATGTTGAGAGACAGGGGCAGATTCTACACCTTTGTCTTGTTTCCAATCACCTCATTTTCAATCACATCCTGATTCTAACTAGATTCACCAAACTTAGGTAAGACAGGAACTGGTGTGAGCAGACCTCAGGTATATATGCTGTTTTTTGTTTTCTTTAATTTAACTAAAATACAGTAAAATTGACTTTGTTTAATATACAATTCAATGAGTTTCGACATGTGTCTAGATTTGTGTAAGCACCATCACAATCAGAAAAGAGACCAGTTTCACCATCCCCAAACACTGGCCCTTTGTAATAACATGCTCCCTCCTCCCCTTACCTTTGGCAACCACTGATCTATTCTCCATAGCTATAGTTTCACCTTTTTTTCCATAAATGTCACATAAATGGAATCATGTATATGATCTTTTTTTTTTTTTTGGCTGCAGTTGGGTCTTCGTTGCTGTGCGCGGGTTTTCTCTAGTTGCGGTGAGCGGTGGCTATTCTTCGTTGTGGTGCGTGGGCTTCTCATTGCAGTGGCTTCTCTTGTTGTGGAGCATGGGTTCTAGGCACGAGGGCTTCAGTAGTTGTGGCACACAGGCTCAGTAGTTGCGGCATGTGGGCTTTAGGGAGTGCAGGCTTCAGTAGTTGTGGTGCATGGCCTCAGTAGCTGTGGCTCGCGGGTTCTAGAGCACAGGCTCAGTAGTTGTTGCTCACGGGCTTAGTTGCTCCACAGCATGTGGGATCTTCCCAGACCAGGGATCGAACCCAAGTCCCCTGCATTCCCAGGCGGATTCTTAACCACTGCACTACCAGGGAAGTCTTTATGTGGCCTTTTGAGACCAGCTTCTTTCCATCAGCATATTGCCCTTGAGATTTGTCCATATTGTTTTGTGTCAGTAGTTTGTTCATTTGCATTGCTGAGCAATATTCCATTGTATGGATGTACAAGTTTGTTTATCCATTGACTTACTAAAGAACATTTGGGCTGTATACAGTTTGGGGCAATTATGAATAGAGCTGCTATGAACATTCGTTTACAGGTTTTGTGTGAATATGAGTTCTCATTGCTCTATGATTTTGCCCTGAAGGGAAGCTTTGGCAATGCCTGAGGGACATATTTGGGTTTGGGGGGTTTTGATGGGGGAGTTATTTTTTTTCTTCATTTTATTTATTTTTTTAATTTTATTGGAGTATAGTTGATTTACAATGTTGTGTTAGTTTCAGGCATACAGCATAGTGATTCAGCCATACATATATTCATTCTTTTTCAGATTCTTTTCCCATATAGGTTATTACAGAATATCCCTGTGCTATACAGTAGGTCCTTGTTGGTTATCTATTTTATATATGGTAGTGTGTGTATGTTAATCCCTAGCTCCTAATTTATCCCTCCCCCCCCCACATTTCCCCTTTGGTCACCATAAGTTTGTTTTTGAAATCTGTGAGTCTATTTCTGTCTTGTAAACAAGTTCATTTATATCATTTTTTAAAAAAATTAAATTCCACATATGAGTGATATCATATGATATTTGTCTTTTTCCATCTGACTTACTTCACTTAGTATGATAATTTCTAGGTCCATCCTTGCTGCTGCAAGTGGCATTATTTTGTTCTTTTTTATGGCTGAGTAATATTCCAATGTATATATATACCACATCTTCTTTATCCATTCATCCGTTGATGGACATTTAGGTTGGTTACCTGTCCTGGCTATTTTAGATACTGTTGCAATGAACATTGGGGTGCATGTATCTTTTCGAATTATGGTTTTCTCTGGATATATGCCTAGGAGTGGGATTGCTGGACCATATGGTAGCTTTATGTTTAGTTTTTTAATGAACCTCCATACTGTTCTCCATAGTGGCTGTTACCAATTTACATTCCCACCAACAGTGTAAGAGGGTTCCCTTTTCTCTACAGCCTCTCCAGCATTTATTGTTTGTAGATGTTTTGATGATGGCCATTCTGACCAGTGTGAGGTAATTCCTCATTGTAGTTTTGGTTTGCATTTCTCTGATAATTAATGATGTTGAGCATCTTTTCATATGATTTTTGGCTATCTCTGAGGGACATTTTTGATTGTCACAACTAAAGCAGAGTGGGGGTTCTTTGGGGGGTGGGGAGGCTGAAGAGTTGCTGCTATCATCTAGTGGGTAGAAGTCAAGGTGCATTATCTGAAAATGCACAGGACAGCCCCCAACAACAAAAACTGATTAGACCAAAATATCAATAGTTCTACAGTTGAGAGACCTGCTTTACAAGAAATACCTGAGTGGGAATTACAAAGGTATATGGTAAGTAAGTGTATCTTTAACTTTACAAGAAACAGCCAAACTGTTTTCCAGAGTGGGTATATTTTTTGGCATTCTCACCAGCAATGAGAGTTCCAGGAGTTCCACGTTCTTACCAGCAGTTGATATTGCAGGGTTTTCTTTAGTTGTATTTTTTGCCATTCTACTAGGTACATAGGGACAGCTCATCAGAGCTTTAATTTGGATTTCCTTAATGGCAAACCATATTGGTTATATATGTTTTAATTTGCTTATTTGCTAGCCATATATCCTCTTTGGTAAAGGATCTATTCAAGTTTTGGGGCCCAATAGTTAATTGAATTGTTTGCTTTCTTACTGTTGAATTTTGAGAGTTTCTTATACAGTTGACCCTTGAACAATGCGGGGGCTGGGGTACCAACCCTCCACGCAATCCAAAATCTGAGTATAACTTATAGTCAGCCCTTGGTATATGCAATTCCTCCACATCCTTGGTTCCACATCCATAGATTCAACCAACTGCAGATCGTGTAGTACTGTCATGCTTACTATTGAACATATCCTCATGTAAGTGGACCTGTGCTGTTCAAACCCATGTTATTCAAGGGTTCGCTGTATATTATGGATACAAGTGCTTTGTTGATTGTGTGACTTGCAAATATTTTCTCCCAGTCTGTAGCTTGTCTTTTCATTCTCTCAACAGTGTCTTTCACCAAAAAAAAAAGGAAAATGTTTTAATTTTGATGAAGTCCCATTTATCGCTTTTTAATTTTATGGGTTGCATTTTTAGTTTTATACTTAAGAAATCTGACTAACCACAGGTTAAGATATTCTGTTTTCCTTAAAACTTTTGTGGGTTTGGACTTTATATTTAGATCCCTGATCCACTTGAGTTAATTTTTGTATAAGGTGTGAGGTTTAGGTTGATATTCATTTATTACCATACGGATGGCTGATCGTTCTAACCATATTGTGAAATTTTCATTTTTCCATTGAATTGCCTTTCTACATTCATCAAAAATCAAGTAGCCATATTTGCATGGCTACATTCCTGGAATTTCTATTCTGTTTAACTCGTCTTTGTATCCATCCCTTCATTAATTCTGTACTGTGTCAACTATTGTATCTTTATAGTAAGTCTTGAAATTTTTTAGTGTGGCCTCCAACTTTATTCTTCTTTTTAAAACTTGTTTTGTCTATGCTAGTTCCCTTGCCTTTCCATATAAATTTTAGAATCATCTTGTCTAGATCAACAAAAATTCCTGTGAAAATTTTGTTTCAAATTGTGTAAAATCTGTAGTTTGGAGACAGTTAACATATTAAATATTCAGTCTTCCAATCCGTGAACACAATATGTCTCTCCATTTATATGTCTATAATTTTTTATCAGCATTTTATAGTTTTCAGACTACAGATTCTGCCCCATTTTGTTAGAATTTTTATCTCAGGATTTCACTTTTTAATTTCTTGTAAATGGTATTGTGTGGGGTATTTTTTACTGTTTATTTCTAATTTTTCATTGCTAAAAATACAATATATACAAATACAATTGAATTTTATGTTGACCTTATATCCTATGACCTTGATAAACTTGCATAGTACTTGTAGAAATGTTTTTGTAGTTTCTTTGGGTTTTTCTATGTAGACAATCATGTCATCCACAAATAGGGACAGTTTTATCTCTTCATTTCCAACCTACATGTGCTTTACTTCCTTTTCCTTCTCTTACTGCAATGGCTAGCCCTTCCAGTACGATGTTAAACAGAAGTGGTTAAAAGGTAAAGGGACATCCTTGCCTTCTTTACGATCTCAAGGATAAAGTATTCAATCTTTCACCATTAAGAATGATGTTAGCTGTATATTTGCTATGGATGTTCTTTAATGAATTAAGGAAGCTCTTTTTCATTCCAGGCTTCCTAAAGGTTTTGTCATAAATGACTGTGAATTTTGTCAAATTTTTTTTCTGTATAAATTGATATGATCAGGTATTTCTTTCTCTGTAGCCTGTTGACATGGTTGATTATACTGATTGACTTTTAAAACATTGAACCAGCAATTGTATTCCTGGGATAAAACCAAGTTGGTCATGGTATATTGTTCTTTTCATATATTGCTATATTTGATTTGCTAGTATTTCATTGAGAATTTTTGCACCTGTTCATTTTGCATTTGTTCATAAGGAATATTGGTCTGTTATTTTATTTCCTTGTACTGTCTTTGGTTTTGGCATCAGGGTAATGCTGGCCTAATAAAATAATTTGGGAGCTTTCCTTTCTCTTCTATCCTTTGGAAAAAGAGATTGTGTAAAATTGGTGTTATTTATTTTTTAAGTATTTGATAGAATTTTCCCATGTAACTATCTGAGCCTAGATACTTCTTTTTCTGAAGAGTTTTAACTATGAATTCTAAATTGATTTAATTGATTTAGGACTATTCAGAACATCTATTTATTCTTGGCTGACTTTTGGTAGTTTGTGGTCTTTAAGGTATTCATCCATTTTATCTGTTTTCAAATTTATATTCATAAAGTTTTTTGTGGTTTTCCCGTATCATCATTTAATGTCTGACTTCCATTTGTCAATTCTGATATTAGTTATTTATGCCTTCTCTTTTTTTTTTCTTTATAAGTTTGGCTAAAGTTTTATCAATTCTCATAATCATTTTAAAGAACCAACTTTTGTTCTATTGATTTTCTCTATTGTATTCTCTATTATATTCTGTTTTCAATTTTAATGATTTCTACTGTAATATCAATATTTATTATTTCCTTCTTTCTGCTTGCTTTTTATAGTTCTTTAAGGTGGAAAATTAGATTACTGATTTGGTACCTTTCTTCTTTTTTAGAACAACCACTTAATGTAATGCTATAAATTTCACTCTAAGTACTGCTTTAGCTGTGTACAACAAATATTAATGTTATATTGCCATTTTTGTTTAGTTCAAAATGTACTCTAGTGTCCCTTGAAACTTATTCTTTGATTCATCGATTATATAGAAGTGTGTCATTTAATTTCCATATGTTGAGAGATTTACCAATTATTGTTCTGTTGCTGATTTCCAGTGTAATTTCATTATGTCAAAAAACACACTTTGTGTAATTTCAATTATTTTGAAATCTGTTAAGGTTTGTTTTATGACTCTAGCTATGTTCTGTCTTGATGAATGTTTCATGTGCACTGAAAAAATTTTGTATTCTGCTGTTATTGGGTGAAATGTTATATAAATGTCAAGCAGATCCAGTTATTGTATTCCTTAGTTCTTCTATATTTTTACTGACTGTATTAGATTCCTAGGGCAGCCATAACAAATTGTCACAAACTTGGTGGCTTAAAACAACATAAATTTATTATCTCACAGTTATGGAGGCCAGAATTCTAAAATCAAGATGTCAACAGAGATGATTCCTTCTGGAGGCTCTGAGCGAGAGTATATTCCATGCCTCTCTCCTGGCTTCTGGTGGGTGCTAGCAATCCTTGCTATTCTTGACCTATAGGTGCATCACTGCAATCTCTGCCATCATCTTCACATCACCTTCCCCTTGTGTGTCTTCTCCCTTCTCCTCTTTTAAAAAGATACTTGTCATTAGCTTTAGGGTCCACCCTAATCCAGGATGATCTCATCCCAAGACCTTTAACTTAATTACATCTGCAAAGAGTATTTTTCTTAATAGGTTAGATTCAGAGGTTTCAAGCAGACATATCTTTTAGAAGGGAGGGCCACCTTTCAACCCACTACACTGACTTTCTGTCTACTTGTTCTATCAATTACTGAGAGCAATGTAGGAGTCAACAACTTAACTTTGGATTTGTCCTTTTTTTCTTTCATTTTTATGTGCTTTTCTTGAAATATTTTGAAGCTGTCAGATGTATACAAATGTATGGTGGTTATAAATTTAGGATGAATTTATTCTTTTATCATTATGTAATGATCCTATTTACTTCTGGTAGTTTTTCTTTTTCTGAAATCTACTTTGTTATTACTAAATCCATACAAGCATTATTTTGATATTTGGATGGCATATCTATTTCCATCATTTTACTTTTAGCCTACTTGTATTTAAAATGGGTGTATTATAAATAATTTATGGTTGGGTCACTGTTTTTTTATCCATTCTGAGTCATTGTCTTTAAATTGGTATGTTTGGACTACTTATATTTAATGTATTTATTGATATGTTTTGACTTAGGGCTGCCATTTTACTTGTTTTCTCTTTTTTAAATTCTTCTATAACGAGTTTGAAATACACCCAGAGTGCTCTCTTCTCCTTAACAAGCTTTGCCCTCAAGGGAAACTATTTCATCAGAACTTAAATTACTTGGGTTTACCAAAGCCTAACCAACCTGAGGGAAGGAAAATACCCAAATCCAGCTACCCAATAGATCATGTCCAGCTTTCAATAAAACATTACAAGGCATGCAAAAAAAAAAAAAAAACCCACAGTCTGAAGCAACAATATGGGCATCAGAGCCAGACTCAGCTATAGTAGAGGCTTTGGAATTATCAGACCAGGAATTAAAAATAACTATAACTAAAGTGCTAAGGGTTCTACTGGGAAAAGTGGGCAACATACAGGAACAAATAGGTAATGTAAGCAGAGATATGGAAACTCTAAGAAAGCATCAAAAAGAAATGCTAGAAATCAAAAACACTGTAAGAGAAACAAAGAATGACTTTGGGGACTCCCTGGTGGCGCAGTGGTTGAGAGTCCGCCTGCCGATGCAGGGGATACGGGTTCGTGCCCCGATCTGGGAGGATCCCATGTGCCGCGGAGCGGCTGGGCCCGTGAGCCATGGCCGCTGGGCCTGCGCGTCCAGAGCCTGTGCTCCGCAACGGGAGAAGGCCACGACAGTGAGAGGCCCGCATACCGCAAAAAGAAAAAAAAAAAGAATGACTTTGATGAACTTGTTAGTAGACTAAACACAGCCAAGAAAAGAACCAGTGAGCTTGAAGGTATGTCAGTAGAAACTTCCCAAACTGAAAAGCAAACGTGAAAAGGAACAGAATACCTAAGAACTATGGGACAAATACAAAAAGTATAACATACACATACTGGAAACATCAGAAGCAAAAGAAAGAGAAAAGAACAGAAGAAATATTTGAAATAATAATGGCTGAGAATTATCCAAAATTAATAACAAACACCAAACCATAGACCCAGGAAACTCATAAAACACCACAGAAGATAAATAATTAAAAAAATCTACACCTAAGCATATCATCTCAAACTACAGAAAATCAAAGACAAAGAGAAAAATCATGATAGAAGCCAGAGGGAGAAAAATATCCTACATATTGAGGAAAAAAAATAAGGTTTCTGTGTTTCTATTGTACAAAACTTATGCATATGTTAGGTTACATGGCAAAAGGAAATTAAAATCAAAGGTGCAATTAAGGTTGCTAATCAGCTGACCTTAAAATAGGGAACACTGAATTATCCTGAGTTATCCAGGTGGGTCAAAAGTAACCACAAGAGTCCTCAAAAGTAAAAAAGAGAGGCAGGATAGGGAGAACCAAAGAGATGGTGGTGTGAGAAGAACTTGGACCAAAGTTGCTGGCTTTGAAGATGGAGGAGCCAGAGAAAACACACGAGCTCTAGAAGCTAGAAAAGGCAAGGAGATGAACTCTCCCATAGAGTGTCCAGAAGAGTGTGCATACTGCCAGCACCTTGATTTTAACCCAGTGAGGTTCATTCTGGAATTTTGACCACAAGGAACATAAGATAATACATTTGTATCATGTAAGCCACCAAGTTTGTGATAATTTGTCACAACAGCAGTAGAAAACTAATACAATTATAACTACTGTTTTAAAGTTTTTGATAATTTCAACATCTACATTATCTCAGAGTTGGTGACTTTGCTTATTCTCCTGCAAGTTGTAATTTTCCTGGTTCCTCCTATGCTGAATAGTTTTGGCTTATATTTGGATATTTTAACTACTGTGCTATGAGATTCTGGATCCTGTTTAAACCCTAAAGATAATGTTGATTTTTTTAAATCAGGCAATCGATCTAATTAGGTTAAAGCCATAAGTTCCAACCCACCTTTTGTGGGCTCTAGTTTCAAGGTCTATTCAGTTCTCAAAACATTCGGCTGTACTGTTTGAATCTGTCCCGTGCATGTAACATCCAGTGGTCAGTCTGGGACCTGGGCAATGGTCCAGTCTGTAATTGAATTCCCTAAGCCTTCAGTGTGCTATTTAGGGTAAGAGTGACACATGCTAAACTCAGAGTTGAGCCCAGAAGTTCATCCACCACTTTATGGGATAACTCTTTTGAGCTTTGTCTTTGCAATCTCCCCAAACCTTTCCCATTCTATGGGATCCCTGCTTTTGGTCCTTCAGCCAGACAAATGGGGCAAGAAGAAGGTTTCTCAGCCTGAGTGGGAAACCTAATGTGTTTCCCTAGAATTCCTGTAGCACCTGAGATCAGGCAGGAACATTTGGACAAGGTCTGATAAAGGCAAGCTGTCCACCACATGAGGTTCTAAACTCTTAATGGAAATATGGTTTGTGTAAGATTCAGTGTGTAATGAGATTTTTAACTTGAGCAGTAGTATAGCAATGAGGGAAAACTTAAACTTTTTATTTTTAGACAATTGTAAATTCACATGCAGTTGTCAGAAATAATAGAGAGACCTCATATACCCTTTACCCAGTTTCCACAATGATAACTCTTGTAAAACTGTAGTAAAATATCACAACCAGCATATTGACACTGAATATAGTCAAGATACGAACATTTCCATCACCACCAGCCTCCTTCATGTAGCACTTTTTAGTCACACTTACTGCCCTTCCAGGCCCACCCCTCCTTAATCCCTTAACCCCTGAAAACCATTTATCTGTTTGCCATTCCTCCATTATTTCAAGAATATTATGCAATGGAATCACACAATATATGAACCATAAATATGAGTGAAGAAAAACAAATAATTTTGTGCCTGACCCTTAAAATGAGTCATATAAAGGGGAAAGTCTCTTTAAAATAGTAGTAGCAAGATTCAATAATAATTCAATAATAGTAGATCAGGATTCAATGCTCAATATCTCTTAGCCCAATTACCTCATTCTTTTAACAACCTGTTTCAAATATATTTTTCTCAAATATAAATATTAGGGGTATATATATTTCAAATATATATTAGAGATAAATATATAATAAATACATATAAATATAAATATATAATTCAAATACGTATATATTTCATATATATAGACACTGATACATACAGTATTTTTCAGAAGACTCTAAGATCTTTTGTTCTCCATGATACATCTGACCAAATATCACTAATTACTACATAATCTTATCCATCATTTTCTAGTCATTGGTACCTTCTACTCATTTCCTGAAAATTTTGAAGAAACTGACTTATAGTCTTCATCATTAAAAATCCTGATATCCTCCAAGTAGACCTCAATGTCCAGGAAGCAACTCCTCCAATACCTAAATTTTTTTGTTCCTTAACCTCAGCTTTAGAAATCTAAAAAAGTAGTCATATGGCAATTCAACTTTCTGTCACCCTGCCCTACTTAATTGTACCATACCATTTTTTTCTGCTTCCAGTTTTCTTCTGTTAACTTCTTTCCATAAGAATTTCAATGCATTCACATATCTCTCATATTAAAAAAAGAACTGCTATACTAACTTTTGCTTATTCCCTATCCCTACCCAGTTAAACTTCTCAAGAGTTCTCATCAATCACTTTCTTTCCTACCACTCACTTCTCAGACCGGTGCTTTTTTTGTTCTTCAGGGCAATAGCACTAGCAACTTTTTTTTCTTTTTAAAAATTTTTATTGGGGTATAGTTGATTTACAATGTTGTGTTAGTTTCAGGTGTACAGCAAAGTGAATCTGTTATACATATACATATATCCACTCTTTCTTAGATGCTTTTCCCATATAGGTTATTGCAGAGTATTGAGTAGAGTTCCCTGTGCTATACAGTAGGTCCTTTTCTTTTCACTCTGTAGCTCACTCAAGGAATTGTCACAGAGGCCAATGAGTTAAGCTGCCATTTATATTCTGATGATTCCTAAATCCATTTTCCTAAACCACGTCTTTCTTAGCTTCAAATTTCTATATTCAAGTCTACTGAAGAAACATTTCCATTTAGATGACATAAAAGCACCTCAAACATAAACTGTTCATATCTAAACTTACCTTTTTTTCCCAAAACTACTTCCCCTACTCTGTTCTATACTTCAGTGAATGGCATCACCAGCCATGTACTTGTACATATCTAGAATAATTCCTGCTTAATTCCACCTCCTCACCCCCTCACCACAGTCAATCTATTTCTGTCAATTCTATCTCAAATTCATTTACTTTTCTCCAACCTCATTGTTAGTACCTTATTTCAGGTCACCATTACCTCTCACCTGGATTACTGAACAGTCCTTATTTTGTAATTTAACAGTTATTTATTAAGCACCTACTATGTGCCAGCCATTGTTCTAGGCACTTGAGATATACCAACAAATAAATATAGATAAAAATCCTTCCCTTATGGAGATCACCTTATAGCAGGTCAAGATAGACAATAATCAATGAACATAATAAATAAGTAAATTATATAGTATTTTAGAAAGTTAAAAGTCAAACAGAGGGCCTCCCTGGTGGCGCAGTGGTTAAGAGTCCGCCTGCCGATGCAGGGGATGCGGGTTCGTGCCCCGGTCTGGGAGGATCCCATATGCCGCGGAGCGGCTGGGCCCGTGAGCCATGGCCGCTGGGCCTGCGCATCTGGAGCCTGTGCTCCGCAACGGGAGAGGCCACAACAGTGAGAGGCCCGCATACCGCAAAAAGAAAAAAAAAAAAAAGTCAAACAGAGTAAGGGAAACACTAAGAGGTAGGGTGGGGGCTGCTTCTAGTGCTAAATAAAGAGGATGACATTTGAGCAAAAACCTGAAGGAAGAGTGTTAGCCATGTGAAAACCTGGAGGAAGAACGGGCAGAGGAAACAGCCAGTGCAAGAATGCCTTGGGCCAGGCTTTCTGTACCCTTGAATAAAAAAACCTGACCGAGACACTGTGCCAGGAAGTCTGGGCCCTGCCATGTTCCCACTGAAGTTGAGAGCATGGAATTTTATTTTAGAAATATAATCTCAGACTCCTGAACATAAAGATGTTGTCCTATATTTCTGTATCCCTAATACCTAGTTCCGCCCTGACACACAATCTATACTCAACAAACGTTTGCTGAATGAATGATTAGAGAAGGCCTAGACTGGGAGCCAGGGAAATTAATTAGAGGACTATTTCCACACCATAGATGAGAAATGACAAAGGACTGGACTAAAGCAAGACTATGGGGATGGAGATAAACGGATAGATTTGAGAGAGATTTAGGAGGTAGAATTTGTGAGATTAATGGCTAATTGCTTGTGGAGAGAGTTTTGGCTTGGTTGACGAATGGGCTGTGGCAACAGAGGAGAGAGAGGAGAAAGAGCAGAGAATTTGTTTCTGTGTGATCCTGTTTTGCCAAGGAGGGTGGTGAAGAGGAGCATAAACTCAGTGTGCTTTTCTTTGTGTTGGTAACACCAGTGGAACTGAGGTGGAGATAACCGATGAATGTATTGAATAGTGGGGCACAGAAGAGATCTCAGCTCTGGAAGTACATAGGCAGCGATTCTCAAACTTCAGTGGACATGTGAATCAGCTGGGGGACTTGTTAAAACTTTATCATTTTATTTTTTTATTGAAGTATAGTTGATTTACAATGTTGTGTTTCTGGTGTACAACAAAGTGATTCAGTTATATATATATATTCTTTTTCAGGTTCTCTTCCATTATAGATTATTACAAGATATTAATATAGTTCCCTGTGCTGTACCGTAGGTCCTGCTGTTTATCTATTTTGTTTTTTGGCTGCGCCACACGGCATGCTGGATCTTTAGTTCCCCGACCAGGGATCAAACCTGTGCCCGCTGCAGTGAAAGTGCAGAGTCTTAACCACTGGACCCTCTATTGTATATATAGTAGTGTGTATTTGTTGATCCCAAACTCCTAATTTATCCCACCCCCAACCCCACTTTCCTCTTTGGTAACCATAAGATTGTTTTCTATGCCTGTGAGCCTATTTATGTTTTGTAAATAACTTCATTTGTATCATTTTTTTAGATTCCACAAATAAATGATATCATATAATATTTGTCTTTCTCTGTCTGACTTGCTGAAGTGAACTTAGTATGATAAACTCTAGGTCCGTCCAGGTTGCTGCAAATGGCATTATTTCATTCTTTTTTATGTCTGAGTAATATTCCATTATATAAATGTACCACATCTTCTTTATCCATTCATCTGTGGATGGACACTTAGGTTGCTTCCCTGTCTTGGCTATTGTAAATAGTGTTGCTATGAACATCGGGGTGCATGTATCTTTTCTGATTAGAGTTTTCAAAACTTCATTATTTTAGTCTCATGTCCAAAGATTTCTTTTTAGTAGCTCTGGAGCAGGGCTCAGGAATCTGCATTTTACACACACATGCACAAACACAGGTGTTCCAGTGCAGAGAGTGTCCAGACCTCACTTTAAGAAACACTAATATTGGTGGTGGGTGGGACCTGAGCCTATGAATTAAAGGGTACAAGCATGAATGAGAAGAGGATTGATGGAAGAAATCTAGAAAACACATATTTACAGAGAGGACTCACAGAGAGAAAGCTTCTGAGCTGTGGTTTGAGAGCTCTACTACTTATCAGTTCACATCGTTGTCTGAACATCCTAGATTTATGGTCCTTCTTGTTTGGAGCTGAGGGTTTGTATTAGACAAAGGTGAAATAGATACTTTGAAAAGAAGTTGGGTTCAAATTTAGAGGAAGGCTGAGTGGATAACTAAGGAGTTGATCTCCTCAGCTGCTACCATCTGTGAAAGCCATTGGTGAAAGTTTTTGATCAGGTCAAGAAGATGATGAAAGCAGAATTTTCGAAAGATCGGATTTGTACTAAATGGTTGAGAAGAGGAGAAAGTAAAGCAAAATCAGTTTTTAAAAAAGACTGCAGAAAGGGAAAATCAAAAAATGTGAACTGAACTATGTAAAGAAGTTTTGAAAACCCTGTGAAAAAAGCAGGGCCTGACACAGAGATTTAATTGGATTGGAGGCTCAGAGGCCAAGGTCGGAGAGAATGTTTAGAAGGGATGGTTAGCAGGGCCGGACACTACAGAGAGAGCAGTAAATCCACCTGCCACTAAAAACAAATAATAATAATAGAATACATGGTGTCAAAGGAATAACTGCTGAACAAAGGGCCCTCTCATCCACATCTGTTGCTAAGATAGCATGCTTTTAACTTTTAATTCTTGCATTGATCACACTGAGCATTCAAAGTCACCCTTTCTAAAATTCTGAAAAAGGAAACAATTCCTACCTTTTCAAGGTCTTTGGAAGAGAAGTAAATGACCCAGAAAACTAAGATAAACATCAACATCAGCAGTAATTATGAGCTATGGCATTTGGAAACAAAGCAAGAATCCTGTAAGAGAGGACAGGAGAAATAATCACACGTTAAATCAAATAAATATAACATTGCTGTGTATACCTAGGTTCCTCCTCAGTACTTTTCCAGAATAGGGTTATGTTCCGTACAACTGCTTTCTTCTGGGTTTCCAGGAAATTCCATCATATGTTCTATTAGAAATCAGAAACAATTGTCCTCTCCAAAGCAGAGAGCTGAACTGGGTGAGGCAGGAAAGAACTCCTGGTTCCTGATTCTCAGATGAACTCTTTCGTTTGGAGTCATATCAGGGCTCTGAGCCTTTTCTGTCATGGAGGGCTCAGCAGGTGTAGTAAGGTTTTAGTGACTGTTTACCCTAAGAAACACTTTTTTTCTGGTGCCCTCTGATGAATTCTGGTCTCTAAATCTCTCTCAGATACACACACACAGGCACACACACATGCACGCATGTATGCACATATGCATTATCTGGTATCCACTCTCCCTGGTCTTACATGCTTCTGGGGCTTCCTTCTGAATCTCCCCTTTGTTTTCTTAGGCAGCGTGTTTCCACCTCAGGTTTTTAATCACCTCATTCTAAAGTAGTTGAGAAACATTGCCATGAAGGGCAAAAGTGTATTCTTTAGAGAAGGTCATTGTTGAGTGGCCGGAATTTTAGTTTTTGTTTTGCAAACCCAGAATAACAAAAGTATGTGCCAAAGAGTTAAATTACAGCAGTGTTTCCCAAACTTCTTTTGCCTGGGACCCACAGTAAGAACATCATATCAAAGCTCATTTCAGGGCACACACACACACACACACACACCAAAGTTTCATTAAACAATCCTTATCCTTACTGCATGCAATGTACTGTGATATTTTCTAGTTATTCTATTTTACTCTATACTACTCTATTCCATTTTTAAAGTATTTTTCATGCCCAAATAAGATAATTTTACTATCCCCTAAAGGGATGCAATGCACCATTTGAAAAGCACTGGCTGGTCTATGGTTCTCCCTCCTGTCTCTGTCAGTACAGGACCTATGGATGAATATCTCCTCCATCATATTCTCATATTTTCTCACAGGAATTACAGCCGTCCGGAGTTTCTTTGGATAAAGCAGTCTTTGCATTTACTTCTGGACTGGAGTCTCCCTATAAGCTTCACTGATCAAAAGCTGAAATGCCATTTGTGGCCCGAGTGTGCCAGGTAGAATCACAGCCCTCCCCAGCGATGAACTGCCCCTGCTCACTCCACAGAGCCAGAGAAAGAAGCCAGGAGGGAGTTTGTTTTAGAGAACGGACATATCTAATCCCAGCACAGGGTCACCTTTGGTTGAGGTCTTACATAGTTATTTATTTACTTATTTATGTAGTGGATTTCCTTTGCTTATGCCCTCGTTTCGCTGTCATGTGGAATTAGTCACTTCCACAGTAGCAGAAACATCGGAAAAACTGGAAAGAAGGAAAACAGAGGCCCTCGTCCACGGTTCTTGAATGACTGAGATTTGATTTGGCTGGTTCTTCTCAACATTTGGAGTGTGTTCTTTTTTTTTGTTGTTGTTGTTGTTGTTGTTGTTTTGCGGTACGCGGGCCTCTCACTGTTGTGGCCTCTCCCGTTGTGGAGCACAGGCTCCGGACGCGCAGGCTCAGCGGCCATGGCTCACGGGCCCAGCCGCTCCGCAGCATGTGGGATCTTCCCGGACCGGGGCACGAACCCACGTCCCCTGCATCGGCGGGCGGACTCTCAACCACTGCACCACCAGGGAAGCTCTGGAGTGTGTTCTTTGTAAACACTTTCCCTTGGTCTAAACAACTGCATCCATTAAGCCTTCCAACAATGATGATTTAAATTAAATCTCAGGGGACTTCCCTGACAGTCCAGTGGTTATGACTATTTTGCGCTTCCACTGCAGGGGGCGCGTGTTTGATCCCTGGTCAGGAGACTAAGATCCCTCATACGGCGGGGCGGAGTGCAGCCGTGGCATGAATGAATGAATGAATGAATGAATAAAATCAATCTCAGGCCATAAGAGGAGGAGCCATAGGTCTAAATCTCACTGCACCCTGCATCTGTAACAGGATAGGAGAGAATCCAAAAGAGCAAATTCTATGGACGTGGGGAATCATTGTCACTAACAGTGGTAAAGTAGTCACAATGCAGCCACCTACCAGGTGGCCTGTTACCACCATATTATACCAGCCATGCTCAATTTGCATTGCTCTGCATGGAGATAGCTATAGAGACAGAGATACCTAGGTAGAGATATGTATATAGATATACATATGTATATTTTACATATATGATATATGTATATACATATAACATTTGTTTGTTTGCATCTGTACCAATCTGTCCTGGCACGTATCCATATAACTGTATGGCTATCAGGGCTGTGATCACAGCATGCAGAAGATTGGCACAGAGATACAGTAGATAATTTCTAAAGGAATGTATTGAAAGAAAAGAGATATAGATCCCGGCAGTCCTTCCCCACACCTTATAAGGCATGTTTCTCTCTACTGCCTTGTACTACTGTATTGTGACAATGGTAACAGTGGGTCCAGTATCCTTAAACTAAACCCTAAAAGCCTTCTGTCTTGTGTAGAACTAAGTGAAAACACTTGGCTCCCTAAATCTTTGATGATAAATGTATGCTCTGAGCCACAGCATAACTACCACAGCCCCATAGATAATGGCATAGTAAACAGACACATGCTTTGTACCCCTAAAATATATAATTAACTCATTGTGTTTTCATAAGACTTGCTGAGCTAGTCAGGACAAATACTACCACCCCAGTGTAACAAAGAGCCTGGGACACGGAGAAGGGCTACAGAAGTGGCCTGAGGTCACCGTGTCAGCAATTGAGCTGAGGTTAGAGCTTCCTTGACTTGTGCGGGCATGCAGCCCACAGGAGTGGGCATGGTGGTTTTCGGGGTATGTCTCCACATCCTGGAGACTCATTTGAGAAGAAATAAATGTAGTGAAGGAAAGCTGGGTTTTGGTTGATATAACAGTCTTGGCTTTTACTTCTCAAATTAAAAATTATTGCCCAAAGGCGTGGGTAGTATGAGGCCACATTTGCAGGAAAGAGGGTACTTAGGTACTCCAAGAGTACGTTTTCCCATAGTGTTAATTTTACTCAATGATTTGGTGTGTGGCGGGGGGGTGATTAAAGCCATTTAATTGGTAAATGACTTAGACAACTTTGTCAACTTAAACTGCAGCATACCCCTTGGGAAATGCAACATTGGCATAAAGTATTTTTAAGACAAAAGAAAAGATGGCCAAGGAATCTTAATCCCTTAGCAGGGTCTTTTTTTATCCACATGCATAGGCCCTGGGAGGTTAAAATCTATTCCAGTCCACTTTTGGAATACATTCACAGAGAAGTTTGAGCTAAACTCAGAGAACTTCCCCTGGCACACACGCAGGAAACTGTGAGAAAGTGTGAGTGTGCTGCCAACACCCTTGTGGGAGAGGTTGCCTTGACCTCATGAACATAAACCTCCAGTCTGGGAACAGTGGGGGAAGGCAACAAACATTTGCTACAGGCAGAGCATTAAGAACCCACTCCTGATATTTCCATCCATTTGGACGGACCTTAATGATTTTTTATAAGAAGGTAGCCAGTCTCCTCTTCCTGTTCGAGAAAGCCTGACTTGGTCTAGTGCCGCCTGGACGGTGTAGGTAAGCTTCTCTGATTCTGGGGTTCAGTATTAGAAAGGCCGCTTGCCTACAGATATAAGACACCGTCTCCAATTACAGCTTTCTTATAAGTAACAGTGAATTTTAGAGTGAGGCATTGTTCTCCATTTGCTTTTTTCGAATTCCTCAACTCATTCAGAACTCAGCCTACAGAAAAGATTTTATCAGTACCCCTTTTAAAAAACATGGATTTCCTGAGTACTGCGTGCTATTGATGCTGGTGGTACATTGTCTCATTTAATTCTCATAAACTTGGAGAGTTAGAAAGCATCATCCCCAATACACAGATGGAGAAAGGGAGACTCAGAAAAGTAAAATAATTTGCTTATTCTTTTTTTTTTTTTTTTTTTTGCTTATTCTTGTGTAAGCCCATGTCTAGGCCTGAGTCTAAGCTCAGAGGAGAGGAATATAAACCATGGCCATGGACCAAATCTGATCTGTGGCCTGTTTTTGTAAATACAGTGTTTCTTGGAAGACAGCCATTCCCATTTGCTTACATATTGCCTAGGGCTGCTTTTTCCCTGAAACAACAGATTTGAGTAATTGTGACAGAGATCATATGACCCAAAAGGCTGAAATTTTACTATCTGACCCTTGACAGAAAAATTTGCCTATGACCCCCAGTCTAAGCAATCTAATAACTTATTAGATTAGTAAAAGTGAAAAAGTGCAGAGGCTACAGGAAGAAAAGGAGGATATACCCACTAACGGGAGTAGTGAAGTGGCAGAGAAATTATGGCTAATGACGAGCTGTTATTACAGTGGTGTGAAGAGGAAGATCACTGGATTGAAAAGACAAGGAACTATGAGGATTTAGAGGTCAGAGGTGTCATCCATGTGACTATTAAAAACACACAGAATGAGAGCAGAATTTGGGGTGGGAAAGAGGGTCATGAACTCAATACTAAAATCTTTTACAATGTAAGGGAAAGATTGATAGATGGCAAATAAAAAAGAGTGGTGGGCTTCCCTGGTGGCACAGTGGTTGAGAGTCTGCCTGCCGATGCAGGGGACATGGGTTCATGCCCCGGTCCGGGAAGATCCCACATGCCGCGGAGCGGCTGGGCCCGTGAGCCATGGCTGCTGAGCCTGAGCGTCCGGAGCCTGTGCTCCGCAACGGGAGAGGCCACAACAGTGAGAGGCCCATGTACCACAAAGAAAAAAAAAAAAGAATGAAATAATGCCATTTGCAGCAATATGGATGGACTTAGAGATTATCATACTAAGTGAAGTAAGTCAGAGAGAGAAAGATAAATATCATATGATATTACTCATATGTGGAATATAATTTTTAAAATGAAACAAATGAACTTATTTACAAAACAGAAACAGACTTACAGATATCAAAAACAAACTTCTGGTTACCAAAGGGGAAACGTGGTGGGGAGGGATAAATCAGGAGCAAGGGATGAACATGCACACACTGCTGTGTACAAGATAGATAACTAACAAGGACATACTGTAGAGCACAGGGAACCCTACTCAATATTCTGTGATAAGCTATAAGAGAAAAGAATCTTAAAAGATGAATAAATGTATATTTATAACTGGATCACTTTATTGTACGCCTGAAACTAACACAACATTGTAAATCAGTTATACTCTCATAAAATTAAAATTTTAACAATAACAACAAAAAGGCATTTACCAAGCATCACAGCATCTGCTGCTCCACCTGCACAAACTTTAATGAGAATCTGCAAGCAAATAAAAAGGCATGTGTCTAACCAAAAAAAAAAAATTGTTGTTAAAGGGAATGTATAGGAAGGAGACCTTTGAGATGACATTTGAGAATCTCCCATTTCCAAATGCTACTGTCGCATACAGCTTTCCACATAAAATATTCACATAACACTAGCAGAAAATAACAAAGTAGTGCCAAAATGTGGATTCTGCGCCCTTGGCTCCTACCATCAGCATTTATGTGAACCCCTTCTCTGCACCAGCCTCATGGTGGGCTGGCTTAAACTCTAACTTTAGAAAGACTACAAGTAATTGTATTTAATGGATTTTGGGGTTGTTCAGGTATAAACAAAACCAAGAATGGTTTTCATTCCATGTTTCGTGTTTAGTACCCTTCAACCCCAAACAGAGTGAACTGATTTTCCCTCAATATGTTTCTAGTATGTGATGCATTCCAGTATTTGAACATATATCCCACATAACTGTATTTATTTTTGTTTTAACAGCTTTATTAAGCTATAATATCCATACCATAAAACCCATTCACTGACTTTTAATAAATTTACCTAATTATGAAACCATTACCTAAAATCAATTTTAGAGCATTTTTATCATCCCCAAAAGATCCCTTGTCTCCATATTCAGGCCCTTCTTATTCCCACCTCCAGCTTCAGGTGACCATTAATCTGCTTTCAGTCACTTGGTCTTTTCTGGACATTTCATATAAATGTAATCATTCAATATATGGTCTTTTATGTCTGGCTTTTTTTTTTTTTTTTTTTTTTGCTTAGCATAAGGTTTTGGAGGTTTATTCTATGTAGTAGCATGAATCAGTACTTCATTCATTTTTATTTCTGGACAATATACCACTGTCTGGATAGACCACATTTTATTTATCCATTCATCAGTTTATGGACATTCAAGTTGCTTCCCCTTTGGGGCTCTTATGAATAATGCTGCTGTAAACATTTATGTACAAGTTTTTGTGTGGACATATGTTTCCATTTTTCTTGGTATATACCAGGAGTTGAATTTCTGGGTATATGATAACTCTGTGTTTAACATTTGGAGGAACTGTCAGGAAGTGCACCACTTTATAGTCCCACTAGCAATGGATGAGGATCCCAATTTCCCCACATCTTCACGAACCCTTGGTATTATCTATCTTTTTCATTATAGTCATTCTAGTGTATCTGAAGTGGTATCTCACTGTCATTTTGATTTGCATTTCCCTCATGACTAATGCTGTTGAGCATCTTTTCATGTGTTGATTGGTTTTTTATGCATCTTCTTTGGAGAAATGTTTATTCATATCTATTGTCTATTTTTTAATTAGGTTACTTGTCTTTTTATTATTGAATTTTAAAGGTTCTTTATCTATTCTATGCACAAGCCCCTGATTGGCTATATGATTTGCAAATGTTTTCTCCCATTCTGTAGATCGTCTTTTCATTTTTTAAATCGTGTCCTTTGAAACACAAGACATTTTAATTTCAATGAATTTGAATGTATCTTTTTTTTTTTCTTTTGTTACTTGTACTTTTGGTCAAATCTAAGAAGGCTTTGTCTAACCTAAGGTCACAAAAATTTAATCATATATTTTCATTTTTATTATTGAACAATAGTTGATTTACAATATAGTGTTTGTTTTCAGGTGTACAGAAAAATGATTCATATATATGTATTTCTTTTCAGATTCTTTTCAATTATATATTTTCTTTTTAAGAGTTTTGTAGATTTGTTGTAACATGTAGGTCTATAATCCATTTTGAGTTAATCTTTGTATATGGTGTGAGGAAGTGTTCCAACTTCATTGTTTTGCAAGTGGATATCCAGTTGTCCCAGCATCATTTGTCAAATAGACTATTCAAACTATTCTTTCCCCACTGAATTGTCTCAGCACTCTTGCCAAAAAGCAATAGATTATATTTGTAAGGGTTTATTTCTGAACTTTGAATTCATTCCATTGATCTATGAGTTTACTCTTATACCAGTACCACACAGGCTTGATTACTGTTACTTTGCAGAAGGACTCAAACTGGGAAGTATGGATTATCTGAAGTTATTCTTTTTCAAGATTGTTTTGGCTATTCTGGGTCCCTTGCATTTTCATATGAATTTTAGGATCAGCTTGTTAATTTCTGCAAAAAAGCTATCTGATAGCAATTGTGTTGAATCTGCAGATCAGTTTGGAAAGAACTGTCATCCTAACAATATTAAGTCCTCAGATCCATGAACATGGGATGTCTTTCCATTTTTTTTAGGAGTTATATAATTACTTGCAACAATGTTTTGTAGTTTTCAGAATATAAGAATTTCACTTATTTTATTAAATTGATTCCTAAGTATTCTTTTTGATGCTACTGTAAATAGAATTGTTTTGTTCATTTCATTTTCAATTTTTTCATTGATAATTTATAGAAATACTACTGGTTTGGGTATATTGATCTTATACTCTGCAACTTTGCTGAACTCATTTATTTTTTCTAATAGTTTTTAGTGAATTGCTTAGGATTTTCTATACGGAGTGTCATATTACCTGCAAATAGAGATAGTTTTACTTCTTCCTTTCCAATCTGAATGTCTCTTATTTTTTCTTACCTAATTGCCCTGCCTAGAACCTCCAGTACAATGCTGAATAACAATGTTGAAAGCATGCATCTTTCCCTTTTTCTTTATCTTAGGGGAAGCTTTCAATCTTAAACCACTAAGTACAGTCGACCCTCAGTATCAGTATTGGTTTCAGCACCCCCTCATCCCCCACTTCCCGTGAACACCAAAATCCACAGATGCTCAAGTCTTGTACAGTCAGCCCTCCATATCTACGAATGTAAACCCATGGCCACCTGTATGATGTTAGATAGATGATAGATAGATAGATAAATATGCTTGTTTTATGGCATAGTACATGTTCTTTCCTGAAAAATATTACCCATGCACTTGATAAGTATGTGTAATCTGCTTTTGTTGGATGAAACATTCTATAGATATCTGTGAGGTCTAGTTGGTTTATAACATTGAAGTCATATTTCCTTGTCAGTCTTCTGCCTAGTTGTTCTAACCATTGTTAAAGTGGGATATTGAAGTCTCCATTATTGTTGAATTGTCTATTTCTCCCTTTAATTCTGTCAGTTATTGCTCCATGTATTTTGGAGCTCTATTATTAGATGCATATATTTTTCTCATTGCTATATATGCATGATGGATTGACCCTTTTATCATTAGAAAATGTTCCTATTTATCTCCATTAACATTATTTGTTTTAAAGTCTATTTTGTCTGGTATTGATATAGCAACTCTAGCTTTCTTATGACTACTATATTAATGATATGTCTTTTGCCATCATTTTACTTTCATTCTGTTTGAATCATTAAATGTAATGTAGCTACTTTGTCAGCACATATTTGGATATTGTCTTATTAACCAATCTGGCAGTCTCTGTCTTTTGATTGGACTGATTAATCCACTCACATTTAATGTTATCATTGAGATAGTTGCTTTTTAGTTTTGTTTTGTTTTCGTTGTGTCCCATGTCTTTTTGTTCCTCTGTTCCTTCTTTACTGCTTCATTTGTATTAAATGAATATTTTCTAGTGTAACTCTTAATTCTCTTAATGGTATCTTGACTATTTAAAAAAAATTAATTGTTGTTCTAGCAATTACCATATACAGTAGATTCTCAATATTCATGGTAGTTAAGTTCTATAGTCACCTTTTACCTGTGTGTGTCAATTCAAATTATTCTCTGGGTCACCTACTTTTAGCCTGAAGAATTCCCCTTACTATTTCTTGTAATGCAGGTCTACTAGCAATGAATTCTCTCCATTTTTGTTCATCTGAGAATGTCTTTTTTTCTCAACCTTGATTTGTGAAAAATAGTTTTGCTGGATAAAAGTTTTGGTTGATGAGTTTTGGGGGTTTTTTTTCTTCTCTTCCTCTTAGCACTTTAAATATTTATCCTACTGTCTTCTGGATCCATTGTTTCTAATGAGAAGTTGACTGTTAATCTTACTGGGGTTTCCTTGCACGTGACTAGTCATTTTTCTTTTTCTTTTTTTCCTTCCAGTTTTATTGATATAATTGACGTACAGCATTGTTTAAGTTTCAGGTGAACAGCATAATGATTTGACTTACATACATCATGAAATGATTACCACAAAAAGTTTAGTGAACATACATCATCTCATATAGATACAAAATTAAAGAAATGTAAAAAATAAAATATTTTTCCTTGTGATGAGAACTCTTAGGATTTACTCTCTTACTTTCATATATAATGAACAGCAGTGTTAATTATATATATAATGTTGTACATTACATCCCTAACACTAATCTATTTTTTGACTGGGAGTTTGTACCTTTTGACTGCCTTCATCCAATTCACTCTCCACCCCCCCACCGCCAATTCTGATAAGCACAAATCTGATCTCTTCTGCTATGACTTTGTTTGTTTTTGAAGTGTAATTGACCTAAAACAATATGTTAGTTACTGTTGCACAACACAATGATTCAATATTTCTATGCATATCAAAATGATCACCATGATAGGTCTAGTTACAAATTGTCACCATAAAAATATATTACATAGATATTGACTATATTCCCCACACTGTACATTTCATACCCATGACTCATTTATTTTGCAACTGGAAGTTTGTACCTCTTACTCTCCTTCACCTATTTCTTTTTTTTTTAACATCTTTATTGAAGTATAACTGCTTTACAATGGTGTGTCAGCCTCTGCTTTATAACAAAGTGAATCAGTCACACATATACATATGTCCCCATATCTCTTCCCTCCTGCATCTCTTTCCCTCTCACCCTCCCTATCCCACCCCTCTAGGCGGTCACAAAGCACTGAGCTGATCTCCCTGTGCTATGTGGCTGACTCCCACTAGCTATCTATTTTACGTTTGGTAGTGTATATATGTCCATGCCACTCTCTCACTTTGTCCCAGCTTACCCTTCCACCTCCCCGTATCCTCAAGTCCATTCTCTGGTAGGTCTGCATCTTTATTCCCATCTTGCCCAAGGTTCTTCAGACCATTTTTTTTCTTTTTTCTTCTTTTTTTTTTTTAGATTCCATATATATGTGTTAGCATACGGTGTTTGTTTTTCTCTTTCTTACTTACTTCATTCTGTATGACAGTATCTAGGTCCATCCACCTCACTACAGATAACTCAACTTCGTTTCTTTTTATGGCTGAGTAATATTCCATTGTATATATGTGCCACATCTTCTTTATCCATTCATCTGTTGATGCACACTTAGGTTGCTTCCATGTCCTGGCTATTGTGAATAGAGCTGCGATGAACATTTTGGTACATGACTCTTTTTGAATTATGGTTTTCTCAGGGTATATGCCCAGTAGTGGGATTGCTGGGTCATATGGTAGTTCTATTTTTAGTCTTTTAAGGAACCTCCATACTATTCTCCATAGTGGCTGTATCAATTTACATTCCCACCAACAGTGCAAGAGGGCTCCCTTTTCTCCACACCCTACCCAGCATTTATTGTTTGTAGACTTTTTGATGATGGCCATTCTAACCGGTGTGAGATAATATCTTATTGTAGTTTTGATTTGCATTTCTCTAATGATTAATGATGTTGAGTATTCTTTCATGTGTTTGTTGGCAATCTGTATATCTTCTTTGGAGAAATGTCTACTTAGGTCTTCTGCCTACTTTTGGATTGGGTTGTTTGTTTTTTTGATATTGAGCTGCATGAGCTGCTTGTATATTTTGGAGATTAATCCTTTGTCAGTTGCTTCATTTGCAAATATTTCCTCCCAGTCTGAGGGTTGTCTTTTCATCTTGTTTATGGTTTCCTTTGTGTGGAAAAGCTTTTAAGTTTCATTAGGTCCCATTTGTTTATTTTTGTTTTTATTTCCATTTCTCTAGGAGGTGGGTCAAAAAGGATCTTGCTGTGATTTATGTCATAGAGTGTTCTGCCTATGTTTTCCTCTAAGAGTTTGACGGTGACTGGCCTTACATTTAGGTCTTTAATCCATTTTGAGTTTATTTTTGTGTATGGTGTTAGGGAGTGTTCTAATTTCATTCTTTAAATGATATGTTAAACAAGATGGACTTAATTGGTATTTATAGGACATTCCATCCAAAAACAACAGAATACACATTCTTCTCAAGTGCTCATGGAACATTCTCCAGGATAGATCATATCTTGGGTCACAAATCAAGCCTTGGTAAATTTAAGAAAATTGAAATCATATCAAGTATCTTTTCCAACCACAATGCTATGAGACTAGATATTAATTACAGGAAAAAATCTGTAAGAAATACAAACACATGGAGTCTAAACAGCACACTACTTAATAACTAAGAGATCACTGAAGAAATCAAAGAGGAAATCAAAAAATACCTAGAAACAAATGACAATGAAAACACAATGACCCAAAACCTAAAGGATGCAGCAAAAGCAGTTCTAAGAGGAAAGTTTATAGCAATACAATCCTACCTTAAGAAACAAGAAACATCTCAAATAAACAACCTAACCTTACTCCTAAAGCAATTAGAGAAAGAAGAACAAAAAACCCCCAAGGTTAGCAGAAGGAAAAAACTCATAAAGATCAGATCAGAAATAAATGAAAAAGAAATGAAGGGAATGATAGCAAAGGCAATAAAACTAAAAGCTGGTTCTTTGAGAAGATAAACAAATTTGATAAACCATTAACCAGACTTATCAAGAAAAAAAGAGAGAAGACTCAATCAATAGAATTAGAAATGAAAAAGGAGAAGTAACAACTGACACTGCAGAAATACAAAGGATCATGAGACATTACTGAAAGCAACTATATGCCAATAAAATGGACAACCTGGAAGAAATGGACAAATTCTTAGAAATGCACAACCAGCTGAGACTGAACCAGGAAGAAACAGAAAATATGAGCAGACCAATCACAAGCACTGAAATTGAAACTGTGATTAAAAATCTTTCACCTTGGGGCTTCCCTGGTGGTGCAGTGGTTGAGAGTCTGCCTGCCAATGCAGGGGACACGGGTTTGTGCCCCGGTCCAGGAAGATCCCATGTGCTGTGGAGTGGTTGGGCCCGTGAGCCATGGCCACTGAGCCTGTGCATCCGGAGCCTGTGCTCCGCAACAGGAGAGGCCACAGCAGTAAGAGGCCCGCGTACTGAAAAAAAAAAAAAAAAAAAAAAAAAAAATCTTTCACCTTTTTCTTTTCATTTTTATCTGTCTGATTTACGGATTTTCACTTTGTTTTTCAACACTTTCACTGATGTGTCTGGATGTGGATCTCTATACTATCCTAGTTGGAGTTGGTTGAGCTTCTTGGATGTGTAGATTAGTGTTTTTCATTAAATTTGAGAAATTTTCAATGATTATTTCTTCAAATACTTTTTAACTCTTTTCTCTCTCTCCCCTCTCCTGTTGCTCTCCCAGGATGTCTATGTCAGTGTGCTTAAATTGTGCCACATGTCTATGAGGTCTATCTATTTTTCTCATGATATTTCTCCCTATTCCTCTATAATCTCTATCAATTTATCTTCAAATATAGTAATTTGTCAATTCAACTATACTATTGAGCTTTTCTTTTCAAGTCTACTATTGTATTTTTCAACTCTAAAATTTCTATTTTGCTCTTTGTTTATTTTTTTTAATAATTTCTCTTTATTGATGATCTCTTTGATGAGATATTGTCATAATACCTTTCTTTAACATCTTTAAGCAGAATTTCCTTCAGTTCTTTGAATATACATGCATACCCCATTTATTACACTTCACTTTTTGCATTTTATAGATATTGTGCTTTTTACAAATTGAAGGTTTGTGGCAACTCTGCATCAAGCAAGTTTATCAGCACCATTTTTCCAATAACATTTGCTCACTTCATGTCTCTGTGTCACATTTTGGTAATTCCTGCAATATTTCAAACTTTTTCAATATTGTTATATTTGTTATGGTGATTTGTGATCAGTGATCTTTGATGTTACTATTTTAATTATTTTGGGTCACCAAGAACCATACTCATTTAACACAGTGAACTCCATTGATAAATGTGTGTGTTTTGACTGCTCCACCATACTGCTCTCTCTCTTTTTCTCCTCAAGCCTCCCTATTCCCTGAGACACAATTATATTGAAATTAGGCTAGTCAATAACCTACAATGGCTTCTAAGTGAAAGGAAAATTTGCATGTCTCTCACTTTAAATCAAAAGCTGGAAATGATTAAGCTTAGTGAGGAAGGCATGCCAAAAGCTGAGACAGGCAGAAAGCTAGGCCTCTTGCACCAAAGAGTTATCCAAGCTGTGAATACAAAGGAAAAGTTCTTGAAGGAAATCAAAAGTACCCCTCCAGTGAACACACAGATAATAAGAAAACGAAACAGCCTTATTGCTGATATGGCATAAGTTTTAGTAGTCTGGATAGAAGATCAAACCAGCCACAACATTCCCTTAAGCCAAAGCCTAATCCAGAGAAAGGCCCTAACTCTCTTCAATTCTATGAAGGCTAAGAGAGGTGAGACAGCTACAGAAAAAAAAGTTTGAAGCTAGCAGAGGTTGGTTCATGAGGTTTAAAGAAAGAAGCCATCTCCATAACATAAAAGTGCAACATGAAGCAGTAAGTGCTGATGTAGAAGCTGCAGCAAGTTATCCAGAAGATCTAGCTTAGTTAATCAATGAAGTTTGCTATACTAAACAAAAGATTTTCAGTGTAGACATAACAGCCTTATAATGGAAGAAAATGCCATCTAGGATTTCTGTAGCTGGAGAGGAGAAGTCAATGTCTAGCTTCAAAGAACAGGCTGACTCTCTTGTTAGCAGCTAATGCAGCTGGTGGCATTAAGTTGAAGCCAATGCTCATTTACCATTCCCAAAATCCTAAGGCCCTTATGAATTATGTTAAGTCTACTCTGCCTGTGCTTTATAAATGGAACAACAAAGCCTGGATGATAGCTCATCTATTTACAACATGGTTTACTAAATATTTTAAGCACACTGTTGAGAACTACTGTCCAGGAAAAAAAAGGTTCCTTTCAAAACATTACTGCTCACTGACAATGCACCTGGTCACCAAAGGACTCTAATGCAGCTGAACAAAATTATTAATGTTTTCATGCCTGCTAACACAGCATCAATTCTGTAGCCCATGGATCAAGGAGTAATTTTGACCTTCAGGTCTCATTATTTAAGAAATACATTTTGTAGGGCAGTAGCTGCCATAGATAATGATTCCTCTGACAGATCTGGGCAAAGTAAATTAAAAATCTCTGGAAAGGTTCACCATTCTAGATGCCATTAAGAACATTGGTGATTCATGGGAAAAGGTCAAAATATCAACATTAACAGGAGTTTGGAAGAAGTTGATTCCAATCCAAATGAATGACTTTGAGGGGTTCAAGACTTCAGTGGAGGAAGCAACAGCAGATGTGGTGGAAATAGCAAGAGAGCTAGATTTAGAAGTGGAGCCTGAAGATGTGACTGAATTGCTATAATCTCATGATAATACTTCTACAGATGAAGAATTGCTTCCTATGGGTCAGCAAAGAAAGTGGTTACTTGAGATGGAATCCACTTCTGGTGAAGATGCTTGAAGATTGTTGAAATAACAGCAAAAGGTTTAGAATATTACATAAACTTAGTTGATAAAGCAGCAGCAAAGTTTGAGAGGACTGATTCCAATTTTGAAAGAAGTTCCACTGTTGGTAAAATTCTACCAAACAGCATTGCATGGTACAGAGAAATCGTACATGAAAGGAAGAGTCAATTAATGTGACAAACTTTATTGTTGTCTTATTTTAAGTTGCAACAGCCATTTCAAGCCTCAGCAACCCTGCTCGGTCAATATCTATCAAGACAAGACCCCTCACCAGCAGAAAGATTATGACTCACTGAAAACTTAGACGATGGTTAGCATTTTTTAGCAATAAAGTATTTTTAAACTAAGGTATGTACATTTTTTAGACATAATGCTATTGCACCCCTAATAGATTTTGGTATGGTGTAAACATAATCTTTATATGCCCTGGGAAACCAAAAAAAAAAATTTGACTCACTTTATTGTGGTATGCACTTTATTGCAGTGGTCTGGAACTAAACCCACAATATCCCCAAGGTATGCCTGTATTTATAATTGTTGTTTTGAAGTTTTTGCCTGCTAGATCTGACACCTTGGTCCTCTCTAGGGCAATTTCTGTTGTTTGCTTTTATTATATTTTTCCCTGTTTTGGGGTCATAATTTCCTGTTTCTTTGCATGTCTCTTTTTGTTGATGTTGTTGAAAACTGAAAAATTCAGATAGTATATTGCAGTAACTGTATACACTGATCTCCCCGCCTGGAGCTGGATGTTGTTGTTGTTTGCTTGTTTGTTTAGTGTTTTGCTTGACTATTTTAGTAAAGTCTATTTCTCCTGGAGTATGCAGCCTTTAGTGTTACTCCTCAGAAGGTGTAACCCTGGGCGTGCACACAATCACCCTGAGTTGACAGTGGTTTTATCAAGGCTCTCTTTGACCATCTTTTATCCTGATCTCTCTGTTAAGCTGTCTGCATCTATTGGTATGACATCCAGCTGTTAGGTTCCAGTAATTGCTGACTGATTGTTCCATTATTTTTGACTAATGCAATTAAATGTGGGTCACTTTGCATGGGCAATCTTTGAGATGAGTCGTTGAGGTTTGTTCCAACTCCAGAGCACTCTTAGCTTCCTCTTTCTGTGGGTTCTCTCTGGCAAACTAGTCAGTCTGTGGTTTAGCTTGCTGCTCTCAAGTAACTACCAGCCTCCTCTTAATTGCCTACCTCCAATATCTCCACTGGTTTTTGAGAGTGGCCTTAGGCTTGAACTTCCCAAATAAAGTCAGTTCTCTCAGGGAGAACTTTGAAGCATTCTGTTCTATGTCCTGCCTTTCCAAAACCTCTGCAATTGCTCCAGAACTGAGGCAGGGACACTGACCCACTTTTCTCAGAGTGACATGCTAGCTCTGCACACAGATCCTCTCAGCTTGTCTCTCCCAGCAAGTAAGCTGGATGGGGGTGATCTGGGCCCAGGATTATTACTCTACCACACCTGGAATAGAATTTGTGCCCTACAAGTAGAGGCTAGGAGGAGGAAGAGAGTCCTCAATTTCTCAGTCATTCTTGCCTGGAATAGAACTTCTACAACATGGAGCTGGAGGGGGTGAGAAATGCTGGTGGCTTGACCCTTCTGGGGAATATACCCTCTACTGTAAGCTGGGGAAAGGGGAAGCCCTGTGTTCTTGGTTGCACCCACAAGAATGAAATTTCTGTCATCTTGAACTGGGTGGGGGTGGGGGGAGAAATGGGTGGAGGAAGGGAGCATTTCATTTCTCAAATGCCATAAACTGTTGCTGTTCTAAACAAGATTTAGTAGATTTTCTTTTTAAGTTGTTTATTCATTTGCTGTATTCCCTTAGGATAACTTTCAGAGACTTTAAATCTTTGTTTTATAATTTTCACCATTTATGGTTGTTTCACTGGGAAGAGGGTCCATGTTGTTCCTCAAATGACTATTTCAGAAGTTGTCTCTGGATTGTTACTGTTTCCAAAATCATCCCTGAGGGTAGGGTTTTTCTGTGGATTTCTAAATCAGCTCAGCCCCCTCCAGCTGCCATTCCTCATGGCTACTGCTCCATGGATCTGGAAGTAAATTGAGAGCATCCCTAAGTTAAAATGTCAGAGATTCCACTCTTCTTATCAAGATTCAGTAGTCTTTTTCTTAAATAAATGCTTCTTTATTTGTTGTATGCATTTGGTTAACTTCTGAGTTCTGAAATAGTTGTTTTTGATAATTTTGTCCAGTAGGTTTTGCGGGGGAGGATTTTCCAAGGTTCTAATTCTACTAATCCAAAAGTCATGTCCTACTAGTCTGGTTTTATATTTATAGTGTCCATTAAAAGATTAACAAACATTGATATTTTGTGAAGAAACATATAAGGACAAGTCACAGTCCCTATCCACTCCCATTATCTTCCTATCCTGTTCCTTTCCTCACTTGCCCTACATGTCTGACCAGGTTCTAAATTACCTTGTGCTCATTCTTGCCTTCATGGCTTTGTTCTTTCTTTTCCTTCTGTCTGGGGTACCCTTCACTCTCTTTCACCTGGTTAATCCCTACCTGTATCAGTCGGGGCCCATTCAAGAAAACAGAAACCATACACTAGATATTTCAACAGAGAGAAGTTATTAGAGAATAAGTTAAACAGATATTGATGGATTCAAAAAGCCAGAGGGGAGGAACAGTGAGATACATGAGACAGTAACTGCAGGAAACAGCCACCACTCCAGGGCTGGGGGAACATAGGAAAGAGGTGGGGTTATCAAAACCCATAAGCTACAAAGAGGGTCCAAGTCAAGTAGGGCTCAAGAAACTATTACAGATGTTGAAAGTCAGAGGAGAGAGCAATAAGAGTAGTTCCTGAAGAGCCCAAAGAAACCAGATGCCACTGCCAGGATGAAAGGCTATTTATTGGTCTTCACTGGCAGGAACAGAGAGCAGACAGGAAGGAACAGTCCCTTGTTCTTCAAAGTCTTGAAGCCTTTCTCTAGTGCCCCTTAATGGCAAACCCTAGTAGGAACCCAGTTGAGGTTTGCAAAATCCCAGCCCCAGCATCACAAGGCAGAATATAGAAAGGTGGTTTTAAGCTGAGGAGCAATATTTTAATAATAGGCACACTATCCATCTGCCTAAATTTAGCTCAAATGTCATTTCTAAGAACACTTCCTCGACATCCTTCTCCCTAGTCAGGGCTGGCGCCTGTTCTTTTTGTACCCATAGAACACCAACCTCACTTTTATCATAGCGCTTATCACAATGTTTGTGTTTGCCTCTTTTTGTGTATGACCTAAAGTCAAGAACTGTGTCTTTCATTCCCATGTCCTCTGTACATTAGTTATCCACTGCTGTGTAACTTAGTGGCTTCAGAGGATAAACATGTATTACCTCGGTTTGTGTGGTCAAGATTTCAGGAGTGACTTAGTGGAGGGGTTCTAGCTTGGGGTCTCTCATGAGATTGCTGTCAAGATGGCAGCTGGAGATGCAATCATCGTCTGAAGGCTTTGGGGGGCAGAAGATCTACTTCTCAGATGACTTACTCACATGGTTGCTATCAGGAGGCCTCGGTTCCTCACTGTCTGTTAGCAAGAGGGCTCGGTTCCTCACCATGTGAATGTCTCCAGAGACTGGGTGAGTGTCCTCATGACATGGCAGCTGGCTCCCCACAAAGCAAGAAAGCAAGGCAGAAATCACAATGCCTTTTAGGATCTAATCACACTATCACTTCCATCAAATTATATTTGTTACAAAGCAAGTCAAGTCCATCCCCATTCAAGAGGTGCAGAATAAGGAAGTCTCCCCCTTATTTTTTTAATTTTTTTTTATTGGAGTATAGTTGCTTTACACTGCTGTGTCAGTTTCTGCTGTGGCGTGGCCAAAAAAAAAAAGAGAGAGAGAGAGAGAGAAACTTGTCTAGTTGTTAATTATAATTAGGTTAATAAAGAAACACTTTCTCTTTTTACCTTCACTCTGCAACTCTGTTTCTCAGTCTCCTGACTTTTATAAAGTGAAAAGAATGAATTAGAAAAATCCAGAAAGATTCCTTCTAATTCTAGAAGAGCAAAACCAACTCCATTACTCTCTGTCAATCAGAATCTGGATCTTCATGAAAATACCTGTGAATACTTAGATAACTCACTGGCCCATATGGCTCTCATTACACAAGTAGAACAGCAGCCAGCATATAGTAGATGCTCAATAAAATCTTGTTGAATGAATGAAAGAATGAATAGTGTTATGGGCTGAATGTGTGTGTCCCCTCCCCCAAATTCACACGTTGAAATTCTAACCCCCAATGTGAAGGTATTAGGAGATGGGGCCTTTGAGAGGTGATTGGGTCATGAAAGTGGAATCCTCATGATGGGATGAGTGCCCTCATGAAAGGGACCCCAGAGAACTCCCTTGCCTTCATTCTGTCACATGAGGACTTAGCAAGAAGCCAGCAGTCTGCAGCCCAGCAGACAGCTCTCACCAGAACCCAACCAAGCTGGCACTCTGATAGCGGACTTCCAGCCTCCAGAACTGCAAAAATAAATTTATGTTGTTTAAAAGCTGCCCAATCTATGGTAATTTCTTATAGCAGCTCAAAAGAACTAAGGAAATAGGTACATAATTTAGAGGTGGGGAGCTTAGGTGTTCTTTAATGTTTGTCAATTGAAAAAAATGCACAACATTCTTTAATGTTTGTCAATTGAAAAAGGATGCACAACATGAGAGCTGTGAGTTAAATTTTATTTGGGGCAAAATGAGGACTATAACCTGGGAGACAGAGTCTCAGATAGCTCTGAGGAACTGCTCCAAAGACGTGCTGGAGGAAGTGTCAGTATATATATGATCTTGGTGAAGGGTTACGTGCGGTCAAGAACACACCTCGGTAGAATGTTGCTTCTAGTCACGAGAAGCAGATGTCTCCATTAATGACTCTAGTGCTCTTCTAGTTATGAGAAGATGCAAAAAATTCATAAATTCTTCTCCTGAAAAATATCTACCTGAAAGCCTGTTCTGCCAGTTTTTCCCAGAGCACAGAGTGCCTCATTCTTGATCTCTGCCCTGAACTCCTTTTAGGGTGTGTTAAAGGTCAGCAACTGCAGTGGCTAGTGACTTAATCCTTGTAGACACAGATGGTGAGTGACAATTTTTAGTTGCCATGTTCAATGCTGTGTTTTTGTGTCAGAGGCACATACATATGGGTGTGTTCTGTGCCCACCTCAGCCCATCAATTACCAGTGTTGTAGACCAGCCCTGTGGTTCTTATTGTGAATGCAAGACACCCTTCAGCAATAACCATCAGGAAATTTTGAAAAAATAAAGGTTTATTACTTACAGGACCTGGAAATTACATAGCACACCTGAGCCACAGGGTCATAGACAGAGGGAGTGGTGCTGGGTTTCTGTTTTTACTGAGGTCAAGGGTGAGGGCCTAGTGTTTTACAGGCTCACCCTCTGTTGGTAAATTTCAAACTTAAAAGCAGGAAGTTAAAGCACGGGAAGACAAAAAAGCACAAATGGCCCAAACAGTCAGTTATCAGACTCAACCAAAGATCTCTAAAACAAAGGTGCCTCAGTTGGGGGAAATGGCCTGGTTCTTTATCTAGCCTTGTGCTGGCAATGTGTTTATTCAAGATGCCGTTTTGGAAGAGGATACTTCGGCAATCAAAACTAAAGTCAGACACTTACATTACCAGAAAAAAAAAAAAACCTGTCAGGGTGTGTGTGATATGTGTGTGGATGCGTGTAGGCACGTGTTTTATGTGCGTTTTATATAGAGGTGTGTATATTATAAAAGAGGGCTGGGGTTTGTTTTTCCTTTGGTCATTTTGTCCATCATGACTGAACAAGAAATCAGTTCAAACAAAGGCTGTAAATACAAAGAAAACACCAATACATTAAGAGAGCATTCCAAGATGAGCTGGCATTCTAGCTAGTAAAAGTTTGAGAGCATTCCAAGATGAACTGGCATTCTAGCTAGTAAAAGTTTATCACATGCATATTTGCACAATCTAGAGTGAGACTTGGGTCTTTAAGACCTATTTAGAAACTATTTGGCAAAACTGTGCGTGATTTTTCAGATGAAGAAGCCAAAGTTCAAAGCAATTATCTGATTTACTGAAAGCCATATAGCTGTTTCAACAATGGACTTCCTAGAGAACCGGTCGTTTAATTACCAGTCCGTTGGATTTCAGTTATACTTTTACCATGTCTGAAAAAAAAAAACCACACCTATCTTTTGTTTGAGAGTCCATAGAAAACATTTTAAAACAAATCAGAACTGATCTGGGGATACACCTTTTAAACCTTGATAATAATAGTCTAATTGAGTTATTTTTAGGGGAAATTTTTCCTCATCCCCTGATTAAGGATAATTATGGTGCTATGGGGCTTTCACTGTAAAGAAGACCCTGACATTGGCTCCAGGCCAGCAAGAAATGTTATAAAACTGAAAATGGTGGTGCGTATCAGAAAGATGATCTTGTAAAAAGGAATGAACCTGCTACAGGAGAGAAAATGTGTGTACCTTAGAAAAAAGCAAAGAGTAGGAACCTGTCAGGCAGGACCTTGGTGTGGGGAGGTGGGGGGGTGCTGCTGGTCCTCTCTGATGTCTAGGACATGCCACAAATCATAAAGAAAGGAGATAGGGTCAGTGGAAAGAGTGGTATAATTGTTCAAAGATGTGGAAAGAGTCTTCAGAAATCTGGAAAATGTACAGTAGGGCCAAAAAGACTGAATGCTGGGCAGTTCATCCTAAGATTCAGGATAGTGTGGAACAGAGTAGGGACACTGGAATCAGAAAGGTGTAAGTTCAATTCCTGACTTTGCCACTAGCTCAGTCTCTTTTCCTATAAAATGAGAAGAATAATAACTGCACACAGGTTTATCATGAAGATCAATGTTTCAGTGCAAGTAAAGGTCCTAGTGCATTGTCCACGTGCAAACATGGTAGCTTTAGTTAGAGTGAGGCGGTGTAGGAGGGGATAGTTCCAAGGAGGAGCTTCTAACTTTGATGGTCAGCCCTCCTCTGAATCCCTAGATCCTGACCTTAACTTTGCCACCTACACACTCAGCCTTTCTGACTCCAAATTATAAATTCTTTCTAACATGCCAAACAATTTCCCACCTACACTGACTCATAGCAATGGGTTCTGGCTGTCCATGTCCTGTCCTACTAATTCTCAGTGTTAACTATGTGGGCTTCAGAGAAGTTGTTGAAATATTTTAAAAGGTACATGTCTCTTTGCATACTTTGAGATCTTCAGACTTTACAACCCTTTTCTTTTTAGAATTGATATATTAAGTACTAATATAACTCCCCATAAAGTACGACTACCAAAGGGACCAAAATCATATACTATGCTCATAAAATTTTTAAACTTTGAACAAGTTCAGGTCATACATTTTTTGTTAACAGATCCTCAAGATGTGATGAGCTTACAACATTCTAATTGGAGAGATTGTTGGAGGAAAAAAAATCAGCACTTCAAATTAGTTATCATATAACGGATGAGAAAACATTTTTGAACTAATCTTAAACAGATATTCTATGTTTTACCAAGATAATAGCATTATCATAAAGAAAGTGGGAATGGTATGGCAAAGCTATGTTATATATCGATAATGAAACTATGTTTTCATTGGAAAATGAAATATAATAAATAAGATAAAAAGATAATATATGACGTCATGTATTTAAGTGTGTACAAAATCACATGCATGTCCCTTTAAGGACTCTGTACCCTCAAGGAGCCCCTTTCTTCATCGTGTGCAGAACAGTCTGACAGGAGCAAATGTGGAAAATGACACTGTGTCCGGATTTTTTAAATTCAATTTATTGAGTACAATTCATATACAATAAAATGCACTGTATTTAGTATGGAGTTTGGTGAGTTTTGACAGTAATATGACCATTACCACAATCAAAATACGGAACAATTCCATCACCCAGAACACCATCTCATGTCCCTTTGTGGCCAATTCTTGTCCCAACCCCCAACTCCAGCAACTCTTAATCTGTTTTCTGTTCCTAAGGTTTTGCCTTTTCCAGAATGTCCTATAAGCCTTTTTAGTCTAGGCTCTTTTTCTTAGCATAATATCGGGTGGGCCAAAAAGTGCCTTTGGTTTTTTTAAGTAGAAATAAAAGACACGTTTTTCATTTTCACCAAGAACTTTATTGAACAACGTATTCACCCTTTTGTTCCACTACCTTCTGCCATTTTTAGGCAACTTCAAAATTCCATCTTCCCAAAACTTTTTATCTTTTTGAGCAAAGAACTGTTCCAGGTGGTGCCTTTTACAGTCTTCTGGGGAACTGAAATTTTTTCCATTAAGAGAATTTTGTAGAGATTGAAATAAATGGAAATCTGAAGGTGCTGCAATGTCTGGTGAATACAGCAGATGAATCAAAGCTTCTCAGCCAAGCTGTAACAGTTTTTGCCTGGTCATCAAGGAAACATGTAGTCTTTGCGTTATCCTGATGGAAGATTATGCGTTTTCTGTTGACTAATTCTGGATGCTTTTCGGCGAGTGCTGCTTTCAGTTGGTCTAATTGGGAGTAGTACTTGTTGGAATTAATCATTTGGTTTTCTGGAAGGAGCTCATAATAGAGGACTCCCTTCCAATCCCACCATATATACAACATCACCTTCTCTGGATGAAGACCAGCCTTTGGTGTGGTTGGTGGTGGTTCATTTCACTTGCCCCATGATCTCTTCCATTCCACACTGTTGTACAGTATACACTTTTCATCGCCCATCACAATTTGTTTTAAAAATGGAACCCTTTCATTACGTTTCAGTAGAGAATCACATGCAGAAGTATGGTCAGGAAGGGTTTTTTTGCTTAACTTACATGGAATCCAAACATCCGAGTGATGAATACAACCAAGCTGGTGCAAATGATTTTCAACACTTGATCTGGATATTTTGAGTACGTCAGCTATCTCCCACGTGGTATAACGTTGATTGTTCTCAATTATTGTTTCAATTTGATCACTATCAACTTCACTGGCATACCCAACCATGGAGCATCATCCAGCAAGAAATCTCCAGTAGGAAACTTCGCAAACCACTTTTGGCATGTTCGGTCAGTCACAGCACCTTCTCCACACACTGCACAAATCTTTCTTTTGCATTTTGGTTGCATTTTTACCTTTCTTGAAATAATAAAGCATAATATGCTGCAAATGTTGCTTTTTTTCTTCCATCTTCAATATTAAAATGGCTACCCCAAAATTCACCAATTTTGATAAGTCTTTTTTTAAATACATGCTGATATAACAGTTGTCACATACAATCTAACATAATTGTTTTGAATGAAGTTAAAGACAACTAAGTGCTACTAGAGCCATCTTACAGAAAAAACAGAATGAACATTTTGGCCCACCCAATACATTTTAGATTCATACACTGTGTATCACTCAGAAGTTTTTTCCTTTCTACTGCTGAGTAGTATTCCATTATATGGATGTATCCCAGCTTGTTTACACAATTGAAGGACATTTGAGTTATTTCCAGTTTTTTGGCAGTTGTGAATAAACCTTCTATATACATTCACATACAGGTTTTTGTGTGAATGTCAGTTTTCATTTCTCTTGGGTGGTGATCATGCTGGGTAATATGATAAATCTATTTTAACATTATAAAAAATTTCCAAACTGTTTTTCACAGTGTCGTCACCATTTTTGCATACTCCATCAGCAATGTATGAAAGTTTCAGTTGCTCCACATTCTTGTTAGTACTTGGTACTGTCAGGGTTTTCTTTTTTTTTAGGCATTCTAATAGATGTATAGTATTATCTCATTATAATTTTAACTTTCATTTCCTAATGTCTGAAGATGTTGAGCATCTTTTTATATGTTCATTTGTCATCTGTATATCTTCTTTGGTGAAATGTTTAACATTTGCCCATTTTTAGTTGGGTTGTTTATTATCTTATTATTGAGTTTTGGGAGACATATATATGTAAGTCCTGGTCCAAGTCCAAAGGCCAGGGAACCAGAAGCACTGATATTTAAGGGTAGGAAAATATAGGTGTCCTGGCTTAAGCAGAGACCAAATTCACCCTCCCTCCATTTTCTTGTTCTCTTCCAATTGTCAGTGGATTAGATGATGCCCACTCACATTGGTTAGGGGTGGGGGCAACCTTCTCCACTCCATCTACCTTGAGTCAGTATTCTCTTCTGGAAAGACCCTCACAGATACACCCAGAAATAATGTTCTACCAGCTATCTGGGCATCCTTTAGCCCAGTTAAATTAACACATAAAATTAACCATTATAGCCATCAAAGACATACTTCATCTCTGTAACTTTCCCTGTCTGAATTCCAGTATCTGGGTTATACTATTGTATATCAGTCTGATACTATTGATTGCTTTGCTCTTTACCATGGATTATTTTTTCTCGCTCTTCCTGTGTTCATCTCATATTTTATTCATTGTCATAAACAAAGTTTAGAAGAGTATAGACTGAAACAAACAGTATTTGTACATAGAAATGATACACCTCTTCTAGGCCATCAGACTGTGTTGGAGGCCAGGGTTGGAGATGGGGGTGGTTCACTCAATCTAGTCAGTAGTTGAGCTGGGTTTGGGCTTTTTGTTGCTATGTTGACCTTGGGTTCAACATCAGCTTCAAATTTCTCTGGAGTTATTTTGTGTTTAGGGTGGGCATTGTTTAGACAGAGGGTTTTTCTCAGTGTTCCTATTTCACCCTTAGCTTCACCCTTCCCTGTCTATGTCTCCAAGTCTCTCTCCACACCTTGTTCCTTCTCCTGTGGTCGACTGCAGTTGTCTCTCACTTGGCACTGCCCAGTCTGGTGGGGAGAAGAAATGGCACTCTCTGTTGCTCTGGCTCAGCCTCCATCTTAGGCAAGCCCTATGCCCCTGGATTGGGCAGGAGTTGGGGGGTGTCTTTCTCAGTGGTCCTGTTCCCCTCCCCACAGCATTAGGAAATCTCTAATGGCCTGAGTCCAGGAGCTTCCCCCCACCTCCCACAGGAGTCTACAGTTTTCTTTCTTCTCCACTTCCCCAGCCAGAGTCAGTCTTCACGTGTGCTCTGGGAAGTGTTCACTGTCCCTCCCGCAGTGGCACAAGCTTTTGTTCTTAGGGAAGAAGGATGCAGGGGAGACTTGGTGCCTTTCTCATCAAGGAGTTGCCTTCTCTTCCAGGCCTGTGCCACTGAGGGAGACTTCATCCAGCCTCCTGCCCTGACCCAAGTCTTCCTCGTGAGTGCTTGGTGGAGGCCCAAGGAGACGAGGTGGAAGGTAGGTGCAAAGTCTCTTCATGTCTTCACTCCTAGAAGCTCTCTATGCTTACACTAGCCCATACTCCGCTTTTAGCAAATTATTATTTTTTTTAATTAACTAAATTCTTCTTACCCATCTCCCCCTGCAAAAGTGAGTCAGTGTTTGTGTCCCTTCTCTTCTTGGAAGTACTTTGCTTTTGTCAGATTTTTAAGTTAGATGGTTGGCCTGTGACCCCAGTTTCTGGTAGTTAAACAAAAGTTATCTTTCTGTAGATTATCTGGATTTTTCCTGTGACTGTGGGAATGATGATATTCCTGACAGCCAACTCCATCCTAGGCTGAAGTTGGAAGTCCTCCAGCATTTATTTCAAAGGGAAAAAAAAAAAAAAAAAAAAAAAAAACAGTTCAGGGAGACAAAGATCCTCGGACCAAAGAAGAAAACTTTTTTTTTTAATTTTTATTTATTTCTAGTTGTGTTGGGTCTTCGTTGCTGTGTGCGGGCTTTCTCTAGTTGCACCGAGCGGGAGCTACTCTTTGTTGCGGTGCTCGGGCTTCTCATTGTGGTAGCTTCTCTAGTTGTGGAGCATGGGCTCTAGGGCACACAGGCTTCAGTAGTTGTGGCGCACAAGCTTAGTTGCTCTGCAGCACGTGGTATCTTGCCGGACAAGGGCTCGAACCAGTGTCCCCTGCATTGGCAGGCGGATTCTTAACCACTGCACCACCAGGGAAGTCCTGAAGAGAAAAACCTTAATTTAAAGAAAGCACATGTTCAATGAGCTGATTGGACATTGTCTACAACTAAAAGTAAATAATTGTCTATTATATTCCCTTTTGATTGAGGAAGATTATGGCATTAAATGAGACGAAGAAGTTTTGCTTAGAATGCAAATTTGCGACTGTAGGCTAATTTTTAACTGAAAATAGCATATTTATCTAAATTAGTGGAAAATACACTAGAGTAAGTATAAGGACAGGGGTTCTTAATTTTTTTTTTTTTGGTGCCATAGAACCCTTTCACAATCTATGAAACTTTTCTCAAAACAATATTAAGTGCATGAATTAAAATGTAGGATTTAAAAGGAAAATAATTATACTGAATTATAGTTTTCAAAGTATTTTAAAATATGCTAAATATATGCCCTTCCAATTTACCACATTAAATAACAACAGTTTACAACAATTTCAAAGTAGTGGTGAGAGTAAATGCTATTTTGCGAAATCTGCAACAACTGTGACATGATATGAAATATTTGTGATTTTAATGGATTAAATATTAGATATTACTAATACTATTGAACTTTATTATCAACATACAAAAATTTTAAAATGTGGACTCTCAGTGAGATGTTAGTGAAAATAAAGATGCAACCTTTTTCCCATCTAAATTCACAGACTCCTCTGATTTCCATCTACGGATCTCCCAAGGGGAACATTGGATTAAGAAACCTCTGTGCTAGAAACAGAGAGCTCTCAAAAGCAATCAGAGGTAGAGAGAGGAAAGTCAGAGAAGGCTTTAGGAAAACTCCAGGTGGAGATCACAGCATCTGCAAAAATATGCAGATGATGATGAGTGTAGTACATTCAGAGAACTGAAAGTAATTCAGCGTTTTAGGACACAACCCTATCACTACTACTAGTTACCATTTTCTGAGGACTTTTTAGACACCAAGTGCTCTATTAAGTATGTTATAAATACTTTTCATGTAATTAAGTCCTCACAATATCTCTTTGAGGTAAACATATTTAATTCCCCTTTTAGAGATGAGGAAATTGGGATCCAGAGATTTTAAACAACTTTCCTAAGATCAAGCAGCTTGTATGTTGCAAAGCATTTATATAAACCTAGGTCTATTTCATTCAAAGCTCATGAGGGGCTTTGGGTGTGTCTTCATCTGTGTAGGAGGGAAGAATTTCAGTCTGGAAATTCTCAGGGATGAAGAGTCTTGAATGCCATACTAAGGAGAGTGATTGTACCCTGAAAGCCAGTGTGGGGTGGGGGGTGATCCCTTCTTTCCAGCTTCATCTCCTGTCTCTTCACATACACCTCAGCCACCTTGTACCACCACTATTCCCAAACATAACTTGATTTTCCCATTTTATCCTTTGCCCTTGATTTCCCCTCTACCTGGTATGCCCTCCTTCCCGGTATGCCTTTGTCTCCTGGCTAACTAGAACTCACCTTTCAAGACTTCATGGGGAGTTCCTCTCTAGTTCACAAATGTAGATACCATCCTTGTTTAGGAAAGCAGAATCCTAAGCTTTCTAGAGGCAGTGGAAAGGAAACCAGGATAAGGGCCATTCTAGCAGGAAAAGAGAATGCAATATGGAATAAGAGCAGCAAAGGGTAAAATAGGTTTAAAGCTTCTTTCTTGGTGAGGAAAAAAAATGTGACAGCAAAAGAGGAATCAAAAGGAAAATTAGATGGTTTATTGTCCATATAATAAGATTGCTGGGCTTACAGAGAAAATAAAAGTAGCATATGCTGACCGAAAAGGCTATCCTTTCCTTGAACAACCCTGGATTCAGCCCTACATAGTAAGTTTATAATGTTTGCTTAAGATTCCTTTTGCATCTCTAATCTCCAACTGTTAAATCTTGAACAACAATGTTATGTTTTAGCATCCCTCTCTCTCAACCCTTTTATAAATTCAAAACTTATAAAACCAGCAAGTATCGGTATATGTGCTTTCTAGAACATCCTTTTATCAAAAATCCATTCATTAAACCAGTATTTAATGAGAACCTAAAAATATGCAAGGCACTCATGGGACATGTAATGATGAGTTCTGCAGCGCAGGAACCTCTAAGATCCTACACAGAGGTTGAAAATTTGCACCTTACAGTCATGGTTTACTTGCTCCAGATTTTTAAGAATATAAAAATTCAGGAGCTTTCACATAATCATCTGGATTTCTGGCTTTGATTGAAAGATTGATGAACTGGCACCACTGGGCTTGCAATCCTAAATAAAACAGGCTGGAGCTGAATGAGCCATCTTTTACAGACCAGGTACATGCTTTGCAGTGTACGACCAGCACCACCATACTGCCAACCTTGGGAGTCTCAAGATGGAGAGACAGTCTTGACCCTGCCCTCTCTCATCCTTCATATTCAATCAGGCAACAAGTCAGTTCAGTGTCTACAATATCCTTTGCTTCCACCCCCTCCTTTTCACTCTAACTTCCAGTACTTTATTACCCCCTGATGAGAATTACAATAATCATAGCTAACATACACTGAGCAGCACTCATTGTGTTAAGCATTTTTTATGGGCCATCTCATTTAATCCTCACATCAGCCCTCTAAGATAAATTCCATCACAATCCTGATTTTATAGTAGAGAAAAGTGAGACACTAAAAGCTTAATGTCCCTGCCCAAGTTTCCACAGCCTGTAAGGGGTGGAGTCTGACTCTCAAGACTATACTTTTAACCCTACAAATACTATAAATCATGAAGATAGCTTCAAGCTTGTGTACAAGTAGCCCTGGTACCTTGAAGCCTTTCCAAGGTGTAGAAACGGAATGCTTTAAGGGGATCATTTCCGACTCCAGATCTTCAACTGCTATAACTATTCTTTCATAAAATGGGTCTGCCTGCTAACTCAAGTGAGGTCTCAAAGTCCCCTTTCACCATGACCTTTCTCTCACTGACTATCCCACACCCATCTTCAATCTTACCAGGGTGCATTGCCCCAGAGTCTGAACCACTCTAGGAAGTAAACAAAAGGACAATTTGAAATATTGGTGTAGGTGTTGGGGAGAGTCAATAGCTTTTACAGTGGTATAACAAACCTTTTGAGGTCCAACCCAGTTCCAGTTCCATTCCAACCTACAGAAAGATGGAGGTTGCTGCTATCCTAACAACACCCTAATAACTTTTCCTTATTATTGTTGTAATTAACCTTCAGTGCACCACAGGCTTCAAATTCTTGGTTGCCCTGTGCTTACGCTGGGGGTTGAGATGCAGGAGGGTCTTTCCTCAGTGTTCCTGCTTCCCCCTCCACTCTCAGCCAGCTCTGAGGCCAATGTCACGGTGCTCTCCCTCCACAGATTGCAGACTGCTGCTGTGCCGTTGTTCCTGGGGACTAGGCCTGGGGTGGGGGCAGGAGAGAGTGTTTTCCTGGTCCAGCCTGTCTTAGGCAGGTCCTCTGTGCCTGGATCTTTGAGAAAGCTTTCTTCAGAGTTCCCACTCCTCCTTCCCATAGCAACCACAGTCTGCCTTGTATCCAAGATTGGTCTCGGTGGGAGTTTCCTGCCCTGTTCATGGTGGTAGCAGACCTCTACCTACTGTCAGTATAAATCCTGGGTCCATGATGGCTTCCTGTCCCTTTCCTAGAAGTAGGGGTCTTATTCTCCTACCTCCTGTCTTTGCAGGATTGGATCTTTGCTTGTGTCCTAGGAATGAGAAAGTTACATGTCCTACTTTCAAGGCAGGACATGTTGAATTTCTAATCTTCCTTCCTTAGCAATGGAGTTTTGCCTGGGCCCTGAGACTGGTTTGCAGCTTTTCCTCAGGTGATTGAAGGCTTTTGCTGAAGAGCCTTGGAAAGTCTGCAGGGCTTTATGCCTATCCCTTAGCAGCTGCCAATCCCTTCCTTCATACCTGCACCAAGGAGGGGTGCTCTCTCAGTCTCCTGCCCTGCCCCCAGTCTTCCTCCTGAGCACCAGTGAAGAGCCATGAGGAAGAGCTTACGGGTGACTGTTCCTATTCTTTTCTGGAACGCCCCACCAGCACATAAACCCACACTTGGCCTTTAACAATTCATTTACATTTTTGCTGGTTTCTTCTTTTCTTTTTCTGTTGCTCTCTTTTTCCCACACTCTGCCAAAGATGAAAGGGTTTGTACAACTCATCTCTTCTTGAAGTAGATTGTCCCTCCTTGGAATTTGGGTCATGTGGTTTCTTGCTACTTGAGTTCTCTGAGGTACTCAAGAAACTTACACTTTTGTAGAGTATCTGGCTTTTTCCCATTGTGAGGGTAAGAGTGTATTTTTTGCAGCTTATTACATTTTCTGTAGTCACAGAAGTCTTAGTTGACTTTTATAAATATTACCTTATTGAGGCATAACAATATTACATATCATATAATTCACTCATTTCAAGTGTACAGTTGAACCTTCTTTCGAAATGCACACACACACCCACCACCCTGCCTCAACTGCTGTAACGGAGGGGAGTGTCATAACCTTCAGGAGTTAGTAAACATTAGCCCAGAGGCAAAAGAATATTCCAGGTGTTTGGTGCACCTGGATTTGTCCCTCCCTTGGGATCCTATAATTGTTTCTTCCTAGCTGCTTCCCTGCCTCTGGACCTCCTCCATTTCATCATATTTTGTGTTTCATGACTGTGTGCAACCATCACCATAAGTCAGTTCTGGAACATGTTCATCACCCCAAGATGATCCTTCATGCTGATTTACTCTTAATCCCAATTCTTGTCTCATCTTCATTGCAACCCCAAGCAACCACAGATCTAGTTTCTGTCTCTATAACCTTGCCTTTTCTGGACATTTCAAATTTCGTATTGCAAATGGAATCATGAAATCTGTGGTTTCTTGTATCTGAGTATTTCATTGAGCATAATAGTTTTGAGGTTTATCCAAATCCTGGCATGTATTAACAGTTCATTCCTTTTTATTGCTGAATTCTATTTCAGTGTATACCTATACCTAATTTTGTCTGTACCATATTCACCAGTTAAAAGACATGTAGGTTGTCTCCAATTTGGAAGCCATTATGAATAATGCTGCTATGAATATTTATGTGCAAATCTCTGTGTAGTTCATTGAATTTTTAGCTATACCTCCTTGTTTTATCATCAGTGGTGCTCAACTCTAGCAAGCTATGGTCTATAGTCCCAAAATGGTCTACAGCTTGTTTTTCTAAATAAAATTTTATTGGAACACAGCCCTTCATAGGCTTACATAAGGTCTGTGGTCGTTTTCACATTGCACTACAACAGCAGAGTTGAGTACTTGTGACAGAGACGCTCTGGCCTATGAAGCCTTAAATATTTACCACCTGGTCCTCTGTAGAAAAAACTCACTCCCCCTGCTCTAGAGTTTATAATGTGCATCTTTAACTTATGATAGTCGATTTTCAAGTAATATACTATTCTGCAATTAATGTAGGAACCATACAACAGTATAATTCTACTTACTTCCTGCTACCCTTTGTACACTTGTTATCATATAGTTTTATTTCTATTTCTGCTACAAACTCAGCAGTGTATAATAGATATACGTCCTATAGGTTATGTTTCTCTGGAAAATCCTAATACATCTTGTATGTCATGTGTCTTTTTTCTTGGGCTCCTTATAAGATTTCTCATCTTTGTTTCTCAACAGTTTGACTAAGATATGTGTAGCTGAGGAAGTCTGTTGCTCTAGGGGTCCATTGAGCTTCTTATATCTGATATCTTTCCTCAGTTTGGGAAAATGCTAAGTCGTTATCTCTTCAGATATATCTACTGCTCCATTATCTCTCCCTTCTCCTTTTAGGTCTCTAATTACTTATATTTTGGGCCAGATGATATTGCCCCACATATCGTAGATATTCTGTTATTGGGGTTTTGCCTTTTTTCTTTTGGTTCTTCATTTTGTATAATTGCTATTGGCCTGTCTCCAAGTTTATTGTTGCTTTCTTCTTCTGAGTCCAGCATGTCATAATTCAAATGAATTTTTCAGTTCTGCATTATTTTATTTTTCATTTTTAACATTTTCATCTATAAGTTCCATCAAAATAACTGTTTGGGTCTTTTTTATAATTTTGACCTCTCTGCTGAAATTCCCCCATCTATTTACATTGTCCAATGTTTCCACTAGAGCCTTTAATATGTTTGCCACAGTTATATTAAAGTCTCTGTCTAATAATTCCAACAACAGGACTATCTTTGAGTCTTCCTTATGTGACTTGTAATTTTTTGACTCTGTGTCAAGACATTCTGTATAATCAAATAGTAGATATTGAAGGAAATAATACCCGCCCCCCAAAAGGCATGCTCCTTTCAAGGTACTGGAATGCAGGATTGAGTCAATTTAATCTCTCATTGAGCTGTGTCTAGGCTTTGTTACAGTTTTAGCTTGATTCAGTTCATCACTGGCTTTAAAAGTTTTGAAGGCAGATTTGCAGCAACATGGATGGACCTGGAGATTATCATACTAAGTGAAGTAAGTCAGACAGAGAAAGACAAATATCATATGATATCGCTTATATGTGGACTCTAAAAAAATAATACAAATGAACTTATTTACAAAACAGAAACAGACTCACAGATTTAGAGAACGAACTTATGGTTACCGGGAGGAAGGGTGGGAGGAAGGGATAGATTGGGAGTTTGGGATTGACATGTACACACAGCTATATTTAAAATAGATAACCAACAAGGACCTACTGTATAGCACAGGGAATGCTACTGATATTCTGTAATAACCTAAATGGGAAAAGAATTTGAAAAAGAATAGATACATGTATCAATATATGTATAATTGAATCACTTTGCTTACACCTGAAACAACACAACATTTTTAATCAACTATGCTCCAATATAAAATAAAAACTTAAAAAATATTTTGAAGGCAGAATCAGTACAGCTTGAGTCTGATCATACACAAGGCTCCACAGATCCTTTTAGGCTTAAGAGGCTAACCATCAGCTTTCCAATTCATAATGGTAGCTTCTTTGGGTCTCTGGGGATTCTTATTTGTTCTCCAGTCTCACTTCTAAATTATTGCACCTCAGTAGATTCCTTTACGTCCAGCTTCCTTGTCTCTAACCTTTGGAGAATGCTGCAGTACACTAGCTAAATGCAGCCCAAAGTGCTTTGGAGAGCTTTCTCTTAGTTCTCCCCTGTTTTCTTGCCTTTAGCAGGCCACTGCAATAAGCTTGGTGAAAGCTTGGATTGCATCAGAGTCATGGGACAGCTCTCCTACCCTGTCCCCAGCTTCAGCAGGCCACTGCCTTTCACTTGTGAAAGAACTGTTTGTTTCAAGAGGATTCTCTTAGCCTTGCTCTCAAACCTCAACTGTAATGTAAGTAAGTGTGGTAAGAGCAGATATCCTTGACCTGCTCCTGATCTTAGAGAGAATGCATTCTGTCTTGCTCCATTAAGTATGATGTTAATATTGCTTAGTGTAGATGACAACAAACTTACTACATGTCCAAATTTGTAACATACATCTAAACAGAATTGAGGAGGAAATTTATTTAGAATACATTTAATAAAACAAGAAAGTTTTTCTTTTTTTTAAACATGTTTATTGGAGTATAATTGCTTTACAATGGTGTGTTTGTTAGTTTCTGCTTTATAACAAAGTGAATCAGTTATACATATACATATGTTCCCATATCTCTTCCCTCTTGCATCTCTCTCCCTCCCACCCTCCCTATCCCACCCCTCTAGGTGGTCACAAACCACCTAGCTGATCTCCCTGTGCTATGCGGCTACTTCCCACTTGCTATCTATTTTATGTTTGGTAGTGTATATATGTCCATGCCACTCTCTCACTTTGTCACAGCTTACCCTTCCCCCTCACCATATCCTCAAGTCTATGTTCTAGTAGGTCTGTGTCTTTATTCCCGTCTTACCCCTAGGTTCTTCATGACCTTTTTTTTATTTTTATTTTTTTTTAGATTCCATATATATGTGTTAGCATACGGTATTTGTTTTTCTCTTTCTGACTTACTTCACTCTGTAGGACAAACTCTAGGTCCATCCAGCTCACTACAGATAACTCAACTTCGTTTCTTTTTATGGCTGAGTAATACTCCTTGTATATATGTGCCACATCTTCTTTATCCATTCATCTGTTGATGGACACTTAGATTGCTTCCATGTCCTGGCTATTGTAAATAGAGCTGCAATGAACATTTTGGTACATGACTCTTTTTGAATTAAGGTTTTCTCAGCATATATGCCCAGTAGTGGGATTGCTAGGTCATATGGTAGTTCTATTTTTAGTTTTTTAAGGAACCTCCATACTGTTCTCCATAGTGGCTGTATCAAGTTACATTCCCACCAACAGTGCAAGAGGGTTCCCTTTTCTCCACACCCTCTCCAGAATTTATTGTTTCTAGATTTTTTGATGATGGCCATTCTGACTGGTGTGAGATGATATCTCATTGTAGTTTTGACTTGCATTTCTCTAATGATTAATGATGTTGAGCATTCTTTCATGTGTTTGTTGGCAATCTGTATATCTTCTTTGGAGAAATGTCTATTTAGGTCTTCTGCCCATTTTTGGATTGGGTTGTTTGTTTTTTTGATATTGAGCTGCATGAACTGCTTGTAATTTTGGAGATTAATCCTTTGTCAGTTGTTTCATTTGCAAATATTTTCTCCCATTCTCAGGGTTTTCTTTTCGTCTTGTTTATGGTTTCCTTTGCTGTGGCAAAACTTTTAAGTTTCATTAGGTCCCATTTGTTTATTTTTGTTTTTATTTCCATTCCTCTAGGAGGAGGTGGGTCAAAAAGGATCTTGCTGTGATTTATGTCATAGAGTGTTCTGCCTATGTTTTCCTCTAAGAGTTTTATAGTTTCTGGCCTTACAGTTAGGTATTTATTCCATTTTGAGTCTTCCAATCCAAGAACATGGTATATCTCTCCATCTGTTTGTGTCATGTTTTATTTCTCTCATCAGTGTTTTATAGTTTTCTGAGTACAAGTCTTTTGTCTCCTTAGGTAGGTTTATTCCTAGGTATTTTACCCCTTTTGTTGTGATGGTAAATGGGAATATTTCCTTAATTTCTCTTTCTGATTTTTCATTGTTAGTGTATAGGAATGTCAGAGATTTCTGTGCATTACTTTTGTATTCTGCAACTTTTTACCAAATTCACTGCTTAGTTCTAGTAGTTGTTTATTGGCACCTTTAGGATTTTCTATGGATAGTATTATGTCATCTGCAAATAGTGACAGTTTTACTCCTTCTTTTCCAATTTGTACTCGTTTTATTTCTTTTTCTTCTCTGATTGCAGTGGCTAGGACTTCCAAAACTATGTTGAATAAGAGTGGTGAGAGTGGACATCCTTGTCTTGTTCCTGATCTTAGTGGAAATGCTTTCAGTTTTTCCCCATTGAGTATGATGCTTGTTGTGGGTTTGTCATATATGGCCTTTATTATGTTGAGGTAGGTTCCCTCTATGCCCATATTCTGGAGAGTTTTTATCATAAATGGGTGTTGAATTTTGTCAAAATCTTTTTCTGCATCTATTAAATGATCATATGGTTTTTACTCCTTAATTTGCCAACATGGTGTATTACATTGATTGAACTGCGTATATTGAAGAATCCTTGCATTCCCGGGATAAATCCCACTTGATCATGGTGTATGATCCTTTTAATGTGTTGTTGGATTATGTTTGCTAGTATTGTATTCAGGGTCTTTGCATCTATGTTCATCAGTGATATTGGTCTGTAATTTTCTTTTTTGTGTGATATCTTTGTCTGGTTTTGGCGTCAGGGTGATGGTGGCTTCATAGAACAAATTTGGGAGTGTTCCTCCCTCTGCAATTTTTTGGAAGAGTTTGAGAAGGATGGGTGTTAGCTCTTCTCTAAATGTTTGATAGAATTCACCTGTGAAGCCATCTGGTCCTGGACTTTTGTTTGTTGGAAGATTTTTAATTACTGTTGCAAATTCATTACTTGTGATAGGTATGTTTATATTTTCTAATTCTTCCTGGTTCAGTCTTGGAAAATTGTACCTTTCCAAGAATTTGTCCATTTCTTCATGGTTTTCCATTTTATTGACATATAGTTGTTTGTAGTAGTCTCTCATAATCCTTTGTATTTCTGCAGTGTGAGCTGTGATTTCTCCTTTTTCATTTCTAATTTTATTGATTTGCATCCTCTCCCTTTTTTTCTTGATTAGTCTGGCTAAAGGTTTATCAATTTTGTTTATCTTCTCAAAGAACCAACTTTTAGTTTTATTGATCTTTGCTATTGTTTTCTTTTTTCTATTTCATTTATTTCTGCTGTGATCTTTATGATTTCTTTCCTCCTACTGACTTTGGCTTTTCTTTGTTCTTCTTTCTGCAGTTGTTTTAGGTATAAGATTAGATTGTTTATTTGAGATTTTTCTTGTGTCTTGAGGTGAGATTGAATTGCTGTAAACTTCCCTCTTAGCACTGCTTTTGTCGAATCGCATAGGTTTTGGGTCATTGTGTTTTCATTTTCATTTGTTTCTATGTATTTTTTAATTTATTCTTTGATTTCTTCAGTGATCTCTTGGTTATTTAGTAGCACACTGTTTAGTCTCCATGTATTTGTGTTTTATACAGTTTTTTTCCTGTAATTGATTTCCAATCTCATAGTGTTGTGGTCAGAAAAGATGCTTGATACAATTTCAATTTTCTTAAATTTTCTGAGGCTTGATTTTTGACCCAAGATGTGATCTATCCTGGAGAATGTTCCATGTGCACTTGAGAAGAAAGTGTAATCTGCTGTTTTTGGATGGACTGTCCTATAAATATCAATTAAATCTATCTGGTCTATTGTGTCATCTAAAGCTTGTGTTTCCTTATTAATTTTCTGTCTGAATGATCTGTCCATTGGTGTAAATGAGGTGTTAAAGTCCCTCACTAATATTGTGTTACACTCAGTTTCCTCTTTTATAGCTGTTAGCATTTGCCTTATGTATTGAGGTACTACAATGTTGAGTGGATATATATTTATAATTGTTATATCTTCTTCTTGGATTGATCCCTTGATCATTATGTAGTGTCCTTCCTTGTCTTTTGTACATTCTTTATTTTAAAGTCTATTTTATCTGATATGAGTATTGCTACTCCAGCTTTCTTTTGATTTCCATTTGCATGGAATATCTTTTTCTATCCCCTCACTTTCAGTCTGTATGTGTCCCTAGGTCTGAAGTGGGTCTCTTGTAGACTTCATATATATGGGTCTTGTTTTTGTATCCATTCAGCTAGCCTGTATCTTTTGTTTGGAGCATTTAATCCATTTACATTGAAGGTAATTATCGATATGTATGTTCCTATTACCATTTTCTTAATTGCTTTGGGTTTGTTATTGTAGATCTTTTCCTTCTCTTGTGTTTCCTGCCTAGAGAAGTTCCTTTAGCATATGTTGTAAAGCTGGTTTGGTGGTGCTGAATTCTCTTAGCTTTTGCTTGTCTGTAAAGGTTTTAATTTCTCTCCATCAAATCTGAAGAGATCCTTGCTGGGTAGAGTAATCTTGGTTGTAGTTTTTTCTCTTTCATCACTTTAAGTATATCCTGCCACTCCTTTCTGGCTTGCAGAGTTTCTGCTGAAAAATGAGCTGATAACCTTATGGAGATTCCTTTGTATGTTATTTTTTGCTTTTCCCTTGCTGCTTTTAATATTTTTCCTTTGAATTTAATTTTTGTTAGTTTGATTAATATGTGTCTTGGTGTGTTTCTCCTAGGGTTTATCTGCTATGGGATTCTGTGAGCTTCCTGGACTTGGCTGACTATTTCCTTTCCCATGTTAAGGAAGTTTTCCACTATAATCTCTTCAAATATTTTCTCAGACCCTTTCTTTTTCTCTTCTTCTGGACCCCTATAATTCAAATGTTGGTGCATTTAGTGTTGTCCCAGAAGTCTCTGAGATTGTCTTCAATTCTTTTCATTCTTTTTTCTTTATTCTGCTCCTCAGCAGTTATTTCCACCATGCTATCTTCAAGCTCACTTATTCATTCTTCTGCCTCAGTTATTCTGTTCTTGATTCCTTCTAGTGTATTTTTCATTTCAGTTATTGTGTTGTTCATATCTGTTTGTTTGTTCTTAAATTCTTCTAGATCTTTGTTAAACATTTCTTGTATTTTCTCAATCCATGCCTCCATTCTATTTCCAATATTCTGAATCACCTTTACTATCATTACTCTGAATTCTTTTTCAGGTAGGTTGCCTATTTCCTCTTCATTTATTTGGCTTTGTAGGTTTTTACCTTGCTCCTTCATCTGTGACATATTTTTTGTCATCTCATTTTTTTTTGATGGGTGGGATTGTGTTCTTGTCTTACTGGTTGTTTGGCCTGAGGCCTCCAACACTGGAGTTTGTAGGTTATTGGGTAGAGCTGGGTCTTGGTGCCAAGATGAGGATCTCTGGGAGACCTCACTCCATGGAATATTCTCTGGGGTCTGAGGTTCTCTGTTAGTCCAGTGGTTTGGACTCTTAGCTCCCACTGCATGAGCTCTGGCCTGATCCTCGGCTCATGAACCAAGATCCCACAAGCCTCACAGTGCAGCAAAAAAAAAAAAAGAAAGAAAGAAAAGGAAAGGAGCAGAACAATGACAAAGAGTAAAAAATAAAATAAAGTTAGAAAACTAACAGATATGTTAGAAAGAATTAAAAAGTTAAAATATAGATGAAACAACAACCGGAAGGTAAAACAGAACCACAATAGGAAAAAAGAGAAAAAAAAAAAAAAAAGCCAGACAAGGCCTTGGCTGTGGGGGGTGTGGCTTAGGCAGGGGCGGGGTTTAAGGGGTTGGTGGGGCCTATGCTTAGGACCCACTGGGCAGAAGAGGCCCTGGGGGAGGGTGGGTGCTTAAACTTAATGCAGCAGGAGGGGCCCAGGAGTGCCTCTGGACTTAAGAGGTCAGAGGACCAGGTCCAGGACCCCAGCAGGCTCACTGGGCCTGAGTGGGTGGGGGAAATGCTAGGTGCGTTCCCCCGTGTTGCTCCAGCCCTGGAGGGCCCCTCCCCATTGGCCTCTCTTCTTCTTCCCCTTCCCTCCCTCCTATACCTCTAGGAGCCATGTGGCCAGAGGTGGCCCCAGAAGGCAGGGGACCAGACCCAGAAGCCCAACAGGCTTCCTTGGGAGGAGTGGGTGGGGGAAACACCCTCTGCATCTCCCCTGATCTTCCAATCCTGGAGGGCCCCTCCCTGTGTGCCTCTACTCCTCTTCCCCCCCCTCCCTCCTATGCCCCTAGGACCCCCAGAGCTGGAGGGGCCTCAGAGAACAGAGAACCAGGCTCAGGAGCCCAGCAGGCTTCCCAGGGCCCGAGTGGGTGGGGGAAACACCCACTGCACCTTCCCTGATCTTCTGGCCCTGAAGGGTCACCCCCCACCATCTGCCTCTCTTCCTCTTCCCCCCACCTCCCTTCCTCCCATGCCCCTAGGACCCACGAGGCCGGAGGGGGCTCCAGAAAATGAAGGACCAGGCGAGGACCCAGCAGGTCCCCAGGCCGAGTGGGCAGGGGGAACACCTGCCACACCTCCCCTGATCCTCTGATCCTGGAGGGGCCCTCCTGGTCCACCTCTTCTCTCCTCCCCCCACCTCCCTCCTACACCCCTAGAACCAACATGGCCCAGAGGGGGCCATGGAGGGCAGGGGATCTGGCCCAGGAGCCCAACAGGTTTCCCGGGACCGAGTGAGTGGGAGAAACACCTGCCTTGCCTGCCCTGATCCTCTGAGCCCCTAAGGGTCCCTCCAGGCGTGGGAATGACTCCCCCCTCCCAGCCACCTCTCAGGGGCACCAGTCCTGTCCAGCCTCCACTTCTCCTCCTCCCTCACTCACCCCCCGCTTCCTACCCAGTTGCTCAGGGGTTCCTCCCATCTCCTTGGGCATCAAGGTCCCCTACTAATGTCCAGCAGGCACCCTAGTTGTAGGGAGAGTTAAACTTCATGTCTTCCCACACTGCCATCTTGACTCCACCCAGACTATCTTAATTGCAATTGCTTTTTAATAAATTGTTATCTGGTAGGATAGGCCCTTTATTTTAAGCTTCTTCTACAGGTTTGGTTTCCTACTTTTGGCTTGTTGCTCTTCCATATAATAATTAGTCATCGTATAGAGGTCTGATAGAATTTTGGGGAGAATTGCAGTCCACATGATTTTAAACTTTCTTATTCATAAACATGACATACCATTTCATTTATTCAGGTCTTCTTTTATGTCCTTCAGTGTTTTACAATGTTGCCCATAAAAATGTTTTATATCCTGTTTTAATTTTAGATGTTACTGCAAATAGAATTTTTTACTATTATATTTTTAATTGGTCATTATTACTGCTTAGAATACAATTGATTTTATATGTTGATTAGTTTCCTAGGGCTGCCATAACAAAGTACGATAAACTGTGTGGCTGAAACCACATAAATTTATTCTCTCACAGTTTGGGAGGCTAGAATCTGAAATCAAGGTGTCAGTAAGATGACACTCCCTCTGAAGGCTCTAGGGAAGAATCCTTGCTCACCTGCCTCAGCTTCTAGTGGCCCCAGGCATTTCTTGGCTTCTGGCAACAGACTAATCTCTGCCTCCATCTCCACATGGCCTCTTTTGCTCTGTGTCCTCTTTTCTTTTTACAAGGACACCAGTCATTGAACTTCAGGCCTAACCTAAATTGAGAATGATTCCATCTTGAGTTCCTTAACTAATTACATCTGGAAAGACCCTATTTCTAAATAAGGTCATAATCTGAGATTCCAGGTGGACATGAATTTTGGGTGGACACTATTCAACTCACTTACAATCTTATATCAAACAACTTGACCAAATTTTCTTATTATTTCTAATAGTTTGTGGATTATCATATCTTTTATGTCATCTTCAAACAGACAATTTTTTCATTTGCTGTCTCTTCTGTCATTCCTTTTTTGTTCCCCCTTATGTCTTCTTACTTTTGCTACAACTCCATGAAAATATTGAACAAAAGTTGTAATGACAAGCAACTTTAATTTGTTCCTAACTTGAGTATGAATTCTTCTAAAATTTCACAGGTAAGTGTAATATAATATTTGATGTAGGGCTTTAATAAACATCCTGTATCATACTAATCAAGTTTCCTTCAATTCCTAATTTGCTAAGAGGTTGTTTTTACATTGCTGTGTTTTCAAATTATGAATGAGTGTTGCATTTTATTGTTTTTTTTTCAGCATCAATTGAAATGATCACATTTCTTTTATCTAACTGCTAATGTAGTCAGGGAGGAAAAATTGTTCCTCTATCCTCCTACGTTCAGCAGCTGGAGTCCTATATATTCTGTCTTTTTCTCTTGATCAGATTTACTAGAAAGTTGCTCATTTTTAGTTTTGTTTTAAGAATTGGCTTTTTATTCTGTTGATCATTTCTATTGTTCCTTTGTTTTATCTCTTATTAGTATCTGCTCCTACATTTGTGATTTCCTTACTTCTATTTTCTTCGGGTTTACTATGCTGTTCTTTTTCTATTCTTGACTTGGACATCTAGCTCATTTAGTGTTAATTCTTATTGCTATTTAATAGCTGCATTTACAGTTATATATTTCTCCCTCAGTACGACTTGGTGGATTTCCACAACATTTGACATAAAGTACTTTCATTGCTATTCACTGTCAAATATTTTATGATTTCATTGTGCTTTACATATAAATGATGAATTTAAAAGTTGTTGAGAGTTCCCTTGTGACTCAGTATTTTTGATTTTCACACGTACTTGAAAATAATGTAATGTCTCTCTTTGTTTCCTTGGTTTTTACCCTACCTTTCTGGGATTCTTATTAAATATGGATATTGACATTTTTATTTCTTCGCTCCATACCTTTTAACTTGTCTTTCACATTCTTTCAACTCCTTCTTGATAATTTCTGGAGAGTTCTTCAACCTGATATTCCAGGTTACTAATTTTATTTTTGTATACATTTTACTCTTGCACTCTACTATTATTTATTTTGGTTATTATATATTGTAGACCGAGACTCTTCCACTAGTTCTTCTTTATGACTGCTCATTTGTGCTTTACAGTCAAGCAATTGGTATCTCTTCTCTCTCTCAAATGATATTTATTATGCTTAATTCTAATTCTTGGTCTATGTGCCCCATTACTTTTCTCCTTTTTTATATAGTGATTGTGCTCTTCAAATGTCTCATTATTTTTTCCTGTGAGGTCACATTTCCCTGGAATTATTGGCTATCAATGGTAATGTCTTCCTAGGAGAACAGGCCAAATTCCAAGCCTTAGCTTGTGCCATTGGCAGTGAATTTGCAGGGGTTCTTAAAAGGATTCTTTAGTACTAAGAGCCTGTTTTGATCTGTCCTCAACAGTTTTCCATTCTGTTACTCACACACCCAACCCTAAGTGACTTTTCTGTACCTCCACCCAAGTACAGTTTTCCCAAGAGCTGTCATCCTCTTATGATCTAGTCATCTAAACCAGAGGTTCTCAACCAAAGGAGGTATTTGGAAATGTGTGGGGGAAATTTGGAGGTTGCTCTATTGACACTGGGTTACTACAGGCATTTAGGGCAAGGGGCTGGGGTACTAAGCATGCATTTTTATAACACATAGAAAAATCCCACACAATGAAGTACTATCCCAAACAGAATGACAGTAGTGCCCCCAGTAGCGATGGGGCAGAAGTTAAAGTTTAGGACTAGCTCATTCATTTGCACAAGTAGGTTTCTCCTCTGTACTCTCAGGGTCCCCTAGTGGTCCCTGATGCTACTACACTGCCTCCAATCAGGTGCTCAGAGAGATGCTATTTCTCTGCCCTACAGTAGCAAGGTGGCAATCATTGTTCTAACCAGGGTATTATAAGGAGATTAAAAGGACTCAGAATGCTCGCCTCAATCTTTATCCTGCCCATGGCTTCCAGCTGTTTCCTGCCCTGGGTTCGCTTCCTCTCACCAAACCCTCACCTCCATCAGGCACAACAGAACCCAGTTATCTTGGACTTCCTAGGGATATCTCACAGTTTTTATTAATGTCTCAAATACATCACCTCCTCTCACTTCTGTGGCATCTCCAGGGCTGGATCATGTGAGGGAATCAGCACCCTCTATTAGTATCCCATCCTGCTACCTCACAGGAACACTGATTATTAACAATATATGAAAAAAAAGTACATGGAAAACTAATTTTGAAAAATGAGAACAACAAAAGGAGATTCACCCCCAGCAGATAATAAGATATTGTATCTTTATATTTGTATAAAGCCATGTTTTTAAAAAAAAGCAAAACCCAAAAGAATAACATTTACAGAAAAATAGACCAAACAGGATTATAAAGCCCAGAAATATAGCAGGTATTGATGGCAATATGAAATGATAGAAGTGGTAGCGCCAATCTGTGTGAACATGATAGACTATTTGGTAAGTTATTTAGTAGATGATTTGGGGGGAAATGAACCACTTAATGGAGAAATATATTATTTTCTCCACTTGAGAAAGCTTTTAAACTCTTTCTCTTGAAATAATTTTATAATTACAGAAAAGTTTCAAAAATAGTACAGAGAGCTCTCATATACCCTTCAGCCAGCTTCTCTCAATGATAACATCTTGTGTAACCATTGTGCAATGTTCAAAATCAAGAAATTAACATTGGTAGATTAGTAGCTTAACTACAGACTTTGTATGAATTTCACCAGTGTTTCCTTTCTCTGTTCCAGAACCCAATCTAAGGAAGCCACATTGCATTCAGTCATCGTGTCTCCTTTGTGTCTTCCTATCTCTGAAAGCTGCTTAATTTGGCATTGTTTTTCATGATCACTACACTTTTGAATGGTATTGTCAGTTTGTCAAATGTCCCTCAATTTTGTCCTATCTAATATTTTCTCATAATTAGATTGGGGTCATGCATTTTTCTCAAGAATACTACAGAAGTGGTGTGCCCTTCTTGGTACAACATCATGAAAGGAGATACATCTTATTACTGCTGATATTAACCTCGACCACTTGTGTAAGCCAGTGTCCACTGATTTTCTCCCTAAAGTTACTATTTTTCACTTTGAAATTAATCAATGTATTGGTGGAAAGATATTCTTGTTTCTCAAACTTTCACCCTGTGGTTTTAGGATTCATCAGCAGATCTTGACTATTCCAACTATTCCTGCAGTGTTCTAATGCAGAGAAATGGTGTACCTTGACAATGGATCTGTTTATATTAGGAAATGGAATACTTTTCATTCTGAAATGTCTGTATTTAAGTTGCTCCACTTCATTCATGTTTTTCATAATAAAAAAGGGGCATACACTTGCTTTACAATCATATAGCTAAAAGCGTCTTGAGTAGTATAAGCTTTCCAGTCAACCCTGAAGGCCAAGACTTCTTGCAGAATTTTAAAATAAGTTCCTCTTCATTCTACCTTGGAGGTAAAATCCCAGCCGGGCAAACCTGTTACTCAATGTTTGGTCAAAAACTGACTGGGTGACCAGATGTCCGTATTCTCTTGTTCAAGCTGTGCAAATCCATCCAAGTTGTTCAGGAAACCAGACACATCACTGTCTGAACAAGCACATTCATTTACTTATCCACAAAAATCCCTGGACATGTGCTGCTAGGATGACTAAAATATCAAAGTCAAGGGCATTTGAAAAAGATGCTCACAGTTTTCTTGTGTCTCACTTTTTCAACTTCCTGGAAAATATGTTGTTTCCTGCTGCCAGTGAATAAAAATCTAATAACTTGTTTTTGCAATATGTGTACTAGCTGGTTTCATGTAATTTGGCCAGTGTCTCACATTTTAGAATTGAATCCTGTCTGAGAATTTGGAGGGTGAGATAAAAGTCTTCCTCCCAGCCCCCCAACATGCTCCAGTGCCTCACAGAGAAGGAAAGCACTGCTGAGGACCTAACTGAAAGAGCCTTTAGGACATGATGCAGCCCTGGTAGTGAGCAGGAAACAACCCCAGCAGCTGGCACAGGTTTTCGTTGTGCTCCACCAGGTAGTGGCTTCCTGCCTCTGCTTCTCCTACTTCTGCTGTGAACATCTAACTAATTTCTACTCTCTGTCTTCTCTGCTTTGTGGATCCTGCTGCCTTGTGTCTTCTGCTATCTCATGCCTACTGGCAGTACCTTGGAGTGGATAAAAATGCAGCTCTGGAGATCTGGCTTCATGGCCTGCCTCTTCCAGGTGCTGATTCTGTGAACTTAGTTAATGTTTAAACATCCTGTGCCTCACTGTCCTCATCTGAAAATGATGATGACCTCATAGTGTAGTTCTGAGGGTTAAGTGGGTTAGTGCATGAAAAGCACTAGAACAGTGTGCCTGGTAAGTCCTCGAATAAATGTTAGCTGTTGTTATTTGATCCGTGAGTCTCTTCCACCTACACCCACCAACCTCTTCCTTCTCCACATGTTTGTGTCTCTTTCAAACTCCAGCAAATTGGAGATCTGAATGTAGGCAGTCACCATTGAAAGGGCGCATCCATATTTGGTAGGCATCTCATGCCAAGTTTGAAGCAGGTGCTCATCTCTGTTATAGGTGACCAGGTAACAGTGACTTAGGCATAATGAAGCAGATTTAAACCACTGTTTCACCACCTTTTTCAAAGAGAGCTCTGGGCATGGCAGTCCCTCTGAACTTCATACACTTTTGCACAATACCTGAAAATGGCACAGAGGCCATGGTGATCTGTTACTAGTAAATCTGGGGCCATGGTGAGTTATCTACTCACGTGTCTGCCTCAGCATTAACCTTTCCCCCCACCATCAACATGGCTGAGCTGCACAGCCTGTGCCCTTCTTCATTACATTAGTGACATAGAGTTCTATGCCAAGTTCTCACTGCTGGAACCTTGAGACTTCTTACTATTGAATCTTCTTTCATCCTTCCCCTCCTTGTACTCAGATCCCATGGACACAAGACTTCCCACCATTCAGTGCAGCCTCCTTGGCAATGGGGTGCATCTTGTTTGATTCCTGAGGCCACGGCAGTCACTTCCCTAACTTGTGGCTGAGTCCCCACTGCATGTTTCCTGGACATCTACTCTTCACTTTGCCCATTTTCTTGGGCTCCTTTAGACCCCTGCCAAGGTAAGACTACTCTTACCCTATTCACACCCCCAAAGAATTGATGCTCTCATGGGTTATATTTTATTGTGTGAACTCATGGCTCTATGTTCCTACTTCTGACTGAGCTCTCATGTTCAGACTACTCACTTAGACCCATAAATGTAAGGGAAAGGAAACTGTTCAAAGATGATGAGGAAACCACATACTAACTGCAAAGAGCACATATATCGTGCTCCCACCAGGCTTTTGAGCAAACTGAAAGAAAACGTGGTTAAAAAAAAAAAGAGCCTTTTCTTTTAAGTATATTGAACAATAAATATATGAACCACAGGATCTACCTGAACTTGGTTCCTTGGATCTACCTGAACTTGGTTCCTTGGACTCCAATATGTATTGGAGTCACGCTGAGTAGTGAAAAGTGCTCTGAATCAGAGGTCAAAGTGGCAGGAATCCTGGTCTCAGCTCTGTTTCAAAGCTCACTGGACGACCTGGACAAATCATTTAAACTCTCCTCTGTGCTCCCAGTTCCTCAAGTCAAGCATTTCTATTAAACCAACCTCAGGTTAACATTAAATATCAAGATTGATATGACTAAAGCAAAATTAAAATCCATAAATCCATGTGTCTCAGAGTAGGCTGTGAACTTGGGTGGTTGTTGGCACCAGTCTCCTACAGAGCAGCCAAACCAGACCTACTGCAAATATTTATCTCTTATTAGAGTCTCCCTAGGGAAGAAGTGAGCAACTTCAACCAGTCATATAAGGTTAAACAGCTTTTCCAACAGTCATTATGTAAAGACATAAGAAAGTATTGTTAAGGCCGGTTCCACAGAGCATGATGAAGGATATTGGGAGCATTATCAAAATCCTAAAGATCCTTGTGAAATAGGTCTTGATTTCTTGCTTATACCTATGACTGAAAGGATTGGTGTAGATGTTTAAAGATGTTTAACTTCCTGTGTGGGACAGCACTAATGAAACTGTGGAAGGATCCACAGTGTAATCAGCTACTGCTTCCTATGAGCGCTGGTGCTTTTGTCCTGGGCACATGCTTTTTCTGGCACCATTTCTATCGGTTCAAGAATACAAATCCCAGATGGATTCAAACCCGTGACTGTAAGCGGTCACTCTCTTGGTCTCAGAGTGAATCAATATCATTGTCTTGCCTACATTGTATTTGAGGTTCTTTCTTAATTCAGCAAATTTTACTGAGTACCTGCTCTGTACTAGATAATACTCACTTGAACCTGGCAACTGGGTCTTGATAACGAGGCTCAGATGGAGATTAAGTGGTTCAGCTTCCCACAGATGACAATTCATTCAAACTTCCAGATTCATTCACACTTTTTCTTGTCAGGTATTTATTGTACACTTACTAAAATTAACCAATAAAGTCTAAGAACATTAAAATTATATAATTTAACCATACTGAGAATTTCATTTCTCCTCCCCACCTGTGCATGAACTGAGAACTGCAGCTGTGATCCAGGTACCTCCTTAAGGTGGAGCTGGCAGGCCTGATACTCACCTTATCTGAAACAAGCAGAAGGTTCTGGATCTAAGCTCAAAGCATGCAGACTGCAATTTACACCTGTGATATATCTTGGCACAGAGGAGAGGTACTCCTGTAATACACCGGTGGCTTCAGAACAAAGCCTTACCACCCAGCTCACCAGAGTTCCTGTGTATGGAATTAGGCAAAGTCTTTAAACTAAAGGTATGAAAATATTTGCAAAATTGGGGAGGTCAGGGAAAGGAGTAACATTTATTCTTGGGTGCAGAAACTTCTAATGTTTATGTATAAACTGGGGATCTAGGGTAGGAGATGCTTCTAGGGGAGAGAAAATTTTGAGATGAGAAAATTTTAGAAGGGCAGTGTTTAAGCCATCTGATTTTAAAAGACAACTTGAAATTCCAGGGCAAAGACAGAAATGAAGATGTAACCATAGAAAACATTGATAAAGCCTAAAACATTTTTTATTTTTTGTTTTTGTTTTTTTTTTTTTCTTTTTGCGGTATGTGGGCCTCTCACTGTTGTGGCCTCTCCCGTTGCGGAGCACAGGCTCCGGATGCGCAGGCCCAGCGGCCATGGCTCACGGGCCCAGCCGCTCCGCGGCATATGGGATCCTCCCAGACCGGGGCACGAACCCGTATCCCCTGCATCGGCAGGCGGACTCTTAACCACTTGCGCCACCAGGGAGGCCCCTAAAACATTTTTTAAAGAAAGAGAGAAATCTGAATTTTAAAACAAATCTTTTCAAGCTTGAGGGGTGCTAGAATGGCTGGTAAGAAAGGGAAACCTATTAACAGATTAGTAAAAATGAAGCTGGAAAAATCAAGCTACATTAAAAGGGCCCCAGAAGAATGTGATTATCAGAGTCAGTATTTATTGGGATGTTTTGTGTCTGCTCTTTGTGTTTAAGGGAAGAGAATAGGAAACGTGTTAGATGACACACAGCCTGGAAACGTCCCCTAAGCATGAGCAACCCTGCATCCATCAGACCCTTAGTTGCTCAATTTCTTACAGTCTATGGTGGGCTCCATTCTCAGGATAGCACTCTCTGGAAGGTACAAGCTAATAAAGGCAGCTGGGAGACAGTAAGAGCAGCAGGAGGACCAAGTTTCAATTCTGGGAGTAACTCATATGAGGACAGAAAGAATCAGGAGGCGTAAACTTTTCAAGTATTTCTGCATTTTTTTTCTGGTTTTGTGTGTTTGTGCCTGTTTTTGTATTGTCTCTTTTAGGATCCCAATCATGACAATGAGAATAACAAATCATAAGTCACTGTTGGTATTGTTGTTTATATTAGCCTCCTGGATCACTTTTACAGTTTTCCCAAACTCCACAAAGGTAGGAACTGCTTTCTTTATGTGTTTTACAAAAGTACATTTTTACTTGACACTTCATCTGTTCTAGGGAAGTCCAAACAAACAGACCTATAGATTGTAGTAGGGGAGTTTCAACAGCTTACACACCTTTAAGAGCCAAGGTACTTGATAATAATCATGCAGTATGGGAGAGGATAATATTGTGTGTGTGTGTGTGTATGTGTACACACATTCTTCTTTTGTCACTTATATCTGCATTGCAACAGTCTTCTCCCAATGCCTAGCTTGGCCTTACACCTTCTCCAAGGAACCTCTGAACAACAGAATATTTTCATGTTTATGTAGTAAAATTTATGTTAATACTGTTACTGTTAATACTTTTTACTGTTAATACTTTTTACTGTTAATACTTCTTGAGTACTAATAAACCCTTCCCTATGCCAACATCAAATTATTTATCTAAATATTCTACTTAAAGTTTTAAAGGTTGCTTTAGACATTTAGCCCTGTAATGTACTTGGATTTTTTTTGTTGCTGATTTTTCTTTTATTTCTATATGGATAACCACTTTTTCAGCTCTTTTTATTCCATAATCCTTCCTTTCCAAGCTGATTTATCATGTCATTTTTGTTATATATCAAAATCTCTAATAAATGCAGGTCCCTCTGTGGGCTCTTCGTTCTATTCCATTGAACAGTTTGTCTTCCCTGTATCAATACCACATGGCTATAATTAACAGAGCTTCATAATTAGTTTTGAAAACTTTTTTAGTTTTCAGCCAGTCTTGGCTCTTCACTCTCTCTTATATATTTTAGAATCAGGCTGTCAAATTTAGAGAAAAATTCTACTTAAATTATAAGTGCATGACATTAGCCATATAGATCAAATTGAGAAAACTGATATGTTTATAATGTTATTTTGCTGTTTATCAACATGTAATCTCTCTCCATCTATACAGTTCTTCTTCAAGATATTTCACTAAATTTTATAAGTTTTGCATTCAGGTCTTATACATCTTTTGTTAGAGTGATACCATGGTACTTCATAATTTTTTTGTTGCTATTGTGAATAGTGTCCTTTTAAATACATTTTCTAATTGCTCACTGCTGGTGTAAAGGAATCCAACTGACTTTTGCATAAGGAACAGTAGGATTTTACTTTCCAAGACCTTGAAAGACTCATTATTTCACAGATCCAATATTGTCTAGATCTCTCTGAGGACAGAAAGTATACTTGTTCTAAAATTTTGTTTTGATTTTTCTATTAATTCTGTTCCCTTGGGTGTCTCCTCTTTGTTGAACCTGATACCTCTCTCTCATGAGTTACTTTTTTTTGGCCACGCCACGTGGCTTGCAGGATCTTAGTTCCCCAACCAGGGATCCAACCCATGTCCCCTGCAATGGAAGCATGGAGTATTAACCACTGGACCACCAGGGAAGTCCCTCTCGTGAGTTACCTTTCATGAAAATTTTTTGCTAATTCTTGGTTATGTACTTTCTTACACCTGAGATTCTGTGGTGGCCAGTCTGGAGTGCTGTTACCTGTTTGCTCCAGCGTGTTTGTGGCAGAGATGCAAAAAGTGCTGCAGGGCAATAAATGCTCCCCATTTTTCTAAAGTGTTGCCAGGCACACTGGGTCCTACACACCTGTCCAGCTTGAATATCTGTAGTTTTTACTCTCACCAGAGTACAGAAGTCCCTGTTTCTAGCTATCTGGCCCAGGCACAGGTGGGGAAATAAGGATGTGTCAACCTGCTTGGTTTGTCGTCCTGTGAGCCTCCCCTTCTACTCCAGTTATCACCCTCCTCCATGTTGGTAATGTCCCTGCAGTGACTTCCTTCTTTTGCCAAAGCCTCATCTACATGCATTGGAGCCATGGTTTCCTTCTTTGATCTAATCTCATCTGCATTTCATTCTTCAGGAGACTGCTTATAAGTTTTTGTTCATATAAGGTATCTCTTCCTATTTCCCAGAATAATTAGAAAATTTTAAGTTCTTTTCTGCCGTTTATACAATTTTATGGTGGGAAATCGAGGCTATAATATGTGCTTACTCCTCCACCTTGAATCAGAATTTTCCTGTTATTTTTCTACTAAAAAAAAAGTTGTGCAGGGCTTCCCTGGTGGTGCAGTGGTTGAGAGTCCGCCTGCCGATGCAGGGGACACGGGTTCGTGCCCCGGTCCGGGAAGATCCCACATGCCGCGGAGCGGCTGGGCCCGTGAGCCATGGCCGCTGAGCCTGCGCGTCCGGAGCCTGTGCTCCACAGCAGGAGAGGCCACAACAGTGAGAGGCCCGCGTACCGAAAAAAAAAAAATTGTGCAGAGAATATTATTCTACCATACTGAAAATCACTTATAATTTTCATGTGAAGTTGTATCAGTTTAAAAACATCTAATAATGTACTGTATGGTTAAAAGATGTTACTATGATAATGTTCACATCCTCTAGGTACTTACTCTTTTTTTTTAACATCTTTATTGGAGTATAATTGCTTTACAATGGTGTGTTAGTTTCTGCTGTATAACAAAGTAAATCATCTGTATGTATACATATATCCCCATATCTCCTCCACCTTGTGTCTACCTCCCACCCTCCTTATCTCACTCACCCTGCTGATCTCCGCGTGCTATGCAGCTGCTTCCCACTAGCTATTTTACATTGGTGCTTACTCATCTTGTTCCTGTAGCAACTACTAAGAGATTTTTAAATTTCTGATCCTGATTGTGGATTTTTCTATTTCTCCCTTTAGTTCTGTCCATTTTTGTTTCACATATAAATACATGGATATGTAGGCACGTACACATTTAAGGTTGCTATGTTTTCAGACCAATTGACCCTGTTATCACTAAGAAATGTCCATCTTTATGTCTGGTGATACTCTTTGTCTTGAAATCTACTTTAGCATTAATGTTAGCTATTTTATGCTTACATGGTATATTGTTTTCCATCCATTCACTTTCAACCTATAGGTATCTTTATACTTAAACTACATTCCTTGTAGATAGCAAATAGTTGGGCTTGCTGTTTTATCTCTGCCTTTTAAAAAAAATTTAACACTTCATTTATTAGATATCATTCTAGTAAAACTTTCTTTCTAGAATGTATTACTAATCACATAGGTGAAAATATAACAGCTTCACCTTTTTATAAATGAATTATCTCAAATATTGAAACAGTGATCACAAATTCATTTAATAAAAATTCTTCCAAAATTTGATAAAACCATAAATTTTAATGCCAAACTATAACTTTTAATATCAAAATATTTTAAATATTTCAAAATATTAAAATATACATAAATGAGTGCATTGACTACAGAACATTATTTTATTTATACATACTGTCTTTTAAAAATCTTCACACTCTAACTATTCCAAAACAGTATTTTTTTTCTTTTGAGTTTGATTACACTACTTTAATCCCAGGAAGAGTATTACGTTTAGTCTACTTACTTTTAATGGAATTATTAATATGGGTGGATTTAGGTCCACCATTTTGCTATTTGTTTTCTGCTCAGCCATTCTGGTTTTTATTCCTCTGTTCCCCATTTCCTGCCTTATTTTGGGTTGATTTTTTTTTTTTTTTAGTATTTCCTTTCAGTTTCTCTATTATTTTTATAGCTCTAAGTTGTCTTTCTAAAATGGTTTCTCTAGAGATTACAATACCCATTCTTAACTTTTAGAGTTAATATTGTGCTACTTCATGTAATCTGTAATAACCTTTCAACCATTTATTTCCATTTATTCCCCCCATTCTTTATGCTGTAGTTGTCATATTATTACAAAATTGTAGTTCTTAAATAATTATATGCACTTTAAAGAAACTAGGAGATAAACACACAATATTTTATATTAATACATATATTTATCATTTCTGGCACTTTTCATTCCTTCCTGAAGATCTATGTGTCTTTTTGGTGTAATTTCACTTCAGCTTGAAGAACTTTAGTTAGCAGTTGTTTTTTTTCTTTTCTTTTTGATCCTGCCGCTGGCATGTGGGATCTTAGTTCTCCTACCAGGGATCGAACCTGTGCCCCCTGCAGTGGAAGTGTGGAGTCTTAACCACTAGACCGCTGGGGAAGTCCCAGCACTTTTTAAAATGCAAGTCCAGTGTTGTCCCTTCTTCCAAGTTTCAACTCTCCTCCAGTGTCTGTCTGCTTGTGGTCACTCTCTGGTGCTTTTAAAAGAGAAGATTTGGGGGTAGGGGTGTAGAGCTTATCACTGTTCTCTACAGGAGAATTAGTCCAATACAAGCTACTCTGCCTTTATTGGAAATTTGGAGATATTACTATGATTCACTGAGTTCTCAGAAATAGAGTTATTGATAAATGCAATGAACATTGTTAAAGGTCTTAGTACATGCTATAGAACTGTTTACCAGAAATGTGGTGCCATTCACACCTAAACCAACAGTGAAAGAGAATTTTAGTCTTACTGCATGTTTGCAACACTGGGTAGTTCATTTTTAGAGACACTTGCCTGGGATTAAAACCTGACTCTGTTGCTGACTAGCTATACAAGCTTGGCTAAGTCCCTTAACTTCACTGTGAACCAGTTTCATCATCTGAAAATTGGGTCATAAAAACAAATACCCCATATATTATTGTGAGGATTAATGGGGTAACATATGAAAAACATTTAACATTGTACCTGGCACATACTAAATGTTTGCTATTACTGTCTATTATTTGATAAATTAAAATGTTTTTATTTTTTAAAATCTACACGTCAAATAATAAAACAGTAACAATGTTAATCATAGTAACTTAGTCCAGTACAAGCTATTCTGCCTTTATTGGAAATCTGGAGATATTACTATGAAATATTTATACCAAAAAATGTTCTTTACAGAATCATAAGTAATAGAGAAAAGCTGAATGCAATAAATATCTAAAAAGACAGGACTAGGTGAAATATTCCATAGGCTGGAATATTATGTGGGCCTTTGACATAAGGTGGAAAGTTGTTTTTTGTTTTTTGGGGGTTTTTTTGGTGGTATGCGGGCCTCTCACTGTTGTAGCCTCTCCCGCTGCGGAGCACAGGCTCCGGACACGCAGGCTTAGCAGCCATGGCTCACAGGCCCAGCCGCTCCACGGCATGTGGGATCTTCCCGGACCGGGGCACGAACCCATGTCACCTGCGTCGGCAGGCAGACTCTCAACCGCTGCGCCACCAGGGAAGCCCGAAAGTTTTTTTGTAAAATCAAAATTTATTGGTAAATATTCAGTTTGTTCACAATCATGTGAAATTGTTATATAGAGGATGAGATAAAATCACCCAAATCGTAAGAGTAGTTATCAATGGTTGGTGTGATTGTGACTGACTTTTATTTCCTATAGAGTTGTGGCATTCTCTCATTTTTCATAATAAATCAGTGTTATTTTATGATTAGAAAATAAATATTTTATAAGCCTATGCTTCTTATGTGCTGTTAGCTAAAGCAATCTGAAAATTACTAATAAATATCACAAGTTATTTAATGAAAGTGTAAAAAGTGAAATAAAAAAAAATAGATAATTGTATATTACATAAAATTTCCATGCTTCTTAAACATTTTCTTAAGGATTTATTTAAATGACTGAATTCTAGTTTTAAGATAAAAAATAATAGAACAATAAACATTTGTTCTCTGCTGTGCAGTTAAAAAGCATTTTCTCATCTGGTCTCCACAACTGCCCAGTGAAAGTATATTTTATGATCACCACTTTAAGGAAGAAAATCCCAGGGCTCTTTAGGGTGGAGTGGCTCATTCAAAATAGATTAGCCAGTGATGGCAATTCCCTGGAAATCCAGTGCTTAGGACTCTGCACTTTCACTCCCAAGGACCCTGGAGTACAGTCTCTGGTCAGGGAACTAAAATCCTGCAAGCCATGTGGTGCAGCCAAAAAAAAAAAAAAAAAAAAAAAAAACAGAGACAGTGAAATCTCAATATATTTTTAATTTTTGTACCTCCCATCCTTTTATAAAAGAGAAGTTGGCTAACCTACCAAAATTATTACATTAAATAGGCACATTTTCTTTGTTCTTTATTGTATTCCTTGTCATTTCAGTTATGGACTGTACCCAAGTTGCCCATCTCCCTCCCTCACTGGAATTTCATCATGAAATCATGTCCTGCAGCACCACTGGATCCAGCAGTTTCACCAACAGAGACTGAGCGGAGAATAAAGGGGATCATGGAGAAACTAGACCAGCTGATCCCACCCAGACCCTTCACCCACGTGAGCTCCACCACCAGCGCCACACACAGCAAAGCCACCCTCCTCAGCCCTCAAGACACATACTGCAGGGGGGATCAGCTAGACATCCTGCTGGAGGTGAGGGACCACTTGGGACGCAGGAAGGAATATGGCGGGGATTTCCTGAGGGCCAGGATGTCCTCCCCAGCCCTGAAGGCAGGTGCTTCGGGAAAGGTGACAGACTTCAACAATGGCACCTACCTTGTCAGCTTCACCCTGTTCTGGGAGGGCCGGGTGTCTCTGTCTCTCCTGCTCATCCTCCCCAGTGAAGGGGTGTCGGCTCTCTGGAGGGCAAGGAACCAAGGCTATGACAGGGTGACCTTCACAGGCCAGTTTGCCAATGGCACCTCCCATGTCAATACTGATTGCGCCCTCGTTTTAAATTCAAGTGCTGAACTGTGTGAGTACCTGGATAGTCGAGACCAAGAAGGCTTCTACTGTGTGAAGCCTCCACATATACCCTGTGCTGCACTCACCCACATGCATTCCAAAAACAAGGATGTGTCTTATCTTAGCAAACAAGAAAGAAGCCTCTTTGAAAGGTAAATAATTATTTCTGGAGACTACTTGGGCAAATATAGTAATGATTTGGCCTATCTGTTGATCTAAAGGAAACTGCTGTGAGTATATCAACTTCGGGACTCTGTGAAGAGCCATTTTAGAAAAGGTCTGTGAATTCATTTGGGGACCGTGCCCACTCTCCAGTAGTCCCTAAAGGTTTTGGATATTTAACCCTTATCATTGAAACAAAAAATATAAATAAAATAAAAATTAAAAGAGGAGGAGAAATATATATGTGTGAATATGCATGGGGTCTAATATATTCTTTCTGTTCTCAAAAAATTACCTTGTACACTTTCTGGGGATCTGTACTCCCTGGACTAATAGGCCAAGAAATGTAAATTTAATAAATGGTTTGGAACTGTGGGCAAATAGTCAATTATTATCACAAGAAATAACTGAAGTAATGGGTAATGTGGCTTCTTGTGTTTCCTGATCTTGGGGCCACCTGCAGATTAATTAATTTCTATATTTTTCTCGTTAAGGTCAAATGTGGGTATAGAGATGATGGAAAAGTTTGACGCCATTACTGTCTCCAAATGCAACAGTAAGTTCTCCCTGTGTTTGACGGGTGGTACTTAGTACTAGTCCCATTTAAAGCATTTCTTCTTTTTGCAGACTTATTCACTATTACCTGTCCTATTGTTACTCTGCTCATCAGGCTGGTCTATGGTAGGCCAAGATGCCAGTTACTTAAGTGAATAAATGACTGGAATCATAAACCTGTTTTATAACTCTCATCATGAGGGTTTCCCTGGTGGTGCAGTGGTTAAGAATCCGCCTGCCAATGCAGGGGACATGGGTTTGAGCCCTGGTCCAGGAAGATCCCACATGCCACGGAGCAACTAAGCCCATGAGCCACAACTACTGAGCCTGCGCTCTAGAGCCCATGAGACACAACTACTGAGCCCGCATGCCACAACTACTGAAGCCTGTGTGCCTAGAGCCCGTGCTCCACAGCAAGAGAAGCCACCGTAGTGAGAAGCCCGTGCACCACAAGGAAGAGTAGCCCCCGTTCGCCACAACTAGAGAAAGCCCGTGTGCAGTAACGAAGACCTAACACAGCCAAAAATAATAAAAATAAATAAATAAATATAACTCTCATCATCAATCTTATCATTATCTATCAGGCAACAGATTACCTGCCCATCAGACACAACAACCTTCAAATGTCAAAACTCTCTCCCAATTTGCACCTAGGTCTTATTCCCAAACCACCACCATCAGCACTTCCCACATTGCTACAAGCACAAGAATCACCATCTAGAGGTTTCTAACCTGCCCTCTATAAGTCAATTCATTACAATTTCCCCCTCTTTGTCTTTGCTGCCTTTCAAACATTTTAACATGTAAAATAGGACTTCCACACTTATATCTATTAATTGTTCTTCAATTTTTTTGGCTCAAAACATCCTAGGAAATCATTATCTAAAATGATTTAAGGCAAGAACTTTTGTGTCCCTTTAAGTTTGACATTAACAGCTTGCTAATTGCTACTGAACTCATTTACACTGAAGTGTATATACGTACCTACAGGTAGAAATGGCATTTTTCACCCAGGATACACAAGGATACTCATACCAGTTATTAAAATATTAAACCACTTCCTTTGGTTGGTGAATAATCACTGCCCCAAGACCACCAAGGCTAGATACGTCAGTCCATCAGATTCCCAGACTCTTCACAAACCAGTGAGTAACGGGTTAATACCTGGCTTGTTCTGGACCTCCAGGACTCTGCTCTAGCCTACAGCCATATCCATGTGGACTGTCCAGGTCCCAAACCAAATTAGTTGTTAATTTTTTTTATATTTCCATGCACTTAACTCAAAGGATTTACAGTTTGATGGTGGCATTTAAGACACTATGACAGTCCTCAGCTGCCGCTAAGGTGCTCAATCCTTCCGAGGAAGCTAAGGCCACGTTGGGGAGAGGCCCTCACTTCATCTGGAGACTAGCACCGAACCCGGCAGCCCCCATTTAGCACTCGCCCGCACCATGGCCTCTGTCTTGGAGCTCACCTGCATCTACTTGGACCTCATCCTGCATGACGCTGAGGTGACGGTCACGGAGGATAAGATCAATGCCCTCATTAAAGCAGCTGGTGTAAATGTTGAACCTTTCTGGCCAGGCTTGTTTGCAAAGGCTTTGGCGAATGTCAACATCGGGAGCCTCATCTGCAACGTGGGGACCGGTGGACCTGCCCCAGCAGCTGGTGCTGCCCGAGCAGAAGGTCCCGCCTGCCCCACCACTGCTGCCCCAGCTGAAGAGAAGAAAGTGGAAGCAAAGAAAGAAGAACCTGAAGAGTCTGATGATGACGTGGGCTTTGGTCTTTTTGACTAAACCTCTTTAGTAACATGTTCAATAAAAAGCTGAGCTCTTTAAAAAAACAAAAACAAAACAAAACAAAACAAAAAAAACTAGGACAGTGTGTGATAAACTTGGGGGTAAAGTGGAATAAAATGACAAGATAATTGAGTTTTCATTACTAAGCAAGAATTGATGTCTTTCCTTTCATAAGAAGGCAAACAAATACTTAAATTTTACCTAGAAGGCCTTTTTCCTGGGAGAAAACATGTTCTCTATAATGAACATTAATGGGTATCATTTAGAAAATTCTTATCAGAGAAAATTTTTTCTGAAAAATAAGTATCCCATTAAGATAATGATGCTTCAATAAGGCTTTTTCTCCATCCTCACACCCTATTAAAAGGATACTTAGAAAAGACAGTTGGTTCTTAATAAATACTGATGGGTAAAGTGATATTTTAGAAGATCCTATCTTGTTGATTCTTTAGCAGAAAAGACAGCTCCAATGAAAAAGAAATGCAAGTTTGGAATGGCATCCACAATCCCCAGTGGACATGTCTGGAAAGACACATGGAATCCTGTCTCCTGTAGTTTGGCTCCAATCGAAATGAAAGAATGCCTGAGAGGAAAATTCATACATCTAATGGGAGATTCCACGATCCGCCAGTGGATGGAATACTTCAAAAGCAGTATCAACAGTATGCCTGTCTAAGCTATTACTCATATCCCTTTCAGAAACATCTTTTTCATTTCAAGGGGAGAAATGAACATGGGAAATGCCTCTTCTTTTTCATATTTGTTAATCATAACACACCAACACTTTTCACATCATTGTCTTTCTTTAAAAGAATACATTTATTGGGCCTCCCTGGTGGCGCAAGTGGTTGAGAGTCCGCCTGCCGATGCAGGGGATACGGGTTCGTGCCCCGGTCTGGGAGGATCCCATATGCCGCGGAGCGGCTGGGCCCGTGAGCCATGGCCGCTGAGCCTGCACGTCCGGAGCCTGCGCGTCCGGAGCCTGTGCTCCGCAACGGGGGAGGCCACAACAGTGAGAGGCCCGCATACAGAAAAAAAAAAAAAAAAAAAAAAAAAGAATACATTTATTGACTAGAAGGGAGCCAGTTTAGAAAAAGGTTTACTTCATGCCTATCCCTGCAAAATTCACACTTCAATATTTACCCAGCATGCTCAGAAAATCATGGACAGAGCAGACAATAATAAGATATTATATTGTCCACCTTCTACAGATGGCATGATGATGATTAAGGGTGTGGATTCTAAATCCAGATGTCTTGGGATCAAAATATGGCCTCTACATGTCCTAGCTGGATGGGCTTGGGCAAGTTACATAACTACATAGTGATTTTGTCCTTAGTTTCCTCATCTGTAAAATGGAGATGAAAATAGTACCCACCTGGTAAAATGAGGTAATATACACAATGCATTTAGAATACTGTTTGCTACATACTAAGTTCTCTTTGGTGTAAGCTGTCATCACTATCATTATTTCATGGAAGGACAGATGCTAGAAGTAAGGTAATGGCTTCACATCAGGTAGGCACAGTGGTTAAAAGTAGGGGCTTTGGAGCCTAACAGACCTAGATTGTGCCACTTAGAAGCCATGACCTTGGGCATAGTACTTATTTTCCTCATCAATGAACTAAAAATAACAACAGCATCTGGTGGTGGTTATAAAGAGTAAATGAGATAATGGTTATAAAATATTTAACACATTGCAAGACACATGAGCACTCAGAAAGTGCCCAGTAAACAGTAGCTATTGCAATGATTATCATTAGTTCATATCAGAGTTGGGGCTAGAATCCATTTGCTAGAATCCTAGTCCAGTTGCTCCTTTTACTAAACCAAGAACGCATCAATACTAATTCAGAATCCACTAGTAGATCTTAGCACTCTTACCTGGAAAACTGTCACTGCCTGTCCTGGACCCTGGCTTTTACCACTGGGGACAGTGCAGCTGGTGTGGCTCCCTGCTGGCCTTCCTGCAAGGACGCCACTCTTGTGATCTCCGACTTAGTGTGTAAGCTGATTCTCCCAGTAAAAAGGGAAAATCAATAGGGCCTTGGATCCTCTCCAACAGAAGGGGAGAGTTTTAAATTGTGACCTCTGGTAAATGACTAAACTCTGCCAGACCTCAGTTTCCTCATCTATAAAATTAAGGGTGTGGTGATAACCTCTAGCATCACATCCTATAACTGTGGGTCTCTTAGTTTATAGAAAGTACTAAATTATTGAGTCACCTACCCTCTTGGCTGACCTTTCAAGTTGTGGTAGCAAAACATCTGTTGCACATATTGTTAAAAGTTAAATTGTATGGCTATAGTGTGCTTTGGAAAAGGAAATTGAAATATGTTAGAAACGGAATGAAGAAAAAATTCTGCCCTTTTCCTCCACCCAACCCTCCAGCATCACTATTTTCAAACCATACTCGTTAAGATTTTTAAGTGCAGCCCTTTACTTCTAAGATGATACATGTTACAAAGCATTAATAATCCTTTACTACACATTTTCCTCAGAAGTTCTAGCTACAAAGCAGCTGGCCTTGATAGTTTGACAAGGGTCTAATTAATATGATGAGAAATGAAGGGACTTCATTTTCTTCTATCCATATTATACTTTTCAAAAGTTTTAAGATTGGGTAGACTACTTTCACAAGAATTGGGAGAAACTTCAAGTTTAGGTACAGATTCTGTCACTTACTAGTTGTGTAATCTTGAACAGGTCATTTCATCTCTGGGTTTTCTTTTCTACAATATGGCAATTAAATATATATATGCATATATATTGAGCTTTGAAGTAAATGAATATATCAGTCCTAATAAATGCTTTGTAAACTGTAAAGTCCTTCACAAGTGAATAGTAATATTATTATTATAGATGATGTATTCAGTGCCATTTCATGCATATGTAAAAGAAACACAGAAGTATAAAATATAATTCCAGTCTTAAGGGAACTTACAGAGGACTTGGGGAAATAGGGTTACTTGTTTTTTGAAATATAAAGACATCAATTGGTATCTTTCTCTATCTTCAAATGAACTTAGTCTATAGTTAGCAAAATGTACAAAACTAATACCCACAAAAGTGACTCCATCATCCTCCAGTGAAGTGATCTCAGTGCTCACCATCACCAGTCGATGTGGTTCTACATGGTTCTACAGAGGGGCAAATATAATTTCTCATTTGTATAACACTTTTGGTTGCTCAATAATTTTCAAACTATTGTCTCATTTAAACCTATAATAAATTAGTCAGGATTAACTTGTTTAATCATAAACATCAAATCTTTTCTTCTATTTTTGTAACTATTTTGTAGTTTTGTTTTTGTACTATTTTCTTTGTAACTTTTTTTTCCTTTCATTTTGGGATTGCCTACCTGTCATCAGCCCTGAAGTCAGTGGATCTGCACGAATTTGGAAAATTTCAAAACCAATTTGCTGTGGACTTGGACAAGAATATCAACATCCAGTGGCAAAAGCATGGTTACCCCTTGATTGGATCACTAACCTATTCAGTCAAAGAGATTGAGTACATCGCTCGGGTTATTGACAGAACTGGAGGAGAAAAAAATACTATCATTGTTATTTCTGTGGGCCAGCACTTCAGACCCTTTCCCATTGATGTTTTTATCCGAAGGGCCCTCAGTATCCATGACGCAGTTCAGCGCCTTCTTCTGAGAAGCCCAGACACTGTGGTCATCATCAAGGCAGAAAACATCAGGGAGATGCACAGTGATGTGGAGAGATTTAGTGATTTTCACGGTTACATCCAATATCTTGCCATAAAGGACATTTTTCAGGATCTCAATGTGGGCATTATTGATGCCTGGGATATAACAATTGCATATGGCACAAATAATGTCCACCCGCCCCAATCTGTAGTCAGAAATCAGATTAATATATTGTTAAACTTTATTTGCTAGATAAAACATATCGCTTTAATTTATTCACTAAATTAAAGACATCTATTAAGTGTTTGCTATCATGCCAGATGCTGTTGGCTCTGAACTCTCAATTAACAAGAGAAAATCTGCACTATGGCTGATTTATTAACCAGCAACTCAACCAAATCAGTTATTTCTAATTTGGGCTTCCACTTACAAATAAACACAAAAATACTTATGAAAAGGAGCTACCCTTCTTGATCAGAGTCATGCCACTTTTCACAAGCAGGAAGTCAAGACACCTAATTGTTAAAAGTTCTCTGTGATGCATGGAAATTCAGAGCAATAAAGTCATTATAAAATAAATATTTGGAGAAAGTAGTCCCATTTCCTTATTTATGAGACAAGTTCAAGGTGATTTCCAAGTGGGAAGAGAAGTCTTTTGAGGCAATGCTCCATGTACACAGTCCTGAAGGAGCAGCAGAATTTGAAGCAAGACACTCTGGATCCTGAAAGCCTCTGACATTTCTCTCCCGAGAGGGACTCCCACTGCTAGGAGTTAATCTGTTCTATAGAATTTATCCCTCAGGAATACCAGATAAATACCAGTTGAAAGCACAGTGCTCTAGGATTCAGAGAGCTGGGCTTCAGTCCTTTTGTTGACAGTAATTACATAACTTTGGATAAGTCACTTCAGCTCTCTGGGCCTCAGTTTCTGAAATGAAGGAGTTAGTGTGAGATTTATGGTTTTCAAACCTTGCTCTGTGCAGCTCTGAGTGGTGCTGCAGGTACTGCCTGGAGGGACAGGAGTTAGGAGAAGTACTCGGTGCGCAGGGTACCAGTTCTTCCACACCACTTCAGCCAGAATATCAGCCATTTTTACCCATGTTTATTGGGTTTCTGGGTAGGCTTCTGATTTGAAAAAAAGGTTCTACTGCTTAAAATGTTTGAAAAGCACAATGTAGATAATCAACAACATTGGTTTCTATAATCTACACATATGGGTTACTATTTTAATCACGCTCACTTGCATTGTAATAGGCCTTCCCAAAATTTGACCGTAAAAGAATGATATGAGAATTTCAGTTGAATAGGGTGATATAATTATTATAAAGTATTTTGGTATAATATTCTTCCTTAATTTTTCCCTCTAAACCATGCCCCAGATATCACTGGGCCCCTGACCTACTCTTGCTCCATCTAGGAAAAGACAATTATAATAGGAATATCTTAAATCCATTTATCCAGTTTCCTCCAGGAAAGGGATAATAATTTTTCTACTTATTTGCCCATGAACCACAATTCACAGTTCAGTGCCCAGTAAACAGATGGTCAAAAATATTAAGTCCCTTATCATGTGTCAGGAACTATTCGAGACTTTAGGGATACAGTGGTCCAAAAGGCAAATGAATTCTTTGCCATCAAAGAACTTATATTCTAATAAAGGAAAAAGATAAAAAAGATATAAAATAATCCCACACTACCAAAGTAGTATGAACAAATTATATAATAGGGTAATGTGATGCAGTGACAGCATGGTGGTGATGGAGGTGACTAGTTAGAGCAGTTCAAAAAGGCATCTCAGAGGAGAAGGCATTAAAAGGGAGATCAAAATAATGGAAAGGAGGCATCCATGAGACAAAGTGAAGACAGCGATCCTTAAGAAAGAATGGCAAGTGCCAAACCCCTGAGACATGATGGAGCTTGGCTTTTTTAAAGAACAGGAGACTATTATGACTAGAGTATTGTCAGTGCGAGAAATATGGAGGGAGAAGAAGTTAGAGAGGAAGATAGGGGCCAGATCACATGTGGCCTTTGTAGTCTATGGCAAGGAGTTTGAATTCTATCCTAATTATAATGGGAAGGCAACTGAGGGAGGGAGAAAAGGAAGGAAAATAAGAGAGAGGGTAGGAAAGAGAGAAGGAGAGAAGGAAGAAAAGGAGAAAAAGAAGGAAGAAAATAAAGAAAGGGAGGGAGGGAGGGAAAGAATAGGGAGGGAGGAAGGGGAGAGGGAGGGAGAGAGAGAAAGAGAAAGGGAGAGCGAGAGAGAAAAGAAGGAAAGAAAGAAGGGAGGGAGGGAGAGAGGGACTGGTAACATAACTCGCATTATCACAGACTGCTGTAGTTGCTAACGTCAGAATGAACAAGAGTTGTGAAACCATGGAACTTTGGAAGAGCATCTGTTTTCTTTTATTAATAAAGTGACTTTCCATTACCACATTCCAATTGGGTAAGGTTGGCAGGGTCACTGAAGTTCTTGCTAAAGGGGCAGATTTTTTTTAAAGAACATAGAAGACTATAATTTTAGAAGAGCAACTAAAATTAGAATGTGACCCAGAGATTTTTTTTGAAAGAAAAGAAAAGAGAAGAAGTATTTGTTTGTAATGTGTGAACCCTAAGAGGAAGTGCAAGTTCAGGGTAAAGCATTCAGAATGATAGACCTCAGAAGTTAGCACTTTCTAGGGGAAATCCAAAATGATTTCAGTTCTTCCCAAAAATGAATCAGTTTTTCTCAACATGAATCATTATAAACACAGAGTAACTGTTGCCATGTCTGCGTGATGTTTGGTGGGACATTTCCTGTCTGAGATGCTTGCGCAGTATGTCTGTAGCAACTGCAAACTGGTCTTCCAATGAGAGAAACAAGTAAAAATGACTGGCACACAGCCTTTTGGATAGAATGGATTCTTAGACAAGATGGATAAATATTTCTAAAGTAAACAAAGAGGTAAATATTTCCAAGGGAAATGATTATTATCAAGAGGTAAGGATGTTAAAGAGTATACTGAGAAGAAACTGAGAAGATTAAAAATTACAGGATGTCTGATATAAAAAATTATTACACTCTGATAAACGAGTGACTGTAAGATAGAAGGAAACTCTATATTGTACCCTTAGGGAAGAGAGAGGGTATCCAAGAAAGGAGCAACTTGGAAGGGGCCCTCTCCAAGGCTAGAATTCAGTCCCTGCTGAGGAAGATGTAGTTCAGCCCACTGGGCAGTGGAGAAGATCACTGGTTTGTCCAGGTCACAGATGGTCTGCAATTGCTGGGCAAGCAGAAAGTGACCCTCTGTAGTGCAGATGGAATACAGGTGATCAGCAAGCAGGGGCGGGGGCATGTAAAGTAGATGGAGGCTGGGACAGCTGACCTGCCCAGGGACCTGCAGAGGGAATCAGGGCCTGTGCAAGCAGGAGGCCTTCACTGGCAGGAAGCCACAGATTGTCATTTTCTGTGTACTAAAGCCAGGGAAAGTTATTGTTGGGAAAGGAGAAGCCTACAAGGTCACTGAGAAATTGCCTGGTTCTAGGAACAAGACAGGAAGAGCTCCACTGGAAGTCTCCATACTCACAATGCCCACCACTGTTGTAGGCAGTGACAGAGGATAGCACCTTCCTCCTGTACTGTCTCTCCAATGCCCTCTAATGACAAAGCTCAACAACATGCTCACCTTAAGGAGAGGTAATTAAAATAATTCTGTCTGTCACTGCAGAGAATATATTGATGGGTGAATTTGAAGCTGAGAGGCAATGCATTGATAACTGTCACAGTCATCAACCCACTCCTTTTTACTGGGCCACTTCCTTAGGAAACAACAAGACCATGCTCTAATAATAGTTATGATAGTTTGCATCTTTAAAAAAAAGTAAACAGAAGCTAAACAATATGTTACTAAATAACCAATGGAACACTGAAAAAATCAGAGAGGAAATCAAAAATACCTAGAGACAAAGACAACAAAAACATGATGATCCAAAACCTATGGGATGCAGCAAAAGCAGTTCTAAGAGGGAAGTTTATAGTAATACAATCTTACCTCAAGAAACAAGAAAATCTCAAATAAACAACCAAACCTTACAACTAAAGCAACTAGAGAAAGAAGAACAAACAAAACCCAAAGTAGGTAGAAGTAAAGAAATCATAAAGATCAGAGCAGTTATAAATGAAATAGATATGAAGAAAAAAATAGCAAAGATCAATGAAACTAAAAGCTGGATCTTTGAGAACATAAATAAAATTGATAAACATTGAGCCAGATTCATCAAGAAAAATAAGGAGAGGACTCAACTCAATAAAATCAGAAATGAAAAAGGAGAAGTTACAACAGACACCACAGAAATACAAAGGATCATAAGATACTACTAGAAGCAAATATATGCCAATAAAATGGACAACATGGAAGAAATGGACAAATTCTTAGAAAGGTACAACCTTCTAAGACTGAACCAGGGAGAAATAGACAATATGAACAGAACAATCATAAGTACTGAAATTGAAACAGTGATTAAAAATCTTCCAACAAACAAAAGTCCAGGACTAGATGGCTTCACAGGCGAATTCTATCAAATATTTAGAGAAGAGTTAACACCTATCCTTCTCAAACTATTCCAAAAAATTAAAGAGGAAGGAATACTCCCAAGTTCATTCTATAAGGCTACAATGATCCTGATACCAAAATCAGACAAAGATATCACACACAAAAAAGAAAATGACAGGCCAATATCACTGATGAACATAGACACAAAAATCTTCAACAAAATACGGGCAAACTGAATCCAACAACACATTAAAAGGATTATCTACCATGATCAAGTGGGATTTCTCCCAGGAATGCAAGGATTCTTCAATATACGCAAATCAATCAATGTGATACACAACATTAACAAATTGAGGAATAAAAACCATATTATCATCTCAATAAATGCAAAAAAAGCTTTTGACAATATTCAACACCTATTTATGATAAAAACTCTCCAGAAACTGACCACAGAGGGAACCTACTTCAGCATAATAAAGACCATATATTGACAAACCCACAGCAAACATCATTCTCAATGGTGAAAAATTGAAAGCATTTCCTCTAATATCAAGAAGAAGACAAAAATGTCCACTCTCACAACTATTATTCAACATAGTTTTAGAAGTCCTAGCCACAGCAATCAGAGAAGAAAAAGAATTAGAAGGAATCCAAATTGGCAAAGAAGAAGTAAAACTGTCATCATTTGCAGATGACATGATACTATACACAGAAAATCCTAAAGATACTACCAGAAAACTACTAGCTCACATCAATGAATTTGGTAAAGTTGCAGGATACAAACTTAATGCACAGAAATCTCTTGCATTCTTATACACTAACAATGAAAGATCAGAAAGAGAAGTTAAGGAAACAATCCCAATTACCATTGCATCAAAAAAAAAATACCTAGGAATAAACCTACCTAAGGAGACAAAACACCTGTATGCAGAAAACTGTAAGATACTGATGAAAGAAATAAAAGATGACAAAAACGGATGAAGAGATATACCATGTTCTTGGATTGGAAGAATCAATATTGTGAAAACGACTATGCTACACAAAGCAATCTACAGATTCAATGCAATCCCTATCAAATTACTAATGGCATTTTTCACAGAATTAGAACAAAAAAATTCACAATTTGTATGGAAACACAAAAGACCCCGAATAGCTAAAGCAATCTGGAGAAAGAAAAACGGAGCTGGAGGAATCAGGCTCCCAGACTTCAGACTATACTACGAAGCTACAGTAATCAAAACAGTATGGTACTGGCACAAAAATAGAAATATAGATCAATGGAACAGGATAGAAAGCCCAGAGATAAACCCACACACCTATGGTCACCTAATCTATGACAAAGAAGAAGAATATACAATGGAGAAAAGACAGCCTCTTCAATAAGTGGTGTGGGAAAACTGGACAGCTGCATGTAAAAGAATGAAATTAGAACACTCCCAAACACCATACACACAAAAAAAACTCAAAATGGATTAAAACCTAAATATAAGGCCAGACACTATAAAACTCTTAGAGGAAAACATAGGCAAAACACTCTTTGACATAAACTGCAGCAAGATCTTTTCTGAGCCACCTCCTAGAGTAATGAAAATAAAAACAAAGATAAATAAATGGTATCTAATTAAACTTAAAAGCTTTTTGCACAGGGACTTCTCTGGTGGCACAGTGGTTAAGAATCCACCTGCCAATGCAGGGGACACTGTTTTAAGCCCTGGTCCGGGAAGATCCCATATATTGTGGAGCAACAAAGCCCATACGCCACAACTACTGAGCCTGTGTGCCACAACTACTGAAGTCCGTGCACCTGGAGTCTATGCTCCACAACAAAAAGAAGCCACTGCAATGAGAAGACTGCACACCACAATGAAGAGTAGCCCCCACTCACCACAAGTAGAGAAAGCCCGTGTGCAGCAACAAAGACCCAATGCAGCCAAAAATTAATTAATTAATTAATTAATTTTTTATTAAAAAAAACTTTTGCACAGCAGAGGAAACCATAAACAAAACAAAAAGATGACCCTCAGAATGGGAGATAATATTTGCAAATGAAGCGACCAACAAGGGATTAATCTCCAAAATATACAAACAGCTCATGCAGCTCAATATCAAAAAAACGAACAACCCAATTAAAAAATGGGTGGAAGACCTAAACAGACATTGCTCCAAAGAAGACATACAGATGGCCAAAAAAACACCTGAAAAGATGCTCAACATCACTAATTATTAGAGAAATGCAAATCAAAACCACAATGAGGTACCAACTCACACTGGTCAGAATGGCCATCATCAAAAAATCTACAAACAATAAATGCTGGAGAGGGTGTGGAGAAAAGGGAACCCTCTTGCACTGTTGGTGGGAATGTAAATTGGTAACAGTCTCTATGGAGAACAGTATGGAGCTTCCTTAAAATACTAAAAATAGAACTACCATACGACCCAGCAATCCCACTCCTGGGCGTATACCTAGAGACAACCATAATTCAAAAACATACATGCACCCCAATGTTCATTGCAGCACTATTTACCATAGCCGGACAAGGAAACAACCTAAGTGTCCATCAACAGAGGAATGGATAAAGAAGATGTGATACATATATACAATGGATTACTCAGCCATTAAATAAAGAACAAAATAATGCCATTTCCAGCAACATGGATGGACCTAGAGATTGTCATACTGAGTGAAGTACAGACAGAGAAAGACAGATATCATATGATATCTCTTACATGTGGAATCTTAAATAAAAGGGTACAAATGTTATTTACAAAACAGAAGTAGAGTCACAGATGTAGAAAACAAACCAGGGGATAAGAGGGGGAGGGATAAATTGGGAGATTGGGATTAACATATACACACTGCTATATATAAAATAGATAACTAATAAGGGCCTATGGTATAGGACAGGGAACTCTATTCAATACTCTGTAATGACCTACACGGGAAAAGAATCTAAAATTGAGTGGATATATGTGCATGTATAATGGATTCACTTTGCTTTACAGCAGAAACTAACACTACTTTGTAAATCAATTATACGGCAATAAAAATTTTTAATAAATAAAATAAAAATAAAATTTCTAATGATATGGTAAAGAGCTAATATTTTATGAAATAAATAGGAGACTACAAAGCAAAAAAAATATAGAAATTATAAATATCCCCTGATATTATTTTTCTCTTCAGATATTGACACATATCTTCTCCTCTTTGTACAATACCTTCTTGAAAATGTCTTCACTACCTCCTCTTCTCTGTTACAACATATCCCAGTTGGGCTTGTGTTCTACACTGCTCTTGTTGAAGTTACCTTCATATTGTCCATCCCAATGGCCACTTCTCTATCTTCATCCAGTTCAGCCTCTCAGTAGAATTTAACCAAGTTGAATAAACCTTCTTTATTTAAACCCTCACTTTCCTTTTTTGTGAGACATGACTCTTTCTGTGTTTTCCTCCTTCCTCCCTGGAGGCTCCCTCCCACTCTCCTTTGCTAATTCCACCTCTTGGCCTCTAAATTTGGAATACCCTGGGGTTCAGTCCTACCACCTGCTTTGTTCTATCTATGCTCTCATTCTGGGTGATATCCACTCTCGGGTTTACATACTACCTGTATTCAATGACTTCTAAATATGTGTCTCCAGGTCTGATCTCTCCACTGAGTTTAGGACTTGCATATCCCATTGCTTAGGACATGCATATCCCATTGCTTACTTCACTCTCCATTTACCTATCTAGGAGGCATCTCAAACCCAACATGATCAAGATGGAATTCTTGACTTATATTCCGGAACGCATTTGTCCCCAGTCTTCTCCAATTCAAAAAATGTTAGTAAGATCCATACAGTAATTAGAAGCTGACCTTGATTCATCCATTTCTTTCACTCATTCCAAAGTCCTGCCATATTTTCTTAAAATATATGTAGAAAGTCGGTCTCTTCTTATCTACTTCCATTGTCACCATCCTAGCCCAAGCTATACCACTTCTTTCCTGGATTTAGGAAATGACTGGTCTTTCTGCTTATAATCTTGACACTTCACAAGTCAATATCTACAAAGTAGCCAGATTGATCTTTTAAAATGGAAATCAGATTATTTCATATCCTTAGGTAAAATCTTTCAATGGCTTCTAAATTTCCTTCCAATGATCCACAAGGCTGTATTCTTGTCAGTCCAGTCTCCAGTCAACTGTCTCCTGAGAGATCATTCTTCCTGACCACACAATATAGAAGTAGGCCTCTCCATCTCTCCATTAGTTAATTATTTGGCCATGTTCTCTTTTCATATGACTATGTATCACTATCCAAAATGGTCTCATTAAGTTAGGTCATATATGTGATTTTTACCTGTTCTACTCAATGCTAGATTCTAAGCTCCCTACCTGTAAGGGCCTTGTGTTGTTCACTAGATGCTTTGCCCACAGCATCTAGAACCATGCCCAGAATATATCAATAGCTCAGTCTGTATGTGCTGAATAAAATGAAGATTCCTTTCACATTTGCCAGGGAGGAAGCTAGATGCAATAGTTGCTAATATCCACCTATTTAGAATTAGGAAGAGGTTTATGTATAAAATGACATGGCATGTAATAGAGACATATTCTCTTTTAGGACAATAAATCCATGATATGACACAGAGCCTCCAAGATTCATCCGATCTGCCAAAGGCCATGAGATGTGTATCCCAAAATATTTTGATGCTCTGACTCAGAAATGAAGAATTTAGGGACACAGATTGTATTTTTCACCTTTATCTATTGATGACTGCAGCCTTAAAAGGGAAAAGAGAATATGCACATATGAGTTATACCCTTTGTGTTGCCAGAAAATATTTGCTCCTTTGGAATATAAACAATGATATTGATACAAGTGGTTACCATAAAAGGCTTGACAAACTTAGAAAAACAAGAAAGAATAAAATTTGATCCCTGCCCAGAAAGTACTCACAATACAACCAAAGAGAAGAACATGTACAGAAATAACTTACAGGGGGGACCTTCAAGATGGCAGAGAAGTGAGACGTGGAGATCACCTTCCTCCCCACAAATACATCAAAAATACAACTACATGTGGAACAACTCCTACAGAACACCTACTGAATGCTGGCAGAAGACCTCAGACTTCCCAAAAGGCAAGAAAATACCCACATACCTGGGTAGGGCAAAAGAAAAAAGAAAAAACAGAGACAAAAGAATAGTGACAGGACCTGTATCTCTGGGAAGGAGCTGTGAAGGAGGAAAAGTTTCCACACACTAGGAAGCCCCTTCACTGGCAGAGACCAAGGGTGTGTAGGGGGGAAGCTTCGGAGCCATGGAGGAGAGTACAGCAACAGGGGTGCAGAGGACAAAGCAGAGAGATTCCCACACAGAGGATCAGTGCTGACCAGAACTCACCAGCCTGAGAGGTTTGTATGCTCACCCACCAGGACAGGTGGGGTCTGGGAGCTGAGGCTAGGGCTTCGGAGGTCGGATCCCAGGGAAAGGACTGGGGTTGGCTGTGTGAACACAGCCTGAAGGGGCTAGTGAGCCACAGCTAGCCAGGAGGGAGTCTGGGAAAAAGTTTGGAACTGCTGAAGAGGCAACAGACTTTTTATTATCTTTTACCACAGTTGACCACTTCCTATACTGGAACCTCTCACGTCTCTTAGGCTGTATTTTTATTTTAACATTTTTATTGAAGTATAATTGCTTTACAATGGTGTGTTAGTTTGTGATTTATAATAAAGTGAATCTGCTATACATATACATATATCCCCATATCTACTCCCTCTTGTGTCTCCCTCCCACCGTCCCTATCCCACCCCACTATGTGGTCACAAAACACCGAGCTGATCTCCCTGTGCTATATGGCTGCTTCCCACTAGCTATCTCATAAATATCATTTTAACTAGGCCACACAACTGTTAGAATACAGAGAGAACAGTTTTTTGTGTTCTTTTTTTTCTGCTTTTAAGGCTCTATCAGTACTGTTACTCAGAACTCAGTCAAAACTGAGTCCAGCATTTAAAAACTAACAGAATGCTGGGGGAGACCTTCAAGATGGCACAGAAGATGTGGAGATCACCTTCCTCCCCACAAATACATAAGAAATACATCTACACGTGGAACAACTCCTACAGAATACCTACTGAATGCTGTCAGAAAACCTCAGACCCCCCAAAAGGCAAGAAACTTCCCACATACCTGGGTAGGGCAAAAGAAAAAAGAAAAAACAGAGACAAAAGAATAGGGACGGGACATGCCCTTCTGGGAGGGAGCTGCGATGGGGGAAAAGTTTCCACACACTAGGAAGTCCCTTCATGGCGTAGACGGGGGTAGTGGGGAGGAAGCTTCAGAGCCATGGAAGAGAGCACAGCAACAGGGGTGCAGAGGGCAAAATGGAGAGATTCCTGCACAGAGAATCGGTGCTGACCAGCACTCACCAGCTTGAGAGGCTTGTCTGCTCACCCGCCGGGACAGGTGGGGGCTGGGAGCTAAGGCTTGGGCTTCGGAGGTCAGATCCCAGGGAGAGGACTGGGGTTGGCTGCATGAACACAGCCTGAAGGGTGTTAGTGTGCCGCAGCTAGCCAGGAAGGAGTCCAAGAAAAAGTCCGGAACTGCCTAAGAGGCAAGAGACCATTGTTTCGGGGTGCACGAGGAGAGGGGATTCAGAGCACCACCTAAATGAGCTTCAGAGATGGGCATGAGCCACATCTATCAGCTTGGACCCCAGAAACAAGCATGAAATGTTAACACTGCTGCTGCAGCCACCAAGAATCCTGTGTGCAAGCACAGGTCACTATCTACACCCTGCCCCCCAGGAGCCTGTGCAACCCACCACTGCCAGGGTCCCAGGATCCAGGGACAACTTCCCCAGGAGAACACACGGCATGCCCAAGGCTGTTGCAACATCATGCCAGCCTCTGCCACCATAGGCTCACTCCGCATTCCAATTATAACTACAGTACCCCTACCTACCCCCCTGCCTGAATGAGCAAGAGCACCCTAATCAGCCACTGCTTTAACTGCCTCCTGTCTGGGTGGGGAACGGATACTTGAGGGCAACATACACGCAGAGGTGGGGCCAAAACCAAAGCTGAACCCCAGGAGCTGTGTGAACAAAGAAGGGAAAGGGAAATTTCTCTGTGCAGCCTCAGGAGCAGTGGATTAAATCCCCCCAATCAACTTGATGTACCCTGAATCTTCAGAATACCTGAATACACAATGAATCATCCCAAAACTGTGGTGGTGGATTTGGAAGCAACTGTAGACTTGGGGCTTGCTGTCGGCAACTGATTTATTTCTGATTTTTATGTTTATCTTAGTTTAGTGTTTAGCACTTGTTATAATTGGTGGATTTGTTTATTGGTTTGGTTGCTCTCTTCTTTTGTTTTTTATTATTTTCTTATTTTAATAATATTTTTCAATTTATTATTTATTTATTTATTTATTATTCTTTCTTTCTTTTTTTTCTCCCTTATCTTCTGACCCACATGGCTGACAGGGACTTGGTGCTCTGGCCTGGTGTCAGGCCTGAGCCTCCAAGGTGGGAGAGCCAAGATCAGGACATTGGACCACCAGAGACTTCCTGGGCCCATGTAATACCAATCAGTGTGAGCTCTCCCAGAGATCTCCATTTCAACGCTAAGACCCAGCGCCACCCAACAGCCAGCAAACTCTACTGCTAGACGCCCCATGCCAAACAACTAGCAAGACAGGAACACAAACCCACCATTAACAGAGAGGCTGCCTAAAATCATACTAACTTCACAGAAACCCCAAAACACACCACTGGACATAGCCCTGCCCACAAGGAAGACAAGATCCAGCCCCACCCACCAGAACACAGGCACAAGGCCCCTCCACAAGGAAGCCTACACAACCCACTGAATCAACCTCACCCACTAGGGGCAGACACAAAAAAGAACAGGAACTACGAACCTGCAGCCTGCAAAAAGGAGACCCCAAACACAGTAAGTTAAACAAAATGAGAAGACAGAAATATGCAGCAGATGAAGGAGCAAGGTAAAAACTCACCAGACCAAAAAAAAAGAAGAGGAAATAGGCAGCCTACTGAAAAACAATTCAGAGTAATGATATAAAGGTCATGCAAAATCTTTGAAATAGAATGGAGAAAATACAAAAAAAAACGTTTAACAAGGACCTAAAAGAACTAAAGAGCAAACAAACAATGATAAACAACACAATAAATGAAATTAAAAATTCTCTGGAAGGAATCAATAGCAGAATTACTGAGGCAGAAGAATGGATAAGTGACCTGGAAGACAAAATAGTGGAAATGAGTACTGCAGAACACAATAAAGAAAAAAGAATGAAAAGAATTCAGGACAGTCTCAGAGACCTCTGGAACAACATTAAACACACCAACATCCAAATTATAGTGATCACAGAAGAAGAGAAAAAGAAAGGGTCTGAGAAAATATTGGAAGAGAGTATAGTTGAAAACTTTCCTAACATGAGAAAGGAAATAGTCAATCAAATCCAGGAAGCGCACGGAGTCCCATACAGGATAAATCCAAGGAGAAACACACCAAGACATATATTAATCAAACTATCAAAAATTAAATACAAAGAAAAATATTGAAAGCAGCAAGGGAAAAGCAACAAATAACATACAAGGCAATCCACATAAGGTTAACAGCTGATTTTGCAGCAAAAACTCTGCAAACCAGAACAGAGTGGCAGGACATATTTAAAGAGATGAAAGTGAAAAACCTACAACCAAGACTACTCTACCTAGCAAGGATCACATTCAGATTCGATGGAGAAATTAAAAAAACCTTTACAGACAGCAAAAGGTAAGAGAATTCAGCATCACAAAACCAGCTTTACAACAAATGCTAAAGAAACTTCTCTAGGCAGGAAACACAAGAGAAGGTAAAGACCTACAAAAACAAACCCAAAACAATTAAGAAAATGGTAGCAGGAACATACATATTGATAATTACCTTAAATGTAAATGGATTAAATGCTCCAACCAAAAGACATAGACTGGCTCAATGGATACTAAAACAAGACCCATATATATGCTGTCTACAAGAGACCCACTGCAGACCTAGGGACACATACAGACTGAAAGTGAGGGGATGGAAAAAGATATTCCATGCAAATGGAGATCAAAAGAAAGCTGGAGTAGCAATTCTCATATCAGACAAAATAGACTCTAAAATAAAGACTATTACAAGAGACAAAGAAGAACACACATAATGATCAAGAGGTCAATCCTAGAAGTAAATATAACAAATGTAAATATTTATGCACCCAACATAGGAACACCTCAATACATAAGGCAAATGCTAACAGCCATAAAACAGGAAATTGACAGTAACACAATCATAGTAGGGGACTTTAACACCCAACTTTCACCAATCGACAGATCATCCAAAATGAAAATATATAAGGTAACACATGCTTTAAATGACACATTAAACAAGATGGACTTAATTGATATTTACAGGAGATTCCATCCAAAAACAACAGAATACACTTTCTTCTCAAGTGTACATGGAACATTCTCCAGGAGGGACCATATCTTTGGTCACAAATCAAGCCTTGGTAAATTTAAGAAAATGGAAATCATATCAAGTATCTTTTCTGACCACAACGCTATGATACTAGATATCAATTACAGGAAAAAAACTGTAAAAAATACAAATACATGGAGGCTAAACAATACACTACTAAATTACCAAGAGATCACTGAAGAAATCAAAGAGGAAATTAAAAAATACATAGAGAAAAATGACAATGAAAACACGATGACCCAGAAACCATGGGATGCAGCAAAAGCACTTCCAAGAGGGAAGTTTATAGCAATACAATCCTACCTCAAAAAACAAGAAAAATCTCAAATAAACAACCTAACCTTACAACTAAAGCAATTAGAGAAAAAAAGAACAAAAAAAAACCCCCAAAGTTAGCAGAGGGAAAGAAATCACAAAAAATCAGATCAGAAATAAATGGGGAAAAAATGAAGGAAACAATAACAAAGATCAATAAAACTAAAAGCTGGTTCTTTGAGAAGGTAAACAAAATTGATAAACCATTAGCCAGATTCATCAAGAAAAAAGGGAGAAGACTCAATCAACCAAATTAGAAATAAAAAGGAGAAGTAACAACTGACACTACAGAAATACAAAGGCTCATGAGAGATTACTACAAGCAACTATATGCCAATAAAATGGACAACCTGGAAGAAATGGACAAATTCTTAGAAAAGTAGAACTTTCCAAGGCTGAACCAGAAACAAACAGAAAATATAAGCAGGCCAATCACAAGCACTGAAATTGAGACTGTGATTAAAAATCTTCCAACAAACAAAAGCCCAGGACCAGATGGCTCCACAGGCAAATTCTATCAAACATTTAGAGAAGAGCTAACACCTATTCTTCTCAAATTCTTCCAAAACATAGCAGAGGGAGAAACACTCCCAAACTCATTCTATGAAGCCACCATCACCCTGATACCAAAACCAGACAATGGTATCACAAAAAAAGAAAACTACAGGCCAATATCACTGATGAACACAGATGCAAAAATCTTCAACAAAATATTAGCAAACAGAATCCAACAGCACATTAAAAGGATCATACACCATGATCAAGTGGGGTTTACCCCAGAAATGCAAGGATTATTCAGTATACACAAGTTAATCAATGTGATACACCACATTAACAAATTGAAGGATAAAAACCATATGATAATCTCAATAGATGCAGAAAAAGCTTTCAACAAAATTCAACACGCATTTATGATAAAAAATCCCCAGAAAGTAGGCAGAGTGGGAACCTACCTCAACATAATAAACGGCATATATGACAAACCCACCACAAACATTGTTCTCAATGGTGAAAACTGAAACCATTTCCTCTAAGATCAGGAACAAGACGAGGCTGCCCACTCTCACCACTATTATTTAACATAGTTTTAGAAGTCTTAGCCACAGCAATCAGAGAAGAAAAAGAAATAAAAGGAACCCAGATCAGAAAAGAAGAAATAAAACTGTCACTGTTTGCAAATGACATGATACTATACATAGAGAATCCTAAAGATGCTACCAGAAAACTACTACAGGTGATCAATGAATTTGGTAAAGTAGCAGGATACAAAATTAATGCACAGAAATCACTTGCATTCCTATACATTAATGATGAAAAATATGAAGGCAAAATTAAGGAAACACTCCCATTTACCATTGCAACAAAAAGAATAAAATACCTGGGAATAAACCTAACTAAGGAGACAAAAGACCTGTATGCAGAAAATTATAAGACACTGATGAAAGAAATTAAAGATGATACAGATGGAGAGATACACCATGTTCTTGGATTGGAAGAATAAACATTGTGAAAATGCTATACTACCCAAAGCAATCTACAGATTCAGTGTAATCCCTATCAAACTACCAATGGCATTTTTCACAGAACTAGAACAAAAAATTTCACTATTTGTATGGAAATACAAAAGACCCCAAATAGCCAAAGCAATCTTGAGAAAGAAAAACAGAGCTGGAGGAATCAGGCTCCCTGACTTCAGACTATACTACAAAGCTACAGTTATCAGAACAGTATGGTACTGGCACAAAAACAGAAATATAGATCAAAGGAACACGATAGAAAGCCCAGAGATAAACCTACACACTTATGGTCTCCTTATCTTTGATAAAGGAGGCAAGAGTATACAATGGAGAAAAGACAACCTCTTCACTAAATGGTGCTGGGAGAACTGGACAGTTACATGTAAAAGAATGAAATTAGAACACTTCCTAACGTCATACACAAAAATAAACTCAAAATGGATTAAAGACCTAAACGTAAGGCCAGACACTATAAAACTGTTAGTGGAAAACATAGGCAGAACACACTATGACATAAATCACAGCAAGATCCTTTTTGACCCACCTCCTAGAGAAATGGAAATAAAAACAAAAATAAACAAATGGGACCTAATGAAACTTAAAAGCTTTTGCACTGCAAAGGAAACCATAAACAAGACGAAAAGACAACCCTGAGAATGGGAGAAAATACTTGCAAATACAACAACTGACAAAGGATTAATCTCCAAAATATACAAGCAGCTCATGCAGCTCAATATCAAAAAAACAAACAACCCAATCCAAAAATGGGGAGAAGACCTAAACAGACAGTTCTCCTAAGAAGATATACAGATTGTCAACAAACACATGAAAAGATGCTCAACATCACTAATCATTAGAGAAATGCAAATCAAAACTACAGTGAGGTATCACTTCACACTATTCAGAATAGCCATCATGAAAAAATCTACACACAATAAATGCTGGAGAGGGTGTGGAGAACAGGGAACCCTCTTGCACTGTTGGTGTGAATGTAAACTGATACAGCCACTATGGAGAACAGTATGGAGGTTCCTTAAAAGACCAAAATTAGGACTACCATATGACCCAGCAATCCCACTACTGGGCATATACCCTGGAAAACCATAATTCAAAAAGAGTCATGTTCCACAATGTTCATTGCAGCTCTATTTACAATAGCCAGGACAAGGAAGCAACTTAATTGTCCAGCAACAGATGAATGCATAAAGATGTGGCACATATATACAATGGAATATTACTCAGCCATAAAAAGAAACGAAATTGTGTTATTTGTAGTGAGGTGGATGGACCTAGAGTCTGTCATACAGAGTGAAGTAAGTCAGAAAGAGAAAAACAAATACTGTATGCTAACACATATATATGGAATCTTAAAAAAAATGGCTCTGAAGAACCTAGGAGCAGGACAGGAATAAAGATGCAGACATAGAGAATGGACTCGAGGACACGGGGTGGGGGAAAAGTAAGCTGCAATGAAGTGAGAGAGTGGCATGGACTAATATATACTAACAAATGAAAAGTAGATAGCTAGTGGGAAGCAGCCACATAGGACAGGGAGATCAGCTTAGTGCTTTGTGACCACCTAGAGGAATGGGATAGGGTGGGTGGGAGGGAGACGCAAGAGGGAGGAGATATGGGGACATATGTATATGTATAGCTGATTCACTTTTTTATAAAGCAGAAACTAACAAACCATTGTAAAGCAATTATACTCCAATAAAGATGTTAAGAAAGAAAGAAAAAAAACTACAGAACAAAAAAGATACATGCACCCCTATGTTCATAGCAGCACTATTCATAATAGCCAAGACATGGAAAAAACTTAATCTTCCATCAACAGATAAATGGATAAAGAAGTGGTACATATATATCAATACAATGGACTACTACTCAGCCATAAAAAAGAATGAAATAATGCCATTTGCAGCAGCATGGATGCAACTAGAGATTATTACACTAAGTGAAGTAAGTCAGAAAGAGAAAGACATATAACATATGGTATCACTTATATGTGGAATCTAAAATATGACGCAAATGAATCTATCTATGAAACAGAAACAGAATCAGACATAGAGAATAGACTGGTGGTTACCAAGGGAGAGGGATGGAATGGGAGGTGGGGTTAGCAGATGTAAGCTTTTTTATATAGAATGGATAAACAACAAGGTCCTACTCTATAGCACAGAGAACTATATTCAATCATCTATGATAAACCATAATGCAAAAGAATATTAAAAAAGAATGTATATAATATATAGGTATAACTCAATCACTTTACTGTACAGCAGTAATTAACACACATTGTAAATCAACTATACTTCAATAATTTTTTTTTAAATGCCCAGATAAAATTGTGGCTCACACCCCACTGACTAGACATGGCTGGACAGAAATGTGGGTTTGCACTCCATTTACAGTTAGGGTACAACCAACTGCTGCCAGCTCTCAGGGCAATTGTCTAAGTCTTTCTTTCTCTTGGTTATCTTTGACTTTGGGGAAAGTAGTATGTTTTGCACCCTCTTTGGGAACACTTCTTTCGTCCATGGAGTTGTTCAGTCCTGTCAGGAGTACATACTATTTGTCCTGGCTAAAGCCTAACGAGATATTTGAAACGATTTTTTAAAGTAGCTTTATGTTGAGAAGTTGGCCAATTTTTATTTTATTTATTTTAAAATAAAGCCACCACGTGGCTTGCAGGATCTTAGTTCCCTGACCAGGGACTGAATCCAGGCCCACGGCAGTGAAAGCACGGAGTTCTAACCACTGGGGAATTCCCAGAATTTGGCCAAATTAAAAGCTGATATTCAGAGCCTAATAGGAACTTTCCTTTTTGGCCATGCCCCTAATCTAAAATGAAACTACATGCCCAGAGGGAAAGAAAAACATTCTGAACCCTTTGTGGGAGGATTTACTGAAACATTCCAAAGAGAACCTAGGAACCCTTTCACTTCTATCTTAGTAAAGGTCTTCTACTAAATATAAAGAAGCAAATTGAAGATAATGTACTTAGATGGTGGATTAGCTCCTTGATATATCTAAGTTTTCAACACAATCTTTTTTTTGTTTTTTTAAGATTTTTTGATGTGGACCATTTTTAAAGTCTTTATTGAAGCAATTACAATATTGCTTCTGTTTTATGTTTTGGTTTTTTGGACTCAAGGCATGTGGGATCTTAGCTCACCAACCAGGAACCGAACCCACACCTCCTGCATTGGAAGGCAAAGTCTTAACCACTGGACCACCAGGGAAGTCCCTCAACCCAATCTTTGAGGAATTAAAAACTGTCTGACAAACTGAAGACAACTTGTACAACTTGTCTTACAAACTGAGTCTTTACAAGAACAAAAAATCTCAGCTATCCTTTTTTACCAATCCCCAAACATCCGGTCTTCATCTCAAAAGGCTTGTAGGTATTGAAAAAACTCAGGCTTTAGGAAACAAAAGCCCTTCTAGGAGAAACTTGTAATCTCTCTCTGTGCCTTTGAGATATATTTAAATGTTCTACCCTGTCTTCTCTAGGAACTGAGGGCCATCTCTTTAAAATGCAAACTTCAGAGAGGTCATTCTTATCAGAAGGGGAAAAAAAGAGAGAGAGAGAAAAAAAAAGGCTATTTGGAAACTAGGTGAATAAAAATAATCTTGAAAACCTTCACTACCAATATTAGTGAAAAGTTTAAGCCACCTGAGCAAGTAACCTGAACTTATTCTATCCGCCAGGTACGCAATTTGGATCCAACTGTTCTTTTATAAACTAGTGAGTTTTGCATTATCATATATGTGTCATGGCTAAAATTTTTAAATGAAAGCTGTAAGATCTCTGTTTGCATCTGTCTGTATGTTTATATATGTCTATGTACGCATGTTATAGATATGTGATATTTTTCTACCTCTGGCTGGTATTGCCAAAATTAATTTGTAAAGAGCTCTGTTTGATTGACTTAAATTAAATATACTCTCAGGAATATAGAAATTACTGAAATGTTTTTCAGGTTCATAATCTTTAGTAAATAAAAGCTAGTTTAAGTTTGTTGGCTTAGTTAAAACAGGAATGTCTTTAGTTTTCAGTATTCAAATATAATATAGATATACAACTTTTATTCTACCTCGGTTTACTAAAAGTTAAATAAGCTCACATTATCTCTGTTACATAATTTGTCAGCAAGAAAGACATGATGATGGTTAGCATTTAATGTCATGTGAAGCTTTCATAAGTAATCTAAACATGATTGCGAAGAATAAGTAAATTAGATATAAGAGAAAAGTTTATTAATGAATTTTTCAACAGTAATTATGCTTTATAAGTCTACATAAAAATTGTTTCTAAATCTTTTTAAAAACTTGAAATCTTAAAGTTATATTGAGATAAGTTAAATGATGGCTATTCATTGAATAGCTAGATCATTTTCAACTAAGAAAAAATACTGAAACATTAATTACTGAACATACGTTTAACCACTTTTGGCTTCCTTTTACAGAGGAACTAAAGATATTTGGGTTTATTAGTAAACATGTTTTTTGAGGCATTGAAAATTTTACTATAAGGAAGAATATACATCCAGAAATTATTAAATGTATTTATAAATTTGGCAATCAACAGAATGCTAGCATAACCAACAGTCCACAATTGCTAACTTCTTAGTTTCCACTTGGACTTAAGGACTCTAAGGGTTAAGAATTCCAATCAGGGGGAGATCAAGATGGCAGAGTAGGAGGATGTGGAGCTCACCTCCCCCCAACACATCAAAAGTACATCTACATGTGGAAAAATTCTCACTGAAAACAAACTGGAGACTGGCAGAAAGACTCTTGTACAACCAAGGCTGTAAGAAAGATCCACACAGAGTTGGGTAGGAAGGGAAGAGAAGTAATCAGGTCAGGACCAGCACCCCTGGTAGGCGACAAAGATGAGGAGGGGGATTACACAAGCTCAGAGATCCTCCCTGAGGATCTAAGGATCTAAGGTAGAGCCACATATTGGGTAACCCAAACCTGGGGGTTTGACACCAGGAAGATGAGTCCCCTTAGCTGGTTTGAAAATCAGTGGGACAAACAAGAGGGCTGTAAGAAACCTAGACTCTGCTCATGAAGAGCACACACACGCTTACTCCCAAAACAAGGTGGAGGAAACTGACTGAAACTGCCCAGGACTCTGGCCAGTTTCCCACAACCACTCCAGTACAAGCCCCAGCCTGAGTCGTGCGCCTGCTCTAGCCACTCTTGCCCCATGGCAAAGCTCCACACTAGAGCAGCAGCTGTAGTGGCTGAGGGGAGTGTGCAGTTGTGAGGGACAGAGCTGTCTCAGACCCAGAATGGCATCTGAATGGGGCAAGAGTGGCCATTGCTGACACTTGTGGAGGCAGCACATAGGAAGTGGTCTGGAACTCTGACTGAGGCCAGGACTACCACAGCTCATGCCTCTACCCACACCAAGTGCCCACAATAGCCCCTCTTGCTCCAGCATAGCTCACCTCTAGGGCAAGAATGTTGCTGCTGAGAGTGGTGAGAGCACACAGTTAGAGGGAATGGAGCCACCTCAGACCCAAACCTAAAGGCATCTGCTCTAGTAACTAGGGAACAGACCCCACCCCCAATAGGGAGGTGGTGGCAACTGAGAAGAGGAGAAACCCAGGCTCACACCTAGCTCCAGCTCTAGTCCTTCAATCTCCAGCCCCACCTCCTACCAAGGCAATAGCTGCCAGCATGCCCTGGAGGAAGACATGATTCATGCTTATACCAGATCCAGCTCTCCAAACAAAGCCACTGGGAACACACAGACTGTGTAAGGATGCTTCCACATAAGGATACTGGTTCAAGATAAAAACAGGTAATATTTCACCTAATTTCATAGAGAAATTAAGCAAAATAAGAAGACAGAGGAATTTGTTTCAAATGAAAGAACAAGAGAAAACCCCTTTAAAAAAAAACCCACTAATGAAACAGAAATAATTTACCAGATAAGGAGTTCAAAGAATTAGTAATAAGAACACTAACAGAATTAGGGAAAAGAATAGATGAACACAGTGAGAATTTTAACAAGGAATTGGAAAATATAAAAAAAGAACCAGTCAGACCTGAAGAGTACAATAACTGAAATGAAAAACACATTGGAAAGAATTAACAGCCGACTACCTCATACAGAAGATGCATAAGTGATCTGGAAGACAGAATTATGGAAATCACCTAATCAGAACAACAAAGAGAAGAAAGAATTAAGAAAATGAGAACAGTTTAAGGGACCTGTGCCACATCAAGAACACCAACACTGGTACTGTAAGGGGCCCAGAAGGAGAAGAGAGAGAGAAAAGGATCAAAATGCATTTGATGAAATTATGGCTGAAAATTTCCCAAACATGAAGAAGGAAACAGATATCCAGGTACAGGAAGCACAGAGGGTCTCAAACAAGATGAACCCAAACAAACTCAGAACACAACATATAATTAAAATGGCAAAAGTAAGAAATAGAAGAATTCTAAAAGTAACAAGAGAAAAACAGTCACATACAAAATCAGCTGATTTTTCTGCAGAAACATTGCACGCCAAAAGAGAGTGTCATGACATATTCAAAGTGCTGAAAGGGAAAAATCTGAAATCTAGGATACTTTACCCAGGAATATTATTATTTAGAATTGAAGGAGAGATAAAGAACTTCTCAGACAAGCAAAAACTAAAGGAGTTCATTGATATTAAATCTACCTTAAGAAAAATGTTAAAGGGTTGTCTCTAAGTGGAAAAGAAAAGGCTACAACTAGAAGTAAGAATCTATAGCACCAAGGACATTTAAGTCAAGGATAGAAGAGGAAGAGCCCATCTGAAAAGATGCTAGTTTCTCCCCAGGAGAAAAATAATGGCGGAAAAATTCTTTTGTAAAACATTATCTCTGCCATCTTCAAGCCCCCTCACAAAAAATTTCAAAATGCTTTAAGTAAAATCTCACTAATACAGTCAAAAAAAAAAATCTATAGGAAAAGAAAAATCCCACTAGGAAAGGCAGATATATAATAAAGTCTGTGGATCAATTACTTAAGTTACAAAGATTAAAAGACAAAAATTTGTAAAATCAACTATAACTAAAATAAAGAGTTAAGGGATAAACATGAAGATATAAAATATGGCATCAAAAACACAAAACATGGGTGGGGGGAGTAAAAATTGTAGATCTTATAGAATATGTCTGAACATAAATGACTACCAGTTTAAAAGATATAGTTATAGGTTAATATATATTAAACCCCATGGTAAACACAAACCAAAAACCTATAATAGATATGTAAAAACAAGACAGAAAGGAACACAAGGATACCACTAAAGAAAATCATCAAACCACAGGGGAATAAACTAAAACATGAAGAAAAGAACAGAAAAGAATTACAAGAAAAACCAGAAAACAAGTAACAATATAGCACTAAGTACATACCTTACAATAATCATGTTAAATGTCAATGGAGGGACTTCCCTGATGGTGCAGTGGTTAAGAATCTGCCTGCCAATGCAGAGGACATGGGTTCGAGCCCTGGTCTGGGAAGATCCCACATGCTGTGGAGCAACTAAGCCTGTGCACCCCAACTACTGAGTCTGTGCTCTAGAGCCCATGAGCCACAACTACTGAGCCTGCACACCACAACTACTGAAGCCCATATGCCTAGAGCCCATGCTCTGCAACAAGAGAAGCCACCACAATGAGAACTCCACTCGCCACAACTAGAGAAAGCCCACGTGCAGCAATGAAGACCTAACACAGCCCAAAATAAATAAAATTAAATCTTAAAAAAAAAACAAAGAACCTCAATGGACTAAATGTTCCAATCAACAGACCTAGGGTGGCCAATTAAAAAAAAAAACAACAACAAAAAACAAAAAACCAAGACCCACGCATATGCTGCTTGCAAGAGACTTACTTCAGAGCTCAAGACACACACAGCCTAAAAGCAAGAGGATGGGGAAAGATATTTCATGCAAATGGAAACAAAAAGAAAGCAGGTATAGCAATACTCGTATCACAAAAAATACTTTAAAAACAAAGACTATATAAAAAGACAAAGAAGGGAATTATGTAATGATAAAGGGATGAATACAAGAAGAAGATGTAACACTTATTAATATACATGAACCTAACATGGACCACCTAAATATATAAAGCAAATATTAACAGACATAATGGAGAAATTGACAATAATAGCATAATAGCAGGGGACTTTAATACCCCCAATTAGACCATCCAAACAGAAAATCAGTAAGGTAACAGTAGTCTTAAATGACACATTAGACCATTGGAGTCAATACACATCTACAAGGCTTTCCATCAAAAAATAGCAGAATACACATTCTTTTCAAGACCACATGGAACATTCTCCATGACAGATCACATGGTAGGTCACAAAACAAGTCTCAACAAACTCTGGAGGACAGAAGTTATATCAAGCATTTTTTGCAATCACAGTAGCATGAAACTAGAAATTAACTACAGGAAGAAAAATGGAGAAAACACAACATGGGGTGACTGAACAAAATGCTACTAAAAAACCCATGGGTCAGTGAAGGAATCAAAATGGAAATCAGAAAATACCTCAAGACAAATGAAAATAAAAACACAACTTTCCAAAATCTATGGATGCAGCAAAAGTACTTCTAAGAGGGAAGTTTACAGCAATACAGGTCTAAGGTCTACATAGAGAATCCTAAAGATGCCACCAGAAAACTATTAGAGCTAATCAATGAATTTGGTAAAGTTGCAGGATACAAAATTAATGCACTGAAATCTCTTGCATTCCTATACACTAATGATGAAAAACCTGAAAGAGAAATTAAGGAAACAATCCCATTCACCATTGCAACAAAAAGAATAAAATACCTAGGAATAAACCCTACCTAGGGAGACAAAAGACCTTTATGCAGAAAACTACAAGACACTGTTGAAAGAAATTAAAGATGATACCAACAAATGGAGAGATATACCATGTTCTTGGATTGGAAGAATCAATATTGTGAAAATGACTATGCTACCCTAAGCAATCTACAGATTCAATGCAATCCCTATCAAATTACCAATGGCATTTTTTACAGAACTAGAACAAAAAACTTTTTAATTTGTATGGAGACACAAAAGACCCTGAATAGCTAAAGCAGTCTTGAGGGAGAAAAATGGAGCTGGAGGAATCAGGCTCCCTGACTTCAGACTATACTACAAAGCTACAGTAATCAGGACAATATGGTACTGGCACAAAAACAGGACAGAAAGCCCAGAGATAAACCCACACACATATGGTCAACTAATCTATGACAAAGGATGCAAGGATATACAATGGAGAAAAGACAGTCTCTTCAATAAGTGGTGCTGGGAAAAATGAACAGCAAATGTAAAAGAATGAAATTAGAACACTCCCTAACACTATACACAAAAATAAACTCAAAATTGATTAGAGACCTAAATGTAACACTGGACACCATAAAACCCTTAGAGGAAAACATAGGAAGAACACTCTTTGACATAAATCACAGCAAGATCTTTTTTGATCCACCTCCTAGAGTAATGGAAATAAAAACAGAAATAAACAAATGGGACCTAATGAAACTTAAAAGCTTTTGCAAAACAAAGTAAACTACAAACAAGATGAAAAGACAACTGTCAGAATGGGAAAAATATTTGCAAATGAATCAACAAAGGATTAATCTCCAAAATATATAAACCACTCATGCAGCTCAATATTAAAAAAAAACAAACAACCCAATCAAAAAATGGGAAGAAGACCTAAATAGACATTTCTCCAAGCAAGACATACAGATGGCCAAGAAGCACATGAAAAGCTGCTCAACATCACTAATTATTAGAGAAATGCAAATCAAAACTACAATGAGGTATCACCTCACACCACTTAGAATGGGCATCATCAGAAAATCTACAAACAACAAATGCTGGAGAGGCTGTGGAGAAAAGGGAACCCTCTTGCACTGTTGGTGGGAATGTAAATTGATACAGCCACTATGGAGAACAGTATGGAGGTTCCTTAAAGAACTAAAAATAGAATTACCATATGACCCAGCAATCCCACTACTGGGCATAAATCCAGAAAAAAAACATAATTAAAAAAGACACATGCACCCCAATGTTCATTGCAGCACTATTTACAATAGTCAGGTCATGGAAGCAACCTAAATGCCCATTGACAGACGAATGGATAAAGAAGATGTGGTACATATATACAATGGAATATTACTCAGCCATAAAAGGAACAAAATAGGGTCATTTGTAGAGACATGGATGTATCTAGAGACTGTCATACAGAGTGGAGTAAGTCAGAAAGAGAAAAACAAATATCGTATATTAACGCATATATGTGGAACCTAGAAAATGGTACAGATGAACTGGTTTGCAGAGCAGAAATTGAGACACAGAAGTAGAGAACAAACGTATGGACATCAAGGGGGAAAGCAGCGGGGCGTGGGGGGTGTGATGAATTGGGCGATTGGGATTGACATGTATACACTGATGTGTATAAAATGGATGGCTAATAAGAAAATAAATAAATAAATACATTTTGTGAGGATGGCCAAAATAAAAAGAAACAATGTGGTATTAGTATAAAAACGTCATATAGATCAATGGAACAGAATAGAGAGCCCAGAAATAAATCTACACACCTGTGGTCAATTAATCTTCGACAAAGAGGCTAGAATATACAATGGAGAAAAGACAGTCTCTTCAACAACTATTGTTGGGAAAGCTATACAGCCACATGTAAATCAATGAAGTTAGAACACTTCCTCACACCATAAACAAAAATAAACTCAAAATGGCTTAAAGACTTAAATATAAGACATGATGCCATAAAACTCCTAGATGAGAACATAGGCAAAACATTCTTTGATATAAGCCATAGCAATGTTTTCTTAGGTCAGTCTCCCAAGGCAATAGAAATAAAAGCAAAAATAAACAAATGGGACCTAATCAAACATACAAGGTTTTGCACAGCAAAGAAAACCATCAGCAAAATGAAAGGAAAACCTACAGAATGGGAGAAAATACTTGCAAACGATGCAAGTGACAAGGGCTTGATTTCTAAAATACACAAATGCTCATACAACTGAATATCAAAATACAAACAATATAACCAAAAAATGGGTAGAACACCTAAATAGACATTTCTCCAAAGAAGACATACAGATGGCCAACAGGCACATGAAAAGATGCTCAACGTCACTAATTATTAGAGAAATGCAAATCAAAACCACAATTAGATATCACCTCACACCTATCGGAATGGCTATCATCAAAAAGTCTAGAAATAACAAATGCTGGAGAGGGTGTGGAGAAAAGGGAACCCTCCTACACTGTTGGTGGGAATGTAAATTGGTATAGCCACTATGGAAAACAGTATGGAGGTTCCTTAAAAAGCTAACTATAGAGCTACCATATGATCCAGCAACTCCACTCCTGAGAATATATCTGGAGAAAACTATAATTAGAAAAGACACATGTGCTTCAATGTTCACAGCAGCACTATTTACAATAGCCAAGACATGGAAACAACCCAAGTACCCATCAACAGATGACTGGATTAAGAAGAGGTGGTATATGTATATAATATGGAATATTACTCAGCCATAAAAAAAAGAATGAAATATTGCCATTTGCAGCAACATGGATGGACCTAGAGAATATTATACTTAGTGAAGTCAGAAAAAGACAAATTTATGATCTCACTTGTATGTGGTATCTAAAAAATAATACAAATGAATCTATACACAGAACAGAAACAGACTCACAGACATAGAAAACAAACTTATGGTTACCAAAAGGGAAAAAGAGGCAGGGGAGGTATAAATTAGGAGTATGGGATTAACAGATACAGACTACTGTACATCAAACAGCTAAGCAATAAAGACTTACTATATACCATAGGAAACAATATTTGATACATTGTGATAACCTATAATGGAAAATAATTGGAAATATGTAGGTAGATAGATAGCTATAACTTAATCACTTTGCTGTATACCTGAAACTGACACAATATTGTAAATCAACTATACTTCAATTAAAAAAATAAATACATAGAATTTTTAAATTATTTGAGTAAAAATTAACAAATTTATAATATTAGGCTCTACTACTTTTAAAAATGTTAAAGCTTTTCGTTCAAGGTCTTTTAAAAATGTTCTTCAAAAGAGTTTTCAAAATGCCTCCAACGAGGTCAGAGATTATCTTCTATTGTATTTTCTGGTGATTATTACTGGTAAAGATAAATGCTATTTTTACAAGTTTATTTTGTATCCAGCTCCTTGCTGACTCTGTTAATGCTAACAATTTGCTAACTCTGGTGGGGTTTTTTGGTGGACAATAACAACATCTGCAAAACATAAAATTAAAAAAGAAAAGAAAAATGAAAAATAAGACAGTTTGCTTCTTCCCTTACAATTCTCATACACTTGTTTGTTTGTTTTGTTTTCTTTTGTTTTATTGTTCAGGACTTCTAAAGTAGATAACATTTTTGTCTTATTCATGACCTTGAAAGGAACTTGGGTTCTGTTAATTTTTATTTTTAATTATATCTCATTTTCTTCTTTCTTGTCCCTCTTGATTTACTCTATTGCTTTGTACCAACCACCTGGGTCTTATTGATTTTATGGCTGGGGTGCAGTGGACCTATTTTTTTGTTTAAGCTTTATGTGTGTTCTAAAGTACAAAAGGGTTGACAGCCACCAGTCTATAACCATTGTTCTCACAATTACCTGACTTGATTGCATGTGAGGCTTTTGAAAAACATAAACTCTTGGGCAAGGCACTTAGTGATTATGATTCAGCTGATCTGGGCTGCAGCTTGAGAATCCATATTTTTAGAAAAGTTTGCAGGCACCTCTGACTATCAATAAGATTTGGAAATTACTGAATTTGAGAACCTATAAAAACATGATCTAGTGCTAAAAGGATAAAAAGGAACCTCTAAGTTTCTAACGATTTTTCAGTAAGAAGTTAACAGATATTTAGGTGGTTTGGGGGAAAATGTGGAGGTGGCCAGCCATCCTGGAAGAGGTGTATTAATAAAGAGTGAGAGCTGAAGGAAAGGAAGGTCAGCTCCAGAAAATAAAAACAGTTACTCATTAAAATGTATCAATAGAATGCAAAAAAAGGGTGGCAGGAACGAGAGAGTTAAAAAAGAGGGCATAGGGCTTCCCTGGTGGCGCAGTGGTTGAGAGTCCACCTGCCGATGCAGGGGCCACGGGTTCGTGCCCTGGTCCGGGAAGATCCCATGGAGCGGCTGGGCCTGTGGGCCATGGCCGCTGAGCCTGCACGTCGGAAGCCTGTGCTCTGCAGCGGGAGAGGCCACAACAGTGAGAGGCCCGCATACCGCAAAAAAAAAAAAAAAAAGAGGGCATAGCATAAAGCCATATTAAAATTAGACTTTACCCCCAGGGTAATGAGAAGCCATTGAAGGGATTTAAGCAGGGAGGGACGTGAAGAGAATTTTGCTTAAGAAGGACTGATTTAGCAACAATGGAGAAAATTGGAGAGAAAGTGGGACTGAAGCTTTGACCCTTGGGATGACTTCTACAATTCAGGAAATAAACAATGATGACTTGAACTATAATACAGTTGGGGAAGAAAAGACTATTAGATAAGGGTAAAAGATACACATAAGTAGAACTACCAGAAAGTAATGATGACTGGTGATAAGATGTATAAGAAAAGGAAGAGTAAATGCACTGGAATCAATTTATTACTCATAAGTATTCTCTGAGCTCTATATTTTGGATTTAATATATTTATCTACAACTGTTCAGGTATTATCAAAAACACTGAGGTTAAAGATAAATGTGTAGTATACATTTTATTCAAAATTGTCAGAGTTTAAATAAAATTGATGATAATATGTAAATAAATATTCAAACACAGAATAAGTAAAAATTATCTGGACAGGTTCATTTCATAGTATGTCACATTCCTTGCCCCTTCAGTTTGGTTCACTCTAACTTACCCATTTCCCTCTGCCACTGGAACAGCTCCACAAAGTCCCCATACCCTAAAACATCACCGAGCCTGTTAAAGTCACCAACAGAGACTGAGCTGAGAATAAAGGGGATCATGGAGAAACTAGACCAGCTGATCCCACCCAGACCCTTCACCCACGTGAGCTCCACCACCAGCGCCACACACAGCAAAGCCACCCTCCTCAGCCCTCAAGACACATACTGCAGGGGGGATCAGCTAGACGTCCTGCTGGAGGTGAGGGACCACTTGGGACGCAGGAAGGAATGTGGCGGGGATTTCCTGAGGGCCAAGATGTCCTCCCCAGCCCTGAAGGCAGGCGCTTCGGGAAAGGTGACAGACTTCAAAAATGGCACCTACTTTGTCAGCTTCACCCTGTTCTGGGAGGGCCGGGTGTCTCTGTCTCTCCTGCTCATCCTCCCCAGTGAAGGGGTGTCGGCTCTCTGGAGGGCAAGGAACCAAGGCTATGACAGGGTGATCTTCACAGGCCAGTTTGCCAGTGGCACCTCCCATGTCAATACTGATAGTGCCCTGGTTTTAAATTCAAGTGCTGAACTGTGTGAGAACCTGGATACTCGTGTCCAAGAATTCTACTTTCTGACCTCAACACATACTCTGTGAGGCCCTGACTGACATGACCACCAGAAATGGAGAAATTTCTTATCTTACTGTCAAGGAAGAAGCTTTTTTTCACAGCTAAGTATACTTTTAGATACCCTGAGAGGTACACACAGGCAGAGCTACATTGCCTACCTCAATTAATATTGAGCATGACCCTCTCAGATGCCTCTTTAAGGTCTGATCAGGTATGCGGCATCTTCCTGAGCCCCCTGTTCATGACTCCTACCACCAGGGTTGGCATTCTCACTCAGATGTTCAATAAAAGAGGGCTGCCCAAGGTGAACTATATTACATATGCCTGTCCTTCTCCATGATGACCGGTATTCTCAGATTCAGTCATATCTTTTACTGTAGACCTAGGTTTCACAAAATATGTTCAATGGAAAAGTATTCTGCTGTGTTAGTTAATAGATGTTACACCAGAAAAGGATTCCTTGATAAATGTATGATAACATCCATGCTTCTTCATCCCCCATATCATATTCTGTAGATTCTACCTCTTAAGTATCTTTTGCATTTATCCATTTCTCTCCATGACTAGTGCTCTTACCTGAGTTCAGATCATCATCATCTCATCTAGATTACTTTTCACAGATTTCTTGCTGCCTAGCCTACCCTCTCTAATCCATTGTCCACACTGCAGCCTGAGTCATCTTTCCAACAATCCAACTCCTTCCTACTGGTCATCTCCAATTGATCTCAGATCAAGTATTCTCAGATATTCTCAGATATCAGGTTGGAGGAGTCCTTCATACTCCCTGAGTTGTGATCTAGTGATTCTCGGAAGCCTCCAGTTGAACAGACCTCCATAAACTGGGGTGTAAGCATGTTCCTCATATCAATCATGGCAGTGTCAATGCCAAGATTTTCTCCCATTCCTCACAAATATACTCACTTCCTGGTCTGCCAGCTCTACCATAAGCTTCAAAACACTTCATGAGTCACTTTGGGAATTTACAAAGGATAACTTAGATGCCACCACAAATCCCAGAACCTATGGGCCAATCCCTGAGACAACCTATCAGTTTCAGATTCTTTGGCTACTTTGCTAACTTTCTGTAAGTCTCAGGGGCTCAGTCCATTTCCTTTTCCCTTTCCATTCTTTTTCTTTCCCCTAGGGATCCATTTTTTTTTCCTGGGAATTCACTTTCCCTAAGCTTGGCCATAGAGTGGAATGCTAGGTTCTCAGCAACCCCTTTCTTAGCAGTTTTCTAAGTAAGCTTACAGTCTTTTCCCCTTAAGCTCCCAAAAAATATGCTAAGAGGAAGTAAAGTATGGATAGCAAACATGGAAAAATAACATGCATTTCAGATCTTACATAGTTATCCAAGTGTTGGCTCCTGATCAATAGTCTTTGATTCCCTTCTGAAACAAGTAAAAGCACAGTTGGGTTTCTGTTCTTTCCCTTTGATCTCTGATGGTACCCCTCACCACATCTCCTCCTACCCACTAAGTGTCCTTATGCCTAAGTCCCAGTAAGGATGAAAATGTGTTGATCCCTTCCTTTCTCTGGATTGAACCTGAAGAGACATCCATAGCAGTGAATCAGGTACCACTTATATCTGTTGTACTACCTGGCACCTGGGTCCCCATTTACCCGTGTCCCCTTTCTGCCTGCTACCGCTTACCTACACATGTACACAGGATTGGAACAAAGAGTGAATCAAAGGGAGGGTAAGAGCTTTGAAGTAGGAGAGTCAGATAGTCAGTCTTTCATCAACTGGAGGAAAGAAACGCAGTGTATATTTATTCATGCATCAGACTGAACATGACTTTATGCCAGTCACTTTGTGAGGTATTAGGGACACAGCAGTGGACCAGGCAAATGTATTACCTTCCTTCATAAAGCTTACAACCCTCAGAAAGCAAGTTTCTAGGAAAAATGGAAGGTAAACATGGCAGAAAACATACATAAAGAGGGAAGCAGGAACCCTGTGAGAAGAGGTCTTCATGCCAGGCTAAGAAGCCTGAACTCCTTAGGTAAGTGATGGGGATTTTAAATAAACAACCTTAAAATAAAGGATTTTAAGCAGTAATGCAGTTGCATTTGCAATTAGAAAGGATGCTCTGGCAATTGTGTTGAAGAATTTAGATGGGATAAAACTGAGATGGCCTGGCTAGAGGCTGACAGTAATCTAAGAAAAATATTGTATGAACTTGAATAAGTGATGTGTAAGTAGAGAGAGAGGAGGACTTTCAGATTAGATAAATACTTTGAAACTAAAATTCCAGGACACACTGATTGCATGTGACAGAAGAGCAGAGCTGCCCTGGACTTCAAGGTGCTCCCAGAAAGGTAAATAGTTTTCCTAATGCTTATACAATGGATATACAATAAAAAATCCCAATTCATATACAATGCCCAATAGATACAATATTTACAACAACCATAATAGCTTGCAGTTGTAGCAAATTTTAAATTATCCTTCACTCACAAGCTTCTATTACTTGTATTGTGTCAACAGACAGCAGGGTAATTTGTTGTCTTATTTTTTTGAAGGTCCAGTATAGGAGTTGAAATGATGAAACATCTTAACCATATTGATGTCTCCTGATATAACAGTAAGTTTGCTTTGTCCTGTGGTAGGTGGTGCTTGGCATGGATCTTCTAAGAGACATTCTGACACAGAGGAAACTTTATCAGAATCAACCCTAGCAATCACGATTTTCTGGGAACACCATTCCTAGCAGGGGTCTGTGGTGTCAATCACCTTGGATTTTAAAGAGAGAAATCAATTCAAGGAAATTATTTCAAACTCTTTTTATAACAGATTTCATCTCAATTTATCCCAAAGGGGAAAGTATTCATATCCTACATCCATATTTAAACCCAGGAATGCATCTCCTAGAGTCAGTGATTCTGTCTGAGGGACATTCTGTACAAATCTCTGATGGATACCACAGCTTCAGAGTAGGAACATTTTGGTTTAGTTAGCCGAATTCTCTGTGGGTATACCTTCCTAACCTTTAGTGGATGCACTTAGCAGTTTTATATGGAGTTTTCCATTTCATTAAATGTGTTTTAGTGTTAAACACAAAGCCATGTTACTTATGAAAGAACAATGTTTATACTTAGCTTTAAAATAACTTTCTTTAAAGCCTAAGAGTTTACCAATAACAATCATTTTGAGATGTACCTCAACTGATTTATTGCCTAATATTTATTCATTTATTCAGCAAATGTTTATTGAGATTCTAACAGATATGAGGCATTATGGGCAAATGGAGAAAAATAAATGTTCAGCAAGGCTGCAATCTGAAAGACATTTAACCTACCAATTCTATGAAGGAAGTAAAAAGGCAGAAGGGCTTATGATAAGGTGGTATTTGACTTAGCCCCACAGGATATCTGTAGACAGGGAATGAGGTGAAAGAGAAAACTCATAAAGATCATGAGTAAGGTTGCCAGGTTTAGCAAATAATAATACAAAGTATCAGTTCAATTTCAGTAATTCCTAATTTCTTATGCATATGACATGAGATAAAGGGAAAATATTGCACGAGAAATACTGACACTAAAAAATTATTGCTTGTTAAAAATAATTCAAATTCCATTTAGTATTCTGTATTTTTTAAATCTGATTAACTCTACTCAGGAGCAAAATCATCATGAACTTTGGTCAACAGCCCAAAGGAGTGAGAGCATTTGGTGGAATGTAGTGAAGCATGAGGCTAAAAAAAGGAAGAAACTGAATCATGGAAGGCTCTCAAGTACAAAGCTGAGGATTTTAGTGTTTATTCAGTAAGTTTTTGAAAGCTACAAAAAAACAATTAAGGAAGAGAGTGATGCAATCTGCTTTGTGCTTTAAAGAGCTAATTCACAATTTAACAAAATGTGCATGACCTACAGAAAGACAATTTAAATTGCTACTAAGTGATATAAAATAAAATTTATATAAATAGATGAAAAACTACTATTTGTTTCTGGGTGGGATGACTTGATACTGAAAAAAATGTCAATCATCTCTGCATTATTTTCTTATTGTTGCTGTAACAAAGTATCTTGAACAACAAAAATGTATCATCTTGCAGTTCTGTAGTTCAGTAGTTCAACATCAGTCTCACTGGGCTAAAATTAAGGTGTAGCAGGGCTGCATTCCTTTCTGGAGGCTCTAGGGCAGAATCAGTTTCCTTGTCATTTCAGGCTTCTGGAGGCTGCCCACATTCCTCGCAGCCCCCTTCCTCCTTTTTTCAAAGCTACAATGGTGGGTCAAGTCCTCACACCACATCTTTCTGACCCATTTTTCTGCCTCCCTCTTCCACTTCTGAGAACTAAGGTGATTCAGATTGGTCCCACCCAGATAATCCAGGATAATCTCCCAGCTCAAAACCCATACCCTTAATCATATCTGGAAAGTCCCACTTGCCATGGAAGGTAACATATTCACAGGTCTCAGGGATTATAAAGTAGATATTTTTGGAGGGCGATTAGTCTGCCTGCCACAATCTCTAAACTAATCAATAAATACAATGGAATCTTAAAACTATTACTAACATACTCTTAAAAATATTCAAGCCTATTCTAAAATTATCAAGTAAAATAAACATGTAAGACTGATCATAAGAGAATTTGCTATATATTTGAAATAGTCCTGCAGAGCGCTTAGTTTGACACTTGGCAAAAATGAATACCCTGAGACATTAATATTATACAAGATATGGTTTATAATAATAAACTCAAAGGCTATCTTTCTCACCAAAGTATGCCAGTGCATTATTAGGATGGGTATAGCAATGTTAAGTTTCCAGGGTTATGATATTCAGCCATCCAGGATGTGATGCTCTCAAACATCATAGAAGGTCAAACATGTCACATGGAAATTCCAACACAGGAATTTCATAGGATTATGAAAACTCTCTTTAGCAGGCCAAAATCACCAGGACTTAACAACTCCTCCAGGTCATCATGGAATAGCTAATCCAGAACTTTTCTAGTTCTGCAATCAGCACCATTTTGTCATTTGTCTAAAGGTTACATGCACAGAACAACCATGTTGATGACTATTATGTGGACATTGACAAGCAGAGACCACAAGGCCTACACGGGGCTAAGCACGGAAAGTGAAGCAGGTGGTCTCCCAATATCCGTTCCCCTCTCCCTCTTTAGTAATTGAACACCATAATTTTAGCTGGGTCCATTATCACAGACTAAAGGCCACAGCCTTCTTTCAGCTAGTTAAGTAAATATACAAGATTATTAATTTCCGTATTAACAGAAAATGGGGAAAATCTGTATGTCCACCAACAGGTGACTGTTAAAGAATGATACATCCATTCAATGAAATACTTTGTGTCCATCTTAATGGATGACTAAAGCAGCTCAGTATGTGCTAAAATGAAGAGAAATTCAGAATACATCCTTACATTAAAAAGCAAGGCACAGAACAATGCATATAATGTTACCATTTATGTAAAAAGAAAAGAGAATATATGTAGTGTGTGTGTGTATGTGCACACACATGTGTATATATACATAGGCTCTGGAAAGATATTTATAAAAGAGATAAGAGTGATTAATCCTGGGAGGAAAACTGTGTGGCAGGAGACAGGAATGAAAGAAGGAGGCTCCTTTCATACTTCTTTCCATTTTGTATCTTTTTAATTCTGTACCTTGTTTATGCGGTACCTACCAAAAAAACTTGACATTTCACTGTTAAAAATGTTTATTTTTTATTATGATTTTTCCTTTCATTTTATTAGGACAAGACATAGTGAAATATTTCTTAATATTTAATTCTTTCAATATACTGTTGTAACCACTTCTTAATCAAAAGAATTCTTTTAATATTTTTTAATGGGCTTTAATAGCCTATGGAATAGTAGTGAAGTAGTAATGGAACAACTGACACATAGGTTTTACCAAAAGTTTTCTGCACTTTAATTATGGAAATTCCTGGACTGGACTCTTTGGTGGTAATATATTAATAAAGATATAAATCCAACCTTAAGGTTAACAGAGACAGGCTCAGCGGTGTACAGAGAATATGTCTCAGTCTTTGTCATTTCAAGTTTGGTGTGAATAAGAGATGCCTCCCTTTATGCATCAGAGAAATACCTTCAGAATGGTCTCACACCATGAAGTACTACTGGATCCAGCAGTTTCACCAACAGAGACTGAGCTGAGAATAAAGGGGATCATGGAGAAACTAGACCAGCTGATCCCACCCAGACCCTTCACCCACGTGAGCTCCACCACCAGCGCCACACACAGCAAAGCCACCCTCCTCAGCCCTCAAGACACATACTGCAGGGGGGATCAGCTAGACGTCCTGCTGGAGGTGAGGGACCACTTGGGACGCAGGAAGGAATATGGCGGGGATTTCCTGAGGGCCAAGATGTCCTCCCCAGCCCTGAAGGCAGGTGCTTCGGGAAAGGTGACAGACTTCAACAATGGCACCTACTTTGTCAGCTTCACCCTGTTCTGGGAGGGCCGGGTGTCTCTGTCTCTCCTGCTCATCCTCCCCAGTGAAGGGGTGTCGGCTCTCTGGAGGGCAAGGAACCAAGGCTATGACAGGGTGACCTTCACAGGCCAGTTTGCCAGTGGCACCTCCCATGTCAATACTGATTGTGCCCTCATTTTAAATTCAAGTGCTGAACTATGTACCTGGATACTCGTGACCAAGAAGCCTTTTACTAAAGTCTACAAATAATGACTGTTGGAGAGGGTGTGGAGAAAAGGGAACACTCCTGCACCGTTGGTGGGAATGTAAATTGGTACAGCTACTATGGAAAACAGTATGGAGGTTCCTCAGAGTTGCCATATGACACAGGAATCCCACTCCTGGGCATACACCCAGACAAAACTATAATTCAAAAAGATACATGCATCTCAATGTTCATAGCAGCACTATTTACAATAGCCAAGACATGGAAACCATCTAAATGTCCATCAACAGGTGAATGGATAAAGAAGATGTAGTATACACACACACACACACACACACACACACATACACACACACACACACAATGGAATATTAGCCACAAAAAAGAACAAAATAATTCCATTTGCAGCAACATGGATGGAACTAGAGATTATCATACTAAGTGAAGTAAGTCAGAAAGAGAAAGACAAACACCATATGATATCACTTATATGTGGAATCTAAAATATGACACAAATGAACTTTTATGAAACAGAAACAGACTCACAGACATAGACAATAGAGTTGTGGTTGCCAAGGGGAGGGGTTGGGGAAGGGATGGAGTGGGAGTCTGGGATTAGCAGATACAAACTATTATATATGGAATGGATAAACAACAAGGTCCTACTGAATAGCACAGGGAACTATATCCAATATCCTGTGATAAACCATAATGGAAAAGAATCTGAAAAAGAATATATATGTATATGTATAACTGAATCACCTTGCTGTATAGCAGAAATTAATACAACACTGTAAATCAACTATACTTCAACAAAATTTTGTTAAAAAAGAGGCCTTACTATGTAAGGCCTCAACACATGCTCTGTGAGGCCCTGATCATGTGACCACCAGAGACTCAGTCAAGAAGCGTAGAGACTTTTACATAGCGCAAGCAAGCTTTCAAACTAATGTGCATTGAGACATTTTCCTATAGCAACCACTCCAATCATTTTAATTAACAGTGAGCACTGCACTCTCAATGTTCAAATACCTATGGGTTATCAGCTTTATTCTCCTAAAGGTCACAGTTCTATCAGGTGATTTTCTCCTTACAGGTGGTTCAGGCCTGGGGATGGATGGTTCCCTGCTCTTGTAGGCCCCAAAGTACTGCATCATCCCTTGGTTTCCTTAAATCTCGCCTTTATTAAACTCTCCTGGGTCACCAAGTTTGCGCCTGTCATGTTTCCTCCTGGGCTCCTAAATGAGCCAGAGGAAACTTCATGTGCAAATTTACTAAAAAAGGGTGTTTACAAAATTGAAAGAAGGTAATGTGGCTGGGGGTTAGACAAGGAGGAAGATGATGAAAGATGAGGAAGGAAGGTGGCCAGGGCCAGCCATATCATGAAGAATCTGTTAAAGGAGTTTGGATTTTATTTCAAGTAAAATAGGAAGATATCAAAGTGTTCCATGCAGGAAGATAGTCTTCTTTCTTATTAATCTGTATTTTATTAAACTAATACATATGCATTGTCCAAAATATCAAATTGAGCTCACTACAGCATCAATTGTACCAAAACCCAGCAATTTCTACCACTCTCCCCATCCCCCCATACAATCACTTTGAATTATTTTAACTGTTTTAAACACTATTTACCACCATATTTTTTAGCTATTATGCTTATGCAGCTTGATCAACTCAATTTTCTAAACAAATCTCAATTTTATGAACAATTGACTAAATTTTCTGAATAAATCTCAATTTTCTGAACAAATCAGGGAATTTCTCAGGTAAAAGAAGCCCAGAGGCAAAGCAGGGATGGCACACGACCCAATACGCCATCAAGACCCATCTGAGACCTTTCTGCTCTAACTCCCCTCATTAGCACATGACTTTCTCTCTCATCCTTGTCACCTCAGTATCTCAAGATGGATGTTGCACCTCCAGCAACTCAACTGTATTCCAGGCAAGAAGAGGAAGGGCAAAGGACACATTTCAGCTGCATCTGCCACCCAATGACTTCTGATCATGTGTCACATGTATCACTGGCCAGATTGATATAAAATGACCACTCTTACTGACAAGAAAGGCAAGGAAATAAAATTTTTTTGCTAAGCATGTTGCTACCGTATGTTCTGTTAGGAAGGGAAAGAGAAGAATGGACCCCAGGTAGGTCTCTAGCAGTGTTTGTAACACTGCTATGTCTTCCTTTTTCCATTTTGGCATTTTATATCAATTCCCTAGGTTGGTTGTAAAAGATTTCATTCTCTCACATCACACTTGCACCACATTTTCCTTTACTACTTTCTCTAACTATACACAAGGGCTTTACTAAGTTAACTTAGTAGTGTTTTGCATTGCTAATTAAATTTTGCTATCTGCTGAGCCAAGTAGTACACCTTCCTTCCCCCCTCCAAAAAAATACAATTTTTTGGTTTTACTGGAATTTCATTTGCTTCATTTTCTATGTATTTATCTTCAGTTTGTCCACATCCTCCATCATAACTGTCAAAATTCTTCCATTCTTATTTTCCAAAACATTGACGGCATCAGATAAGGTTTCAAGTCTATCTTTATCCCTGCAGAATTCTTACCCAGAGCACTTTGCCACCTATTCTGGTTGGGAATGACTGCTTTCCACCTGCTATACAAGGAAGAAAATGACCTAGGAACTCCTCACCACTTCCCTGTACAGCATCTCCAGTCTCCTGAGTTTACTGCTCATTTGGCTTAAGCATATCTTTCAAAAACTTTCTTAGAAAAGAAGAATTTAATTTTTACTTCTTGCTTATCTAAAAATATCTTTATTCTACCTTGGCACTTTTTGGAAAGTTTGGTTGGGTTTAGAATTCTGAGTTGATTAATGATTCTCCTTCAGAATTTTAAAGTCCATTATTTTTCAGTTTTCTCTAACTACAGAGTTTGGTGCCATTATGATCCCTAATACTTGCTATGTCATCTGTTTCTCTCCTCATCTCTTTTCTTCAAATCATCTCTATACCCTGGTGTTGTGATTATTCAATTTTAGGTGGGCAGGAGTAGGGATTTTTTTCATTTATTGTGCTGGACACACCCTGGATCTTGGCAAACTGGAGGCTAGTGCTCTTAATTTCAGAAATATTGTATTTTCCTGGTATTTTCTCTATTTTCTCCTTCTGGAGTTCCTAATAGTCTATTATATCTCCTGAATTTACCTTGTAAACTTAAGTTTTCTACTGTATACCACTCTATCTTTTGCTATATTTTCTACCAGATTTTCTTGATCTTATCTTTTGGCACTTCTGTTGTTGATTTTTTTTTCAGTCACTATATTTTTTTTCATTTTAGAGCTCCTAATTGTTCTCTGGTTATTCTTTTTCACAGCATCCCATTATTTCCTGGATGCAATATTTTCTCTTACATGATGAAAACATTCAGATTATTATTATGATATGATAATTTTTTTGAAATTTTATTTTATTCTTTACATTGTCCCTGTTGCTTCTGAGTTTCTTTTATCTGTGTGATTATTTAGTATCTCTTTCAAGTAGGAGGTATTCATCAAATACCTGAAATCCTTAGATGTCTGCTCATATCTTTTCATTGGGCACTTGAAAATCAACATGGATGCTCTATGTACATGGATGGGGGTGGTCAACAGGAACATCTGATTGTGCAGTGATAAGGTGGCAAAAGGCCTATTCAGTGGACTACACACACACACACACACACACACACACACACACACATACCAGTACCTGGAAGCTTTTCTCTTGGCCCATCCAATTTCTCAAGAGAAAAACATCCCCTAATCTCTGAGGAGTCCAGCTCCTGTCCAAAATCCTATATATGATCTTTCAGGCCTGACCGTAGGTAACTGCAAAGGCTGTATCTGACAGGTCTCATGGGGAAAGCTGTTCCACTTCCCACACCAGACCTAGTGCACAGCCAGTGTTTGGCATTTTCTGGAGGTAGTTACAGTCAAGGACTCAGACTTCCAGCCATGCTCTTTTGCATATCTTCACTTAGAAAGGTGCCTGACAAAGAGTGAGTACCCAATATTAGTTGAACAAATGAAATGTCTGCAAAGTGGCAGGCACCGTGCTAGGCACTGGGGATACAGTGATTGTGCCAGCACCTGGCCTCATGGAGCCTATATTCTAGAGGAGGAATCTGAGGCTAACAGAGGGACCCTAAGCTCATCTGGGTGTGTGGTAAGGGGAAGGGCAGTCATGGAAGCCTTCCTTGAGAAAGCAGTATTTGAGTTGAGATATAAAAGTTGGGAAGGTGATAGAGATGGGGATGGGGCAGAGAAAAAGAAAAGCATCTGAAAATCCATGAGGAAGGGAAAAGCATGGTGTGGCCATATCATAGTGCCGTATTATGGGAGAAAGTGATGTGAAATGGAGCTGGAGATATTGGGGCGGGGGAGGGGGAGGGGGAGGGCGGGAGGCAGTGTGGAATGAAAGCCACACCAAAGATTTTGGTCTATTGTAAGGAGACAGTAGACCATTGAAGGGATTTTTGTGTAGGGAAATGGGGGAGGGGAACATAATCAGATTAGCTTTAAAAAAAAAAGATCAATCTAGCTGCAAATTGGATAACAGGTTAGAGTGGGTCAAGAGTATTTGTGATTTGGGATAGAAGATAAATGTTCTACAATTAGGTTTTAGAGATGGCTGCATATACTAAAAACTACTGAATTGTACATTTTAAATGGGTAAATTTATGCTATGTGAATTATATCACAATAAAGCTGGTTTGTTGGGGTATTTTTTTTTTTAAGTAAATGTAAGGAAACAAGTTTTCAGGCTATTCCCGTAACCTGGATGATAGGATGATAATATAAGCCAGGGTGGCACTGGCAGAAATAAAGAGAAGTAGGGAGATTCAGAAGATATTTAGTAGGCAAAATAAAAATGGACTTGTTTAATGGAGATGTTGACTGAAAAAATATGCACAACCTAAAAGTTGAGAATTATATTTTATTTGATGGACAAAACTGAGGACTGAAGCTTGGAAGACAGTCTCTCAGATAGCTCTGAGGGACAGCTCCAAAGAGGTAAGGGAGGAGCGAGGATATATAGGGGTTTTTTTGCAACAAAAACCAGGTAGTTGGAACATCAAAAGATTACTGTTGATTAAAGAAAACCAGATATCTCAAGTTAATGAAGTTAGTGAGCTTTTTTGTGTATGGGAAGATGCAAGAGTCTGGGCTATTGAAATCATTCCTTTTATATGCACCTTAACCATCTAGGTAGGGTCAGTGCCCAACTTTCCATCCTGACTTCCCTCAGGGTGCACAGTAGGGGGTGGCTGCAGTGGCCTAGGGCTTGATGGCGGCAACATCCTTTGTTTACTGATATGGCAGGCAACATTTTTCATCCACAGAGAGGAGATGACAAGAATATATTTCTAACCCTCACATATATGGTCAAATGATTTTTGACAAGGGTGCCAAGACAATTTAATGGATAAAGGACAGTCTTTTCAACAAAAAGTATTGGAAAAACTGGATTCCATATGCAAAAAGAATGAAGTTTGATCCTTACCTTAGACCATGGAAAAAAATTAACTCAAAGTGGACCAAAGGCCTAAATTTAAGACCTAAAACTATAAAACTCATAGAAGAAAACAAGGAAAGCTTTACGACATTGGATTTGGCAATGATGTCTTGGATATAACACCCAAAGCACAGGCAACAAAAGCAAAAATAGGTAAATGTGACTACATCAGAATTTAAAACTTCTGTGCATCAAAAGACACAATCAACAGAGTGAAAAAGCAACCTATGGAATGGAAGAAAATAATTGCAAGTTAAATACCTGATAAGGAGCTAATATCCAGGATGTATTAAAGAACTTCTACAACTCAACAACACAAATCCAAATAACCTGATTTTTTAAATGGGCAAAGGACTTGAAAAGACATCTCTCCAAAAAAGATATACAAATGGCCAACGAGCAAAGAAAAGATGCTCAATATCACTAATCATTAAAGAAATGATTTAAATGATTTAAATGACTAATCATTTAAAGAAATGTAAATCAAAACCACAATGAGATATCATCTCACACCCACTAGGGTGGCTGCTATACAAAAAATTTTAAAAACAGAAAATAACAAATGTTCACAAGGAGATGGAAAAATTGGAACCTTTGTGCACCACTGGTGGGAATGTAAAATGGTGTGGCCACCATAGAAAACAGTATGGCAGCTCCTCAAAAAATTAAAAATAGAATCACCAAATGACCTAGCAATACCACTGCTAAGTATATATCCCCAAAATAATTGAAAGCAGGGTGTCAAAGAGAATTTGCACACCCATGGTCATAATAGCTTTACTCATACCAGCCAAGAGGTGAAAGCAAACCAAATGTCAATCAACAGATGAATGGATAAACAAAATGTGATTGATACACACACACACACACACACACACACACACACAGAGGAATATTATTCAGTCTTGAAAAGGAAGGAAATTCTGACACATGCTATAACATGGATGAATCTTGAAGACATTACGCTAAGTAAAATAAGCCAGTCACAAAATGACAAATGCTGTATGATTTCACTTATATGAAGTATCCAGAGTAATCAAACTCATATAAACAGAAAGTGGAATGGTAGTTGCCAGGGGCTGGGAGGAATAGAAGAATGGGGAATAGTTATTAATGCACATAGAGTTTCAGTTTTGCAAGATGAAAAAGTTCTGAAGATTGGTTGCACAACAATGTGAATATACTTAACATTATTAAACTGTACACTTAAAAACAGTTAAGATGATAAATTTTATGTTTATATGTATTTTACTGCATTTTAAAATATATATATACTTTTATTTCTTCTAACACAGTAGAGACAATGTAATCTAAAATTACATCTGCTAGGATTTCCCTGGTGGCGCAGTGGTTAAGAATCCGCCTGCCAATGCAAGGGACGTAGGTTCAAGCCCTGGTCCAGGAAGATCCCACATGCCGTGGAGCATATGTGCGCCATGACTACTGAGCCTGTGCTCTAGAGCCCATAAGCCACAATTACTGAAGCCTACACAGCTAGAGCTGGTGCTCCGCCACAAGAGAAGCCACTTCAGTGAGAAGCCCGCGCACTGCAACGAAGAGTAGCCCCCACTTGCCTCAACTAGAGAAAGCCTGTGTGCAGCAATGAAGTCCCAAGGCAGCCAAATTAATTAATTAACTAATTAAAAATACATCTGCTACAAAATACCCAGAAATTCTAGGTGATTTATAACATCTTTTTAAAATGAATAATCTTATAAAATTCCATAGAATTTCATATCATATATAACCTGGCAATTACCAAATTTATATATATAATGTGGATATTTCCTCTCATGTCTCCCAGCATCATAAATTCAACTGTCAATCTACATCTCCATTTGTATGGCTTAACAGACATCTCAAGCTTATAATCTGTGTCCAAAACCAAATTCTTGATTTTCCTCCACCAAACTGGTCTATCCAGTCTTCCTCATCTCAGCAAATAGCAATATAGTTCTTGCCAGTTGTCTAAGTCTAAAAACCTTGAAGTCTCTCCCATATATTCAATATTCAGTTTATTATCAAATCCTATTTTCTCCACCTTCAAACCATACCCAGAATTTTACCACTTCTCACCACCTCCGCCATAACCACCTAAGTGTACACCATCATCACCTCTCACCCACAATACTGCAATAGCCTTCAACTTTGTCTCCCTACTTCCATCCTTGGGTCCCATAGTCTATTTTCTAACTGCAACCAGCAAATCCATTTAAAATACAAATCAGATCACATTCGTGCATGTCATATCTTTGCTCAAAACCCTCCAATGATTTTTCATCTGAGAGTATAAGCAAAAAATCTTGTCCTGACTCACAAGGCCTTACATGTTCTTGCCTCTCATTACCTCTCTGGCTTCATATCCTGCCATCATTGCCCCTCATTAATTACCCTCCAGCCTCACTGGCTTTCTTATTTTCACTCAGACAGGAGGCAAGGGGCCTGAAATCCCTGCATAAGCCTAAACCTTCAAAGGACTACTCTCAGAGAAAGGGAGAACTGGAAAAAAATATACCCATGAAAGATGACAAAGAAGTTTGTCTGTCTTGTCCTAGATTCTGATAGAAAAGGGGAAGTCTCCCTTTATGAGTTAGTAAGCACAGACCTGCCTTGATAAAGATCTGAAATTCTAATCCATACTACCTGTTCAATTCAGGAAACCTCAATCCAGTAACTAAGTAAATAAATAAGCAAGTAAGCTGGGGCTAATTCCCTAGGGGAACTTGACAGAAACAAATACAAACTCTTTCTGAATTCACACACTCAAACCAAACCACACAGAATTCCCATGGTAAATCTCACGAACCATAATATGATTCACAATCCAGATTTACAACAACACAAGAAAACCATCTAGGGGACTTCCCTGGTGGCGCAGTGGTTAAGACTCTGTACTCCCTATGCAGGGGACCCAGGTTCGATCCCTGGTCAGGGAACTAGATCCTACATGCATGGTGCAGCTAAGAGTTCACATGCCACAACTAAGGAGCACGGAAGCTGGGCTCCTTTTTTAATATTCTCACCAATATAATAAGATCGTAAGTCTCTCCAAAAGCCTTCCCTCTGGTCCTGAACTGTAATGCACTTCATTTGACAGCTCTCTTGGCTTTCTTGGAGCTTCCCTGATCCATTAGCCATGGAATAGATAAGGCACCTGCCTCCATGCCCCAAAGAGTTCTCCCTAAAACTTTAAGTCATGATACTTGAACAGCAGAACAGTCATCCAGAATCCAGTTGTTTCCTACAAAAAAAAACTCTTAACTACACCACAACAATAATAGATATTACGTCCTCCCAAATTAAAAAGAAGGTCATTCAAAGATGATGTGAGGTTCATGTTCATTTCAATGCCTGCCTGAAGAAGTAACAGGCTAATTTTCTGTTTCTCTTTTTTGAAGGTCTAGTCTATACACTGAAATAATGGAACGGATTGAACCCACTGAGATCTCAGCGTGTAACTATAAGTCTGCTCTTTGCTGTAAGAGGTGATGCTTAGGGCAATGGTTCTCAAATTGACTGGACGTCTTAGAGTCACCTGGAGGGCTTTTTAAAAAGAGAAATTCCCCAGTTTTTACACTTAAAATTAGGTCTGGAATAGGGTCCCAAAATCTATTCTTGTTTGTTAACTCCCTGTGTAACACTGCTAAATTTTAGAACTACTGCTTTAGAGGATGACATTCTTACTCGGCCTCATTCCTGATCTGGCTCCAACATAATGGTCTTCAGGGTCATAAGTTAGAGTTGTTGTTAAAGATGGCAGCATATTCCTAAGCAATTCATGGGTCAAAGAGAATACCAAACCTGCAACTACAGAAACAGTCTAGAAAGTCTAGAAATAGACCTACAAGATACATTCAACTGATTTTCTTTCTTTTTTTAAAATTTATTTTATTTATTTTTAGTTGCATGGGTTCTTCATTGCGGCTCACAGGCTTTCTCTAGTTGCAGCGAGTGGGGCTTCTCTTCGTTGCGGTGGGCGGGCTTCTCACTGAGGTGGCTTCTCTTGTTGCAGAGCTCAGGATCTAGGTACATGGGCTTCAGTAGTTTTGGCTCACGGGCTCAGTAGTTATGGCTCACGGGCTCTAGAGCGCAGGCTCAGTAGTTGTGGCGCACAGGCTTAGTTGGTCTGTGGCATGTGGGATCTTCCCAGACCAGGGCTCGAACCCATGTCCCCTGCATTGGCAGGCGGATTCTTAACCACTGCACCACCAGGGAAGCCCTCAACTGATTTTCAACAAAGGCACCAAGATAATTCAATAGGAAGTGGATAGTTTTTTCTACAAATGGTGTTGGAACAACCAAAGAGCTACTGGGTAAAAAATAATGAATCCTGACCGCTACACTTTACCCCAAAAGTTAATTGGGAATGAATGATAGGATCAAAAAAAGCTAAAACTGGAAAGCTTCTACATGAAAATATAGAATATATTTGCAATATTCAGGTAGGTAAAAATTTCTTAAATGAAACACAAAAAACAATAACCATAAAAGAAAAAATTACAAGAAGGGAATTCATTAAATTAAAACCTCCTATTCTTCAGAAGACACTGCAAAGAAAAGATAAACCACAGACTAGAAGAAAATATTTAGAATCATAAATCTGACAAAGAACTTATATCCAGAACATATTAATATAAAGAATTCCTACAACTCAAATAACAAAAAGACAACCCAATTTAAAAATAGTCAAAAGGCTTGAACATTTAACAAAAGAAGCTATATAAATAGCCAAGAAGAAGCACACAAAAAGATGCCTAATATCATTAGACAACAGAGAAATACAAATTAAAACCACAATGAGATTCTATTTTATACCCCCAAAAATGACTAAAATGAAAGACAGACAATACCAATTGTTAGTAAGGATGTGAACAACTGGAGTCTCATGCATTTCCGGAAGGAGTCTGTAATGATACAAGTACTGGAAAAAGATTGGCACTTTCTTTAAAATTAAGCATACATCTACCCCTTGGCCCAGTAACACCATTAAGTATTTACCCAAAATAAATGAAAACATATCCACAAAAAGGCTTTTACAGGAATGTCCAGGCAGCTTTATTCATTATAGTCCAACACTGGAAATACCACAAAAGTCCATCCAGAGGACATAGGATAAACTGTGGTACAGTCAAATGATACAATTTTTAAAACTCAGTAATTTTAAAACTCAGCAGTTTACAAAAAATGTGCCACTGATACAAGCAACAATATGGATTAACCTAAAAATAATTATGCTGAGGGAAAGAACTCAGACACAGAGAGCACTACTGTATGATTTCATTCATATGAAGTTCAAGAATCAACAAAATGACTCTGGTGATAGAAATCCAAACAGTGGTTGCCTGGTGGGGGACTGACTGGAAGGGGGCAGAAGGAAAGCTCAAGGGAGGGGTTCTGCATCTTGCTTGGTGTGTTGGTTACACAGACTTGTCGAAACTCTACAAACTGCACAATTAAGAAATGCATTTCACTGTACATAAATTTTACTTCAATAAAAAACTTATCAAAGCGTACTATTCAAATATGTGCGTTTCAATGTTTGTAAATTATACTCAATGTTTACAAAAGTTAAAAATACGTGCAGCTATAGAACATTACACCTATAAAAGCAACAACATCTACAAATCAAAATTGATATGACGAGGCCAACTACATTTAGAAGAAATCTCACAGCCTTAAATATATTTATTTTTAAAAACAGAAAATGAAACTAAATTTGAAAAAATGTCAAAAAAGAAGAGAAATCTGAGAGATAAGGAGAAATGAATTAATAATGATGTAAAAATAATGATGTAGGGCTTCCCTGGTGGTGCAGTGGTTGAGAGTCTGCCTGCTGATGCAGGGGACACGGATTCGTGCCCTGGACCGGGAAGATCCCACATGCCGCGGAGCGGCTGGGCCCGTGAGCCGTGGCCGTTGAGCCTGCATGTCCAGAGCCTGTGCTCTGCAACGGGAGAGGCCACAACAGCGAGAGGCCCACATACTGCCAAAAAAAATAAATAAATAAAAATAAAAAAATAAAATAAAAATAATGATGTAGAAATTATTAGAAAACAAAAATAGATATGATAAATAAATCCGAGAAATAATTTCTTTGAAAATATCAATAAAATAGACAAAGCTTACAGATTTAGACAACAGAAAATATATTCAAATCATTAAAAATGAGAATCAGGTTTTATTCACAGATATACAAGTACCCTGTAATGCTATAAGAAATTTAAATGCACCACTCTAAGCTAAAAATTCCAAAAATAAGGATGAAACACATGATTTTCTAAAAAACACGTAAATTTCCAGAAATGATTTGAGAAAGTAGTCCATGTGGATACCAATAACCATGGAAGAAATGGAAATTTTTGCCTAGGGAATAACTCCAAATGCTGTACCGTGTCTAGACAATTTTACTAGTGAGTTCTAGCAGGTCTTCAAGGAAAGATAATTCACATATCACTTAAAGTGTTCCAGAGTACAGAAAAAGATGGCACATTGCCCAATTCATTTTCCCAAACTAGCAATACTCTAATCCCCAAGTCCAACAAATAGAGCACAAAAATGTAAATCACAAACTAATCTCCCTATATAACATGCTAATCCAGTAGCATGTAAAATATACCAGTCATTTAATTAGTCACTTCAGTACCTCAGAAGATTAAAAAATAGTTATTTTAATAAATGCAAAGATTACAAAATAAATGAAATATTAAATAAATACAAAAGCTTCCTGACAATAGAGGAAAACCTCCTTAATCAATTAGAGAATAGTTATTACATAGAGATAGCCCATATTAGAGTTAATGATGAAATACTAGAGCCCATTCCCATTAAATTTAGCAACAAGAGCAGTGTGCTGGTTATTATTTAGCACTTTCCTGGAAGTTCTAGCCAATGCAATAAAGGACAGAAGAATTCTTTTAATTGGTAAATTTTAGAAACATGGGGACAAATTAGTCTCTATTTTTAGATCATCCTTCTTTAAATGGAAAACCTAAGTAAATCAAATGAAAATAAACTAGTAGAAGTCATTAAGGTAATTAGTTTTAAAATATACAAAAGTCTAGAGACCTTCAAGATAGTGGAGGAGTAAGACGTGGAGATCACCTTCCTCCCCACAAATACATCAGAAATACATCTACATGTGGAACAACTCCTACAGAACACCTACTGAACACTGGCAGAAAACCTCAGACTTCCCAAAAGGCAGGAAACTCTCCACGTACCTGGCTGAGTGGCTGACAGGGTCTTGGTGCTCTGGCCAGGTGTCAGGCCTAAGCCTCCAAGGTGGGAGAGCCGAGTACAGGACACTCGTCCACAAGAGACCTCCCGGCTCCATGTAATATCAAACAGCAAAATCTCTCCCAGAGATCTCCATCTCAACACTAAGACCCAGATCTACTCAACAACCAGCAAGCTACAGTGCTGGACACCCTATGCCAAACAACTAGCAAGACAGGAACACAACCCCATCCATTAGCAGAGAGGCTACCAAAATTCATAATAAGGTCACAAACACCCCAAAACACACCACTGAACACGGTCCTGCCCACCAGAACACAGGCAGTAGTCCCCTCCACCAGGAAGCCTATACACCCCACTGAACCAACCTTAGCCACTGGGGACAGACACCAAAAACAACAGGAACTAAGAACCTGCAGACTGCCAAAAGGAGACCCCAAACACAGTAAGTTAAGCAAAATGAGAAGACAGAGAAACACACAGCAGATGAAGGAGCAAGGTAAAAATCCACCAGACCAAACAAATGAACAGGCAATAGGCAGTCTACCTGAAAAAGAATTCAGAGCCATGATAGTAAAGATGATCCAAAATCTAGGAAATAGAATACAGAAAATACAAGAAACGTTTAACAAGGACCTAGAAGAACTAAAGAGCAAGCAAACAATGATGAACAACACAATAAATGAAATTAAAAGCTCCCCAGAAGGAATCAATAGCAGAATAACTGAGGCAGAAGAACGCATAAGTGACCTGGAAGACAAAATAGTGGAAATAAATACCACAGAGCAGAATAAAGAAAAAAGAAGGAAAAGAATTGAGGACAGTCACAGAGACCTCTGGGACAACATTAAATGCACCAACATTCGAATTATAGGGGTCCCAGAAGAAGAAGAGAAAAAGAAAGAGACTGAGAAAATATTTGATGAGATTATAGTTGAAAACATCCCTAATATGGGAAAGGAAGTATTCAATCAAGCCCAGGAAGCATAGAGAGTCCCAAACAGGATAAATCCAAGGAGAAACATGCCAAGACACATATTAACCAAACTTTCAAAAATTAAATTCAAAGAAAAAATATTAAAAGCAGCAAGGGAAAAGCAACAAATAACATACAAGGGAATCCCCATAAGGTTATCAGCTGATCTTTCAGCAGAAACTGCAAGCCAGAAGGGAGTGGCATGACAAATTTAAAGTGATGAAAGGGTAAACCTACAATCAAGATTACTCTACCCAGCAAGGACCTCATTCAGATTCGATGGAGAAATTAAAACGTTTACAGACAAGCAAAAGCTAAGAGAATTCAGCACCACCAAACCAGCTTTACAACAAATGCTAAAGGAACTTCTTCTAGTCAGGAAACACAAGAGAAGGAACAGACCTAAAACAACAAACCAAAAACAATTAAGAAAATGTTAATAGGAGCACACATATCGATAATTACCTTAAATGTAAATGGATTAAATGCTCCAACCAAATGACATACAAACTGGCTGAATGGATACAAAAACAAGACCTGTATATATGCTGTCTACAAGAGACCCAATTCAGACCTAAGGACACATACAGACTGAAAGTGAGGGGATGGAAAAAGATATTCCATGCAAATGGAAATCAAAAGAAAGCTGGAGTAGCAATTCTCATATCAGACAAAATAGACCTTAAAATAAAGACTATTACAAGAGACAAAGAAGGACACTACATACTGATCAAGGGATCAATCCAAGAAGAAGATATAACATTGTAAATATTTATGCACCAACATAGGAGCAATACATAAGGCAAATGATAACAGCCATAAAAGGGGAAATTGACAGTAACACAATCATACTAGGGTACTTTTAACACCCCACTTTCACAATGGACAGATCATCCAAAATGAAAATAAATAAGGAAACACAAGCTTTAAATGATACATTAAACAAGATGGACTTAATTGATATTTATAGGACATTCCATCCAAAAACAACAGAATACACTTTCTTCTCAAGTGCTCATGGAACATTCTCCAGGATAGATCATATCTTGGGTCAAAATTCAAGCCTTGGTAAATTTAAGAAAATTAAAATTGTTGGGCTTCCCTGGTGGCGCAGTGGTTGAGAATTCGCCTGCCGATGCAGGGGACACGGGTTCGTGCCCCGGTCCGGGAAGATCCCACATGCCGTGGAGCGGCTGGGTCCGTGAGCCATGGCCGCTGAGCCTGCGCGTCCGGAGCCTGTGCTCCACAACGGGAGAGGCCACAACAGTGAGAGGCCCGCGTACCGCAAAAAAAAAAAAAAAAAATTAAAATTGTTTCAAGTATCTTTTCCAACCACAATGCTATGAGACTAGATATCGATTACAGGAAAAGATCTGTAAAAAATACAAACACATGGGCCTCCCTGGTGGCGCAGTGGTTGAGAGTCCGCCTGCCGATGCAGGGGATACGGGTTCGTGCCCCGGTCCAGGAGGATCCCATGTGCCGCGGAGCGGCTGGGCCCGTGAGCCATGGCCACTGAGCCTGCGCATCCAGAGCCTGTGCTCTGCAACGGGAGAGGCCACAGCAGAGAGAGGCCCGCGTACTGCAAAAAAAAAAAAAAAAAAAAAAATACAAACACATGGAGGCTAAACAACACACTACTAAATTACCAAGAGATCACTGAAGAAGTCAAAGAGGAAATCAAAAAATACCTAGAAACAAATAACAATGAAAACACAATGACCCAAAACCTTTAGGATGCAGCAAAAGCAGCTCTAAGAGGGAAGTTTATAGCAATACAATCCTACGTCAAGAAAAAAGAAATACCTCAAATAAACAACCTAACCTTACACTTAAAGCAGTCAGAGAAAGAAGAACAAAAAAACCCCCAAAGTTAGCAGAAGGAAAGAAATCATAAAGATCAGATCAGAAATAAATGAAAAAGCAATGAAGGAAACGAGAGCAAAGACCAGTAGAACTTAAAGCTGGTTCTTTGAGAATACAAACAAAACTGATAAACCATTAGCCAGACTCATAAAGAAAAAAGGGAGAGGACTCAAATCAACAGAATTAGAAATGAAAAAGGAGAAGTAACAATTGACATGGCAGAAATACAAAGGTTCATGAGACATTACTAAGAGCAACTATATGCCAATAAAATGAACAACCTGGAAGAAATGGACAAATTCTTAGAAAAGCACAACCTACCAAGACTGAACCAGGAAGAAATAGAAAATATGAACAGACCAATCACAAGCACTGAAATTGAAACTGTGATAAAAATTCTTCCAACAAACAAAAGCCCAGGACCAGATGGCTTCACAGGCGAATTCTATCAAGCATTTAGAGAAGAGCTAACACCTATCCTTCTCAAACTCTTCCAAAATATAGCAGAGGGAGGAACACTCCCAAACTCATTCTACGAGGCACCATCACCCTGATACCAAAACCAGACAAAGATGTCACAGAAAAAGAAAGCTACAGGCCAATATCACTGATGAATATAGATGCAAAAATCCTCAACAAAATACTAGCAAACAGAATCCAACAACACATTAAAGGAATCAGACACCATGATCAAGTGGGGTTTATCCCAGGAATGCAAGGATTATTCAACACACGCAAATCCATCAATGTGAAACACCATATTAACAAACTGAACGATAAAAACCATATGATCATCTTAATAGATTCTGAAAAAGCTTTCGACAAAGTTCAACACCCTCCAGAAAGTAGGTATAGAGGGAACTTACCTCAACATAATAAAACCCATATATGACAAACCCACAGCCAACATCGTTCTCAATGGTGAAAAAATGAAACCATTTCCACTAAGATCAGGAACAAGACAAGGTTGCCCACTCTCCCCGCTATTATTCAACATAGTTTTGGAAGTTTTAGCCACAGCAGTCAGAGAAGAAAAAGAAATAAAAGGAGTCCAAATCAGAAAAGAAGTAAAACTGTCACTGTTTGCAGATGACATGATACTATGCATAGAGAATCCTAAAGATGCTACCAGAAAACTACTACAGGTGATCAATGAATTTGGTAAAGTAGCAGGATACAAAATTAATGCACAGAAATCTCTTGCATTCCTATACACTAATGATGAAAAATATGAAAGAGAAATTAAGGAAACACTCCCATTTACCAATGCAACAAAAAGAATAAAATACCTAGGAATAAACCTACCTAAGGAGACAAAACACCTGTATGCAGAAAACTATAACACACTGATGAAAGAAATTAAAGATGATACAAACAGATGGAGAAGTATACCATGTTCTTTGATTGGAAGACTCAACATTCTGAAAATGACTATACTACCCAAAGCAATCTACAGATTCAATGCAATCCTTATCAAACTACCAATGGCATTTTTCACAGAACTAAAACAAAAAATTTCACAATTTGTATGGAAACACAAAACACCCCGAATAGGCAAAGCAATCTTGAGAAAGAAAAACAGAGCTGGAGGTATCAGGCTCCCTGACTTCAGATTATACTACAAAGCTACAGTAATCAAGACAATATGATACTGGCACACAAACAGAAATATAGATCAATGGAACAGGATAGAAAGCCCAGAGATAAACCCACACACATGTGGTCACCTTATCTTTGATAAAGAGGCAAGAGTACACAATGGAGAAAAGACAGACTCTTCAATAAGTGGTGCTGGGAGAACTGGCCAGCTACATGTAAAAGAATGAAATCAGAACACTCCCTAACACCATACACAAAAATAAACTCAAAATGGATTAAAGACCTAAATGTAAGGCCAGACACTATAAAACTCTTAGAGGAAAACATAGGCAGAACACTCTATGACATAAATCACAGCAAGATCCTTTTTGACCCACCTCCCAGAGTAATAGAAATAAAATCAAGAGTAAACAAATGGGACCTAATGGAACTTAAAAGCTTTTGCACTGCAAAGGAAACCATAAACAAGACAAAAAGACAACCCTGAGAATGGGAGAAAATATTTGCAAATGAAGCAACTGACAAAGGATTAATCTCCAAAATATACAAGCAGCTCATGCAGCTCAATATTAAAAAAACAAGCCAATCCAAAAATGGGCAGAAGACCTAAATAGACATTTCTCCCAAGAAGACATACAGAAGACATTTCATGGCCAAGAGGCACATGAAAATTTGCTCAACATCACTAATCATTAGAGACATGCAAATCCAATCTACAATGAGATATCACCTCACACCAGTCAGAATGGCCATCATCAAAAAATCTACAAACAATAAATGCTGGAGAAGGTGTGGAGAAAAGGGAACCCTCTTGCACTGTTGGTGGGAATGTAAATTGATACAGCCACTATGGAGAACAGTATGGAGGTTCCTTAAAAAACTACAAATAGAACTACCATATGACCCAGCAATCCCACTACTGGGCATGAACCCTGAGAAAACCATAATTCAAAAAGAGTCATGTACCACAATGTTCATTGCACTATTTACAATAGCCAGGACATGGAAGCAACCTAAGTGTCCATCGACAGATGAATGGATAAAGAAGATGTGGCACATATGTACAATGGAATATTACTCAGCCAAAGAAAGAAATGAAATGGAGTTATTTGTAGTGAGGTGGATGGACCTAGAGACAGAGTGAAATAAGTCAGAAAGAGAAAAACAAATACCATATACCAACACATATATATGGAATCTTATAAAAACAAAAAAAGGTTCTGGTGAACCTAGGTGCAAGACAGGAATAAAGATGCAAATGTAGAGAATGGACTTGAGGACACAGGGAGGGGGAACGGTAAGCTGGGACGAAGTGGGAGAGTGGCATGGACATATATACACTACCAAATGTAAAACAGATAGCTAGTGGGAAGCAGCCGCATAGCACAGGGAGTTCAGCTCGGTGCTTTGTGTCCACCTAGAGGGGTGGGATAGGGAGGGTGGGAGGGAGACGCAAGAGGGAGGAGAAATGGGGACATATGTATATGTATAGCTGATTCACTTTCTTATACAGCAGAAACTAACACACTATTGTAAAGCAATTATACTCCAATAAAGATGTTAAAAATATATACATATATACAAAAGTCAAGATTATTTTTTTCTATATACCACCAGTAATCAGTTAAGAAATTTAGCAAGAAAAAAGTCTCATTTTAAACAACCATCAGAAATATAAAAGGCCTAGGAAACTTCTAATAAGAAATGTGGGGCTTCCCTGGTGGCGCAGTGGTTGAGAGTCCGCCTGCCAATGCAGGGGACACGGGTTCATGCCCCTGTCCGGGAAAATCCCACATGCCGTGGAGCGGCTGGTCCCGTGGGCCATGGCCGCTGAACCTGCGCGTCCGGAGCCTGTGCTCCGCAACAGGAGAGGCCACAACAGTGAGAGGCCCGCGTACCGCAAAAAAAAAAAAAGAAATGTGAAACACCTTATATGAAGAAAACTACCAAACTTTACCAAGGTCCAGAAAAGAAAATCTGTTTATTTGAATGTTTAATGTCATAAACATTAAGGTAATCTTAATGAAAATACCAATAAAGTGTTTAAGAAGTTAACAATAATTCCAATGTTCATTTAAAAGAATAAACAAGTTATAATTGGCAGAAATTATTTTAAAAGATGTGTAATAAGATAATAAAAGATGTATAATATTTGTTTTACCAAGTGTTAAAATGTACTATAAAGATACATAAATTACAATAATAGAGTATTACAACAGGAACAGAAAGAAAGAATCAGAACCAACTGTATATAATAATTTCCCTCTGTGATAAAAATGCCATCTTGAATCAAAACAACCCACTTGGGAGGAAGAGAAGGGGTTATTCCCATTTAGCAAAGGAGAAAACTGAGCATCAGATAGTAAAGTAACTTGCTCTAAGTCACCCAGTTAGCACCCAGCTAGAAAACATTATTAACTGTGATTATTTCCTGGAGATGGGATTACAAATGATTTTTTTCTACTTTGTGATGATCCCTTTCTATAACAAACAGAAATAATAAGGATGATATTTTTGAAATATTAAACTGATGTAAGTTTCATTTCCCATGTGTTGTGCTATCCTGCCTAAGCAACAGCATCCATTCAACATTTTGGGGAGACAGAGAAGTATTGCTCAGGTTTGATCTTCAAACCAGAAGTCTAGCACATAGGAACAAGAAAAGATCTGAAAGCTAGGTCTGGTTGTTTGTTTTTTGAGGGGACAATACCTCAAAAGTGTATTTAATATCTTTCATATATCAAGAGAGTCAAATCTGGCCAACTTGATCAGAGTCTTACAAAATCCATAGAACAGGCAAGAAAGAAGATATGGCATTCTCATCACATAGAGAGGAAAAGTAGAAAGCCCTTTGGCCACTGGGAAAAGAAGCTGGGAAGGAGAGAGAGAGAAGTTATCAAGGAGAGTCCTCAATTCTGTCCCCCTGCCTCCCATATCTCCCACTGTCAAACCTTGGGTAAGGTTTGCAATAAAAATACTCCAGATAGTTTGAGGTCACGCCAAAAGCAAAGAGGAGACTTGAATTTCCTTTTTCATTTGGAACTTTGATAAAAGAATGGCTGGCAGGTACCTTGTGCCAACATATAATAGAGTGAAAATGAAAGGGGAGGGGAGAAGGGAGCAATGTTGCTGGGTCACATAAGGGCATCAGCATCAGTAGGAGTCAAGTGGGAGCTCAGGAATCAGTGGGTCATCTTGCATTTCCCTTGACTAGAAAACACAAGCTACATTGGCCACAAAGCATCAACAACAGCTGCAGAAAAGACAGAAGCAGACTCTCAGAGATGAAGTGGCACAAGTTACGCATGGATCAGAGTTCAGTGGGAACCAGCAGAGAAAGCCCTTTCTTAGGATAGAAATCTTTCCTTCTACCAGGTCATGTAAGTGTCTCTGTGACCAGATGGAGGTAAAGAATGAGGAAGACAGGGCAATCAAGAGGAATATGGCAGGGAGAGGAATCCTCCAAGATTGTCCATTTACCAACAAAATGGGGAAATAACCTGAAAGATACCATTTATCTGAAAGATACTAGAAGAGACATTGACCTGTGAAGGGAAATTTCACTTTTGTCCCCTCAACAGCAGAAACAATATTCATCCAGTCACAAAAAAAGTTAGAAAGCTATATACTATTTTACATATCTGAGTTTTAGTTTATCAGCTTTGGCCCTGCTGTGTGTTTTTCCTAAGAATATCTAACATGTTTTTCTGCACTTAAAGTGTGCCAGGCACTGTGCTAAATGCCTTACATGCATATCATATTCCATACAATAATCCCAAGAGGCAGGTGCTATCGTTATCCTTGAACTGCAGAAGAGCACATTGTGACTTAGAAAGGTTAAGTAAATTTGACCAACATTAGACAGCAAATAAGTGACAGTGAAGATTTGAACCCAATGCCAGAACCCTCTCAATACAACCTGTGTACCACTATTACACTCACTCTTTGGATGTTTAAAGAAACAGAATAAATGACTAGCCCAACCAGCAAGAGGCAGAACTGGGGTTTGAACCAAGGCAATCTGCCTCAAGATACGCCAGTTTCTATTTCTTGAATAATTTTCTAACCATTTTAACAAATCTACTTATTGAAAATGTAAACATTACTCTTTCTTGTATCACTATGGAAAACAGGGAATATACCAATTAGGAAATACATAGATTAAGGTAGTGGGAAATGAAAGAATAAAAAGGTAACAGAATATAAATAAGTTCAGCAAGGTTTTATGAATAGAAACTTGGTGAAAGAAAGACAAACTATAGGAAGGAGTAAAATTACTGGTAGCTGGACATTGGAAACAGTGAGAGGAATCTAACTATTATAATCTAGCAATGCGAGATTACAACTAACAACTGGCTCAGGGAATGGGTAGGAGCCCAAGAAAGAATGCTGAAAAATCCTTGTGGATTGTACATGCTCAGTTCTCATAAGACAACCACACTTCCTACTGCAAAGAAGCTTCTTATTTATTTTTTTTATTGAAATATAGTTGACTTAAAATGTTGTGTTAACTTCTGCTGTACAGCAAAGTGATTTGGTTATACATATATACACATTTTTTATATTCTTTTCCATTATGGTTTATCACAGGATATTGAATATATTAATAGTTCCCTGGGCAATACAGTAGGATCTTGCTGTTTATCCATTCTATATATAGTAGTTTGCATCTGCTAATCCCAAACTCCCACTCCATCCCTTCCCCAACCCCTCCCCTTGGCAACAAGTCTATTGTCTATGTCTGTGAGTCTGCTTCTATTTCATAAAAGTTCATTTGTGTCATATTTTAGATTCCACATATAAGTGATATCATATGGTATTTGTCTTCTCTTTCTGACTTACTTTACTTAGTATGATAATCTCTAGTTCCATCCATGTTGCCGCAAATGGCGTTATTTCATTCATTTTTATGGCTGAGTAGTATTCCACTGTATATATGTACCACATCTGAAAGAAGCTTCTTAAAAAATGACACACATGCAGAGGAGTGCTGGACAGCCCATGTCTAAGTGTACAAGGATTCAAAGTACAAGGGTGGAAGGTATGGGAATGACAGACTGGACAATGTGAGAGTATTTGGTGTGCATTATGGGGGGAAGATAGTTGTGCAAGACCTTTGTAGTTGTAGACTGTTAGCTAAGGCACCTTGCACCTGCTTTCAACAGGGATGAATAACTAAAGAAATGTAATTTGCTGTTATGTAGGGAGGATGGAAGGGAGAAAGAAGATTTGTAAATGTTCAAAGTACAGTTAAAACTATTGGAAAATGCGCCAACATCCCAAATAATCAGCATGTGTTGATTCCTTTGTTTGTAAGATTTCCTGGGAGTTACTGTCTGAAATCTTTTCATTAGAACTTAGGTAACGTCTACACTTCAGAGACAACTCTAGTTGCTTAACTCAGTTCATTAAATCACAATATTGACAAGGCAAGTGTCTTGAGTGTCCAGGTCAGTTAACTGCCTTGTTTCAGAGCTAAAAGCTGCTCTCCTAACCTCAGAGTCAATGGTGAAGAGGCTGTATAGTATTGCCTTTCATATTTGGAGTCACACTAGGCTGTAGGTTACTTAAGAGCAGGAGATATTTTTTCATCTCTGTGTCTCCTGAGCCTTGCAGAGCTATGGTGCAGGCACTTGATAAATGGGTGAGGAAAGAGCAGGCATGCAACCACCACTTGCCAATGAGCACAAATTGAGAGATTCTTTAATGTCTTTCAGCTGAAACCTGCACATAGCCATCCTTAACATAGTAGCTGTGCTACGTTCCTCCACATGCCGAGGTAGGAGAAATATATGGCTGATGTTTCTGATACTTGCAAGTGTACAGGAAGGTCTGTAACAAAAACAGCAAGGCTTGGCTTCCCTGGTGGTGCAGTCGTTGAGAGTCCACCTGCCAATGCAGGGGACGCGGGTTCGTGCCCCGGTCTGGGAAGATCCCACATGCCGCGGAGCGGCTGGGCCTGTGAGCCATGGCCGCTGAGCCTGCGCATCCGGAGCCTGTGCTCCGCAACGGGAGAGGCCACAACAGTGAGAGGCCCGCGTACCACCAAAAAAAAAAACACCCAGCAGGGCTGAACATTGCTTATGAGGGGTATTTGTTTTACCAGAGAGTGAAAAGATGGGGGGAAACAAAAGATTGAGATAAGTTCTCACCTCCCAGTGGTTGCCCTTTGGAAGGAGGATGGATTGCAGGAATTTGCTAACAGAAAATTAAATGTCATCAACGACTCTTTGAAAGGAAAACTGACTTATACCTCTACACCACAGGATTGACTACTTTCCAACAGTTTCTGAAAGTACGTTTCTTCTATCTTAATTTTAAAATTCAAGCATCATTTTTTGAATCTCTTTAAATGTGATCTTCTATGCTAATGGTCTTATTTGGGCTCATCCGCCTTTTCGACTTGTGAGTTAACTTTTAAAATTTCACTTCTCCTGTCACAAGGAATATTAAAAATATTCTTCCTCTTCACATGTCCTAATAAAAAGTTCTATCATTGCAGTTTTAATTCATCTGAGCTAGAGATCTGCCCTTTTTAGGCAACATGCTCAAAATTTGATTATCTTGTCATGTGTTTTAAAACCTTACCAAAATCTGGGATGGGTTCGTTTTCTGTTCTGGGCTAACTTTGAAATTTGTTAAGCAATGAGATGGAAATTTCAGGACACCAATCAAAGGTCTCTGTTCGCTCATTTTCCAAGGCAGGACTAAGCAACATTAAATATTACTTTGCAGTTTTCAGCCATCTGCCACAGTGTGACACCATCATCCCACCCCCACGGTAAGCTGGGAACTCACTTAGTACCAAGGGTTGGACAACCAAGTTCTGTGCACACAATAGGGTGAAGTTTCTGACTATTTTTGCTTAGGCCCTGGGGTAGAAATAAATGGTCCTTGGTGAATCCAATCATAACTCTAGAACCTCGTCTGAGGCAAGTTCAGTGGGCAGAGTCCCTCTCTGATCCTCTACTTAAACATTTAAACAGCAAGTAAGCATCATTTCTAGAGAGAGATTTCTCAAAAAAAATTAGCAACTATTGTATATTCTCTTCTCTTGTTGTAATAAATATCATTTATTTCCCTAAAAGGGAGAATACTGTTCTTAACTGACTTAAAATTTACAAGTCACATCTTTTTTTTTTTTTTTTTTTTGCGGTACGCGGGCCTCTCACTGTTGTGGCCTCTCCCGTTGCAGAGCACAGGCTCCGATGCGCAGGCTCAGCGGCCATGGCTCACAGGCCCAGCCACTCCATGGCATGTGGGATCTTCCCGGACAGGGGCATGAACCCGTGTCCGCTGCATCGGCAGGCGGACTCCCAACCACTGCACCACCAGGGAAGCCCAACAAGTCACAATTTGATGACCCCTTTTTTGTTGTTGTTATGGTAAGTATAGAGGAATAGGGTAGTGGGCTTCAGGCCCATAAATGATGTTTAATAAATACCTCTGAAAACATTAGAGTGAATACTTTAACCACTGGGTCATTGGATTAATTAAGACTCTCTCAGTTGTTGATGACTACAGTCTACCGCCAATCAGTTTAAGTAAGAAAGGGTATTATCACGTTAAGTGGGATACAAGGATTCAAAGTGAGAGCTGGATCCACCACTCACACTGTCACCGGAGCTCATCTCTCAACTTTGCTTCTGGTTATGGGCTGGTTTCCTTCTTCAGAGAAGCCCTTCACCATGAAGAAAGAAAGGCGGCTGCCCAAAGACCCAGAGGCACATCCTTCTAGCTCAGCCACCGCAACAGGAACAAAGGATTTTCCGCCCCTAACATCCAGGTACCTATTCCGGGCAGAAATCTGTATGGGCCATGTGCCTATCCCTAAACCAATCACTTGGCCCAGGGGACCCCTAGCCATGTGTCCACAACCCATGTGGTGGAAAGACAGGGCACCAGTCCTGACAGGTTGACAGAATGACAGCTCACCTGGTGGGATGAGGGGGGGGACTAGTTGCTCGAGAAAGTTAGACTTGGCAGATATATGGCTACTACAGTCAAATGTTTTAAAGTGACAAATTCTATTCTTTTCTTTAAAATAAAAAAAAACTATGGTTTATTTACCATCAGTAACAGGTGTGTGTGTGTGTTTCTACCGTCATGGAAGTGGATTACTTAAGAAACGTGTACGGACTTCCCTGGTGGTGCAGTGGTTAAGAATCCGCCTGCCAATGCAGGGGACATGGGTCTGAGCCCTGGTACGGGAAGATCTCACATGCCACAGAGCAACTAAACCTGTGTGCCACAACTACTGAAGCCTGTGTGCCATAACTACTGAAGCCCACGCGCCTAGAGCCTGTGCTCTGCAACAAGAGAAGCCACTGCAATGAGAAGCCCATGCACCGCAAGGAAGAGTAGCTCCCACTCACCGCAACTAGAGAAAGCCCATGCACAGCAACGAAGACCCATCGCAGCCAAAAATAAGTAAATAAATTTATTTTAAAAAATAAAAGAAGCGTGTACTTCTGATAAGGGGTTAATACCAAAATACATAAAGAACTCATACAACTCAACAGCAAAAAGAAAAAAGAAAAGAAAAAGAAAAAAAGAAACAACCTGGTTAGGAAATGGGCAGAGAATCTGAATAGACATTTTCCCAAAGACAACTCAGAAATGGCCTACAGGTGCTGAACAGCACTAATGATCAGGAAAATGAAAATCAAAACCACCATAAGATACCACCTCACACCTATTAGAATAGCTTTTATCAAGAAGACAAGAAATAACAAGCATTGGCAAGGATGTGGAGAAAAGGGAACACTTGTGCACTGTTGGTGGGAATGTAACTGGAGGTTCCTCAAAAAATTAAAAATGGGGAATTCCCTGGCAGTCCAGTGGTTAGGACTCTGCTCTTTCACTGTCAAGGGCATGGGTTCAATCCCTGGTAGGGGAACTAAGATCCCACAAGCCGTGCAACGTGGCCAAAAAAAAAAAAAATTAAAAATAGAACTACAGGGTACTTCCCTGGTGGTCCAGCTGTTAAGACTCTGTACTTCCACTGTAGGCGGCCTGGGTTCGATCCCTGTTCAATCCCTGGTCAGGGAACTAAGATCCCACATGCCGCATGGTGCAGCCAAAAAAAAAAAAAACCAGTAGAACTACCATATCATCCAGCAATTCCACTTCCAGGTATTTATCCAAAGAAAACAAAACTAATTCGAGGAGATGTATGCACCTCTATGTTCACTGCAGCATTATTTACAATAGCCAAGACATGGAAACAACCTAAGTGTCCACCAACAAATGAATGGATAAAGAAGATGTGGTATATATATATATAATGGAATATTTTTCAGCCATAAAAAAGAATGAAATCTTGCCATTTGTGACAACATAGCTGGATCCTGAGGGTATTATGCTAAGTGAAATAAGTGAGACAGAGAAAGACAAATACTGTATGATCTCACTTATATGTATAATACAAAAGTGAAACAAGAAAAAAAAAAACACCTGAGCTCATTTATAGATACAGAGAGAAGATTGGTAGTTGCCAGAAGTGGGGGGAGAGGGGAGGGGTTGGGAAAAATGGGTGAAGGGGGTCAAAAGGTACAAACTTCCAGTTATACAGTAAATAAGTCATGGGGGTATAATGCATACCACAGTGACTATAGTTAATAGTAATACTATTGATATATTGCATATTTGAACGTTGCTAAGAGAATAGATCTTAAAAGTTCTCATCATAAGAAAAAAAATTTTGTAACTGTGTATCGGTACAGATGTTAACTAGACTTATTGTAGTGATCATTTTGCCATATATACAAATATCAAATCATTACATTGCACACCTAAAACTAATATAATGTTATATGTCAAATATAACACAATTTAAAAATTAATTTAAAAAAGAAAGAAAGAAATGCCATGTCTCTGGTCCCACTCCAGACACCGGGGATGGAGCCCAGCAATCTGTACCGGAACAAGCCTTCCAGGTGCTTCTGACCTATGCTGAAGTTTGAGAACCACTGGCCTAGTTGCCTTTCCCATTTGAGTGAAAAGATTTTTTTTCAGTCTTTGGTAGTTAAGATCAGGGATTGCAAAATGTTTCCATAAAAGGCTGAACAGTTAACATTTTAGGTTTTGTGGGCCAAGAGGCAAAATCAAGGTTATGTAGGTATTTATGTAATCCCTTAAAACAAAACAATTCAAAAATATAAAAACGATTCCTGGCTGGTGGGCTGTACCAGAGCAAGTGGTGGGCCTGGTTGAGAGCTTTGGGTCAGGCAGACTTAAAAAAAATATTTTTTTAAAAAAAGAAGAGAAATATGTACTATTAGATGCAGAAAAAATATTCACATTCAGTAGAAAAGATAAGGATTTTATCACGCTGAATTTTTTCTCAGTAAAAGATAAACACATCGCCCAGAAACTGACCTGAGAGCAGCAAAAAATACAGTCATCCTCATCCCCGTTGACTGGAACTTCAGATCGTTTCTTATCAGTGTTTTCATTCACAGGGTCAAAAAGCCATTGAGGGCTTCCCTGGTGGCACAGTGGTTAAGAATCCGCCTGCTGGGCCTCCCTGGTGGCGCAGTGGTTGAGAGTCCGCCTGCCGATGCAGGGGATACGGGTTCGTGCCCCGGTCTGGGAGGATCCCATATGCCGCGGAGCGGCTGGGCCCGTGAGCCATGGCCGCTGAGCCTGGGCGTCCGGAGCCTGTGCTCCGCTACGGGAGAGGCCACAACAGTGAGAGGCCCACATAACGCAAAAAGGAAAAAAAAAAAAAAAGAATCCGCCTGCCAATGCAGGGGACACGGGTTCGAGCCCTGGTCTGCAAAGATCCCACATGCCGTGGAGCACACATGTGCCAAAACTATTGAGCCTGCGCCCCAGAGCCCGCGAGCCACAACTACTGAGTCCGCACGCCTAGAGCCCACGCTCCGCAACAAGAGAATCCACTGCAATGAGAAGCCCATGCACCGCACCGAAGAGTAGCCCCCACTCGCCGCAGCTAGAGAAAGCCCATGTGCAGCAACGAAGACCCAATGCAGCAAAAAATAAATAAAATTAATTTATTGAAAAAAAAAGCCATTGAATGTCTGCTCCTGAGAAGTCCAGACACCAAAGTGAGATGGAAAACATCGATGATGTGCATATGGAAGGAGAGAGACTTGTGACTTTCGTGGCTGTATTAACTCACTTATCCTGAAAGGTATGTTTTAAGATCTCATTGTGAAAGTGATTGATGCCTGGGATAAAACCATTGCATGTGGCACTGAGAATATCCACCTTCCGGATCGTGTGATTGGAAATGAGACTGAAATGTTTTTTAACTTGCTTTTGCCAAATTACAAATATAGAAAAATCACCAAGGGCCACTCTCCACAGATATCCACATGGATACCACACTCTCCCAGTTTCCCTCCCATCACTTTAGCCATTCCTTTCAACATCGACTGCTGGATCCTCTTCCTACCAAAATATATCCTGATATTGCTCACACTTTGCTCCAGACCTTCTTCCCTTCTCATCTACAGCCTTTCTTTGGGGGATTTCATCCGTTCCATTCAATTACCATCTATCGGCTGACTGCTCTCAAATCCCCATCTCTAGTATAGAACCACCCAGAGCTCCTGAGCTCCAGACTGCTGCATTCAGCTGCCTCCTAAACATCTCCCTGTGGCTGTCCCTGTGTCTAAAAAATGAACTTCTCATCCCTACCCCTCAGTCCCAATGCTCTTCCTCCCATGTTCATTATCTCAGGAAATGACATCACCATCCTGCCCATTTCTCGAATATGAAATCTGGGAGTCACCCTTGATACCTCCCTCTCCTTCAGAATCTCCTTTCACATTTAAACAATCACAAAATCCTATTCTACCTCCTCAATGTCTCAAAACTGTCACTTCTCTAAATGCCCACTAATCCTGGCCACCATCATTCCTTCCTTGACTACTGCAGTAGCCACCTAACTATCCTACCATTCTTGTCCCCTCCCTCCACCAATCCATTCAAATCCAATTATGTCAATCTCTGCCTTTTAAAATTTTCAAAGGCGATGAAGTCCAGAGACTCTCAAAGGGATATGTTGGGACTAACTGCCCCAGAGTCCTACAGAAGAGCTCCTTAAAACCATTGGCTCTTGAGTTGCACCAAACCCAAAGAATCAAAATCTCTAGGGATAGGCCCAAGACACTGAATTCTTAATCCCAAATCCTCACTAAAGTTTACAGGACCTCCATAATCTGATTTCTTGAGATCCCGGGCTAAGGCAGGCACTTTATTCACTATCCACCCTGTACTTCCCCTGGAGTTGTACTCAGGGCATTGATTCCTATGTGTTAAACTGATTCCCTCCCAGAGAGTAAGATCCAGGAGGGAAAGCACCGCAGCCACCATGTTTAGCACTTATCCCTAGTGCACAGGACAGTGGGGCACAACATCTGCTGTTTAATATTCATTGCCACTCAAAATCAAAGAGAATTTAATGTAAAGGACTTTCTCTTTAGCATGGTTAGTTGAACATGCCTGAAAACATCTTCATTTGTTGATATAGTTCACAGGCCAAGAAAAGAAAGGGCTCAGATAACAATGACTGGAGTAATTAATTAGTGGCCTAAAGGAGAGAGGATAATCTTCAAAATCAAAGTAATTATTTGGAGGTTGACAACAAGCTCTTCTTCTGTCTCCAGTGAGATCATATGAACAGAAATAAGCTTTGGACTATGTTCAAAGACTTTCTGATCCTAAGTACTGTAATGGCACATAGGGAAAGACACCTCCCCCCTCCATTTCCCCTTAGAAAACTTGTAATTATAAATTCTTTCTCTGTCTTTTTGAGAGGTATGTAAATCTTTTTAAAAGCTAAATAAGCTTCTTGCCAGGTTTACAACTCCGGAATGTCTTTCTTGAGGACCTAGGAGCCACATCTTTGAAATGTAAACATCAAGGGAAAGAACAGCCCAGTCTCGAAGTCTCCGTGAGTGTTTAACTTAGTCCTCTGGCTCCAAATTCTAACTACCTACTGTCATAGAGAGAAGCGAAGCTTCATTATTCTTCCAGATGAAGACCGTTAACAAACACAGAGGGTCACCCCAATTACCAAGTGAATCTATGAGGGAATATTTGTGACAAATGGTGCTGTCATGTCCTCTTACCTGAGGACTGGTTACCATTTATCTTGAGAACATGGTGTAGAGGTATGTTTTATCTGCCTGGCTATATGAGAGGGTGAGATTTCCTTCTGCCTTTAACATTCTCTTTAGCTGACTGCCTGTGATGTGCATCCCGTTCTGCTCAAACCCTCATTCAGTAATAAAACTCTTTGGTCTTCAACCTTTATGGAGCAGTTTCCTGCGGTGTCAAGAGATGCTGTTTTCAATTCTATTTCCCCAACAGCACCGATCACCAGCAAGACTGACCAAATGAAAGGTGGGGAATTTGTGTCCAAAAAGTTGTTTACCAGCAGAGAAAGCAAGCTAAAGCTGCTTGAACATTTCCAGATCCTATGCACCTGGAGGACCCTGCACAGCTGAGTTTGGGTGAGATATCCTGCCCTTAAAAACCTTTCGGTCTTCCCTGATAGCGCAGTGGGTAAGAATCCACCTGCCAGTGCAGGGCACACGGGTTCGAGCCCTGGGCCAGGAAGATCCCATGTGCCACGGAGCAACTAAGCCCGTGCACCACAACTACTGAGCCTGCGCTCTAGAGCCTACGAGCCACAGTGACTGAGACCACATGCCACAACTACTGAAGCCCGTGTGCCTAGAGCCCAGGCTCCACAACAAGAGAAGCCACCGCAATGAGAAGCCTGCGCACCGCAACGAAGAGCAGCCCCCGCTCGCCGCAGCTAGAGAAAGCCTACACGCAGCAACGAAGACCCAACACAGCCAAATATAAATAAATAAATAAAATTAAAAAAAAAAAACAGTCTTTTCCACTTGTACGATACTTGCCCACTGTACCCCTGTCTCCACTGACTTCTCCCTCCTGGTCTCAGTATATATATATATATATAAATATTTTAACTTTGGCATATTAGCAATAGAAAGCTCAGGCAGGGCACACTCGGACCCAGACCCACAGAAGGGCAGATATGCAGCCTGAGGGACTTAGTGAAGGAGGATTTATAAACATAAATGAGGAAGTGGTTATGATGAAAATGATGAGACATCCCAGAGGGAGTAATACCCGCAAAACTTCACATTAAATCGACTCTCAGAAATATTTCACAACACTGAAAGAGGAAAAGCTAAAATTTTGGAAGCTGATTTACAAACACAGATGAGAAGGCAAGCACTGTTCAAACTAATCTTGGTATGTTACAGTGAAACAAACACTTTTGTCTTTAATGTTTTTAATGTTTTAAATTACAATGTACTATAAGTATTAGTTTTACTAACTTTTTTCACTTCCCAATACATTAATAAACAACAGTTAAAGCTAGTTAAAATACAGAATGTTTTGGGCTTCCCTGGTGGCGCAGTGGTTGAGAGTCTGCCTGCCGATGCAGGGGACACGGGTTCGTGCCCCAGTCCGGGAAGATCCCACATGCCGCGGAGCGGCTGGGCCTGTGAGCCGTGGCTGCTGAGCCTGCACATCCGGAGCCTGTGCTCCGCGACGGGAGAGGCCACAACAGTGAGAGGCCCACGTACTGCAAAAAAAAAAAAAAAAAATACAGAATGTTTTGACAAAAATGTTAAAGGTCACATCTTAATCTTTCTCACTGATTTTCAAGATTGCTTTCCATGGTTTTAGTGCATGTGGTCTTACACTGTCATACAAACCAAGGACCAGCTGTATTTCTTATTCCTCATTAAACAAGTTAATACAAGTGCCTAAAACAGTGTCTGTCACACAGTAAGTGCTCAATAAATGTCACCTATTATTTCAAAGACGTTACATACTGTTTATCACTTTTAATGTAAAACTTTATTTTTTTTAATGTCTATACTTCTTGCTCCTATTTCTCTCCTTCCATTCTCTCTTGAAACCATTCCAGTCAAGCTTTTGTCCACTCCTCCACCAAAACTGCTCCCCTCAAAGTCACCAATCACTGCTGAATGGCTAAATCCAACAGTAGCTGTAAATCTTACTTAATATACTAGACAGCAGAATTTAATTCAATTAATCACAAACTAGTTTGGTTTCTAAAGACACTTTCCTGGTTTCCTCCTACCATGTAAGCTGACCCTTTCCAATTTCCTTTGCTAGTGTTTTCTCTCTCTCTCTCTCTCTCTCTCTCACACACACACACACACACACACACACACACACACACACACACACACTCCTTAACAAAGTCATCAGCATATTCTGTCAAGCTGGTACCTTCTCGTCATTAGAATTATCCCCATTTTATAGATGAAGAAACTGAGCCACAGGAAATTATGCACTTGTCCAAAGTCATGCAATTAATTAGTTACAGAAATGGGATGTGTACCCAGGTAGACCAGCTTTACAAGTTTTTAAATGGGAAATTTCCTCAATTCTAGATATCAAGGTTTCCCAAAAAACAGGTCTAATTTCAAGAGTGCTTTCGATAAAGACAAAAATAATCATTTTCTAACAGTTTCTTCCAACTAGACTAGGAAAGGAATGTACAACTAGAAAGGAAATGTACACCTAACACAAAACAAAGCTTTGTAAACCAAAACATAGCTCCAACAGTCTGTAACGAAATTTCCCTTTCAGTTTTCTAAACTTTGTGTTTGTATATACAATTTTTAAAAATTGGAATTTTTTTTGTTTTTTAAATTTGTTTTTCTTAATTCAAATGTATCATAATGTTTTACCCACTGTAATAGAGTGCCCTCAGTAAAATTAAACTTCAATTTTTTAGGGAACCCTAAGGACTAGGAATAAGAAAATCTGCCATTTTAAAACTATAAGAACTTTTTCCATTTCTCCAGAAATAGAGGATTATTTCACTTTTAACACACTGACTGTTTTGATAAAAACACTCTTTGGTTTTGCAAAGATGGGGCAAAGACCCTATTCTGGAAAAGGAAATATTGAGAAAATGGAAAGCTAAAATTGCTCAGTAAGGAGGCAAGAAAACTAGAAACACTTGATCTAATCTAATCTGATTTAATCACTGTTCCATTATTTCTGGGTGTCCCTAGATGAGATTAGCATTTGAATTGGCAGCCTGAGTAAAGCAAGTTGCCCTCTCCAATGTGGGCAGGCATCATCCAATCCATTGAGGACCTGTATAAAATGAAAAGTCATAGGAAGATACAATTCGCACTCTGCCTGACTGTTGAGCTGGGACATTGGTCTTCTCTGCACTCAGAACTTACTGGGACTTACATCATCGCCTCCCTGGTTCTTGGGCCTACAAACGCTGACTGGGACTTAACAACACTGGCTCCCTGGTTCTCAAGACTTTGGGTCTGGACTGGAACTACACCACAGGCTTTCCTGGGTCTCCAGCTTTCACTCACAGGATTTCTCATTCTCCATAATTGCTTGAGCCAGTTCCTTATATCAATCTCAATCTCTCATATATATCATCAATAAAAGATTTGAACAGACATTTCATAAAAGAAGATATATGGATGATAAATAAGCACAGGGAAAGATATTCAACATCATTAATTACTTACATTAGAGAATACAAGATACTAGTACTGCTATGCTCTGAATGTTTGTGTCCCCTCAATATTCATATATTGAAATCCTAACCCCCAGGTGATGGCATTAGAAGGTAGGGCCTTTGGGAGATGCTCAGGTCATAAGGGTAAAGTTTTCATGAATGGGAATAGGGCTCTGAGACCCCAGAGAACTCCCTTGCCCCTTCCACCATGTGAAATTACAGTGAAAATACCATCATCTATGAACCAGGAAGCAAGTCCTCACTGGAACCCAACATTGCTGGAGACTTGATCTTAGACTTTCCAGCCTCCAGAACTGTGAAAAGTAAGTTTCTTTTGTTTATAAGCTACCCCGTCTATGGTATTTTGTATAGCAGCCCAAACACACCTATTAGAATGTCTAAAATTATAAAGACTCACCATAACAAATATTGAAGAGGATGTGGAGCAACTGGAACTCTCTTACACAGCTGGTGGGAATGTTATATGGAACAATAACTTTGAAAAACAGCTTGGCAGTTTCTTGAATATTGAACATATCCTTACCATATGATCCAGCCATTTCACTCTCAGATATTTACCCAAGAGAAACAAAACCATCTGTCCATACAAAGACTTGTTCATGAATGTTTATAGCAACTTTATTTGTAATAGCCAAAAACTGGAAACAACCAAATGTCCATCAAAAGGTGAATGGGATAAACAAATTGTATTATATCCACACAATGGAATACCATCTATCAGTAAAAAGAATGAACTGTTGATACATACAATGACATGGATAAGTCACAAAATAAACATCCTGAGTGAAAGAAAACATAACTCCCCAAAAAGTATATATTGTATGAGTTCATTTACATAAAACTCCAGAATATGCAAACTAATCTATAGTGACAGAAAGCAGATCAAAGGTAGATAAGGATTGGAGGAAAGACCAGAAAGCGAGTGGAAGGAAGGATTACACTCCAAGAAAACTTGGAGTGATAAGGCATGTTTTGTCCCCTAGGGGACAAAATCACCCCCAGCTGAGAACCACTAATTTAAAACAATGCCTGGAATATAATAAAGGCTATGTAAGTATTTGTTACATAATTGTTCTGTGGCTTTGGCTGTGGCCTTCCTCCTTTCTAAGGCCATGGGCCATTACACTATGGAAAAGCCCAGCTGTATCAATAAGCAGCCCATTGCCCACATACTACTATGTTGATGTTGCCATGTTTATCCTGGGGCCCCTTGGTTTAACTGCTTTAGATGCTGTTGATTCATATCACAGTGTTTACTTTTTGTCCCACAGCCCTCACCTCTAGCTCTCACCCCTCTAAATGAGGGCTCTCAGTAGGGTTCTCCCATAATCTCCCTTCATTTCATGTGATACTGATGATTTTTTAAAAAGCAATACTGCAGGCCAGTTCTAATGTTTTCTTTCAACATAGTTCCTCCTGTATTACAGTAGATGAGCTCTTAGTATCGGGGCATGTGGCTTTCTTCCCTACTTCCAGGGCTCTCTCAGATTTGTCCTCTTTTGGGGTCATCTTAAGTCAGTTTTGGGAATGTGGGGAAGCCTGTGGCAGAGTTTACATATTTCCTAGACCTCTATCCTACATAGATCTCCCCCCCACAAAAAAAAAAAGCCTCTTTTTTATTTTCCAAAGAGAAAAGATTTAGCTTTTCTCAGTCAAAAATGTGGAACAGATTGGATTTTAGTAGAAAAACAATGTGCTTAGAAACTCTTAGTAGGAATTAAACATGTTTAAAAAAATATCCTGCAGTTTTCTTTTACAACAATATAAAAATACTAGCAGTTCACAGATTTATTAATAAGTTAAATTTCTGAAGCTCTGACCTTTGCCAAATGTCAATGTTATTCCTTCACTATAGATAGCAGAGATGTTTTCCCTGGGATTGTTTGATAAAGTGTGCACAGTGTATTTATGAAGTCACCTAAGATAAAATTTTGTCAAGGAATCAGAAGGTCATATTTTCTTGACATGCTTAAATATGAGGTCACTACTGTATCATAAGGAAGATTATATTTCAGTTATCTATTATCTGAAAGCTGTCTGAATAGATGTGATATTCACTGACTTACAGAATTGGAGAGGATCAGTGCTCACATTCTTTAACCTTCAACTGAATTCTGCAATCTGGGCTACATTATCTCTGCCAAATGATCATCTTCTCCCGGCAATAAAAGACTAAACTTCTCTAAATGAACTAAGATGAAAAATGTGGGGATATTTTTTCCTGAAGAAGAGGAAGAAAAGAAAGGTAAAAAGAATAAGTTGAAATTAAAAAGTAAATAGCAAACGGGGTGGGGGGGATTGCAACAAGGGATGATATCATCCTAAATACATAAATAGGTTTTTAAAATTAATTAAAAGAAAAACATTGCTTCTACAATACGAAATTACATGAACAATTCACACAGAGTGACAATTGGATAATGTATGGATAAAAAAGTTAAACCTTAATTATAAAGAATAAAATATAAGTGAAAGATATATAAAGAATAAAATAGGGCTGCCCTGGTGGGGCAGTGGTTGAGAGTCTGCCTGCCAATGCAGGGGACACGGGTTCGTGCCCCGGTCCGGGAGGATCCCACATGCTGCGGAGCGGCTGGGCCCATGAGCCATGGCCGCTGAGCCTGTGCGTCCGGAGCCTGTGCTCCACAACGGGAGAGGCCACAACAGTGAGAGGCCTGCGTACCACAAAAAAAAAAAAAAAAAAAAAAAGAATAAAATATAAGTGAAAGATATATATATTTCAAATTGCCAAAAATTATTTTTGAAAGATATTATTCAATACCACTCACCAAGGGACAGGGAAATGGGCACTCCCATACATTGCTGAAGGTAGTCTAAATTGACACTAAACAATAAGTTAAAACACAAAATATCATAGTCTATTCTGTAATATCACTATGGTTACGGTACTAAGAAACCTCAGCTTAACAAAAATAGAGATATTAAAATCAAGGCTAAAATGGGGAAAGAGGGGAATGGACTAGAGAGTTTCAGAACTGCAATACCAAAATTATTTTCACTGCATGAAACTTCAAAAGATATTTTTATTCACCCAAGTACAATTTGTTATTTCAAGCTACAAATAAATTTATTCAATAAATGTCAAAAAATAAAATAAAAACTACCTTCATAGACTGTTTTCTATAATGCAGCACTGAGAAATTGAACAATCCAATGTACCCAAAAACTATAATCTACTAAATAATACTTGTTTTAAAGAGAACATTATGAGCGAATTTTAAAAAGACTTTAAGCTAGATAAAAGCACTATATGAAAAATTTGTGAGATGCAGCTATAGCTATATTTAGAAGGAAACAATTTGATATTAATAACTAATAAAGCAATAATAAATTAAAAATGTAGAGTACTTTCTATACATGATGCATTTGTTAAAGTTTTCCTATTTAACTTTCTAATTGTATTTTTATTGTAATATACTGGTGAAAATAAAATATACATATTTTTCAAAGAATATTCATTTTTAGAAAGCAAACACCTAGGCAAAAGCACATCTTATAGAAAGAAAAATATTGCCAAAACCTTAGAAGCTTCCTGTGTGCCCCTCTTCCAATCACATCCTCTCCCTCCCCTGTGAAAGTAGCCCACTGTCTTGAGTCCGACTTCATAGTTGTTCCATGTATGTATATATTACACTGCTTAATTTTGGCTGTTCCTTTAACTTTACCTAAATGGAATCATACTGCATGTATTCTTTTGTAGCCTGAATATTTTGCTCATCACTGTCTTTCAGCCCATCCATATTGCTGCATGTAGCTATAGATCTTATTTTCACTGCAGTATCATATAAACTCACCTCAATTAATTATACATTCTACTGATGATAAATACTTGGATCGTTTCCACTTTAGGGCTTTTATGAACACCACTTATACTTGTCTTCTGGTGTATACGTGCAAGATTTTCTCTAGGTTAAAAATCTAGAAGTAGAACCACTGGATTTTAGGATTTGCACATATTTGAATTTACTAAGTAATGCCAAATTAGTCTCCAAAGTAGTTGAACCAATTTACATTCTCACCAGTAGTGCCTGAGAGTTCCCATTGCACCATATTCTTTTTTTCCCAGTTTTACTTATTTAAAATGCATTTTTGGGACTTCCCTGGTGGTCCACTGGTTAAGACTCCTTGTTTCCACTGCAGGTGGCACGGGTTCAATCCCTGGTCTAGGAAGTTCTGAATGCCGAATGCCATGCGGTGCAGCCAAAAAATAAAATAAAATTTTAAAAAATAATAAAATGCATTTTTATTGGGGTAACATTGGTTTATAACATTATGTTTCATGTATACATCCCTACAGCTGCACCACATTCTTAATCCCAGGTATTATCAGACTTTATAATACTACCAATCTCATAGGAATGTTTTTTATTGTACTTTTAATTTGAATTTCCTAATTAATAAGGAGGTTGAACATATTATCATGTTTATTGACATTCAGATTTCCTCTTTTGTGAAGTACCTTTTCTCATGTTTTTCTCATTTTTCTATTAGATTCTTTCATTTTTGTTTATTTGGTAGGAATTCTCTATATATACTGGATATCAGTTTTTGTCAATTATATGATTTGTAATTATCTTCACCCAGTTTGCAACTTGTGTCTTTACCGTCTTTATGGTAGCTTTCACGAAAAGAAATTCATTTTAACAATCTTTCCTTTTACGCTATGTGTATGTGTGTTTCTGTACACACACAACTGCACTTTATTTTATTTTGCTTTTGGCATGCATGCGTGAGGGTAGTCTTATTTAGGAAATTCTTCCTTATGTGGAAAATACAAAGATATTTTTTCTGGAATTCATTTGTGTATGGTATAAAGTAGGGGTCCTGTTCCATTTATTAGAATATGGGTACCCAATTGTCCCATTAATATTTATTGAAGGAAAAAAACTATCCTTTCAAACTGATTTGAAAACCATCTTGTTATATATCAAGGGTCTTTTAAAGTGTGGTTCTGCTTCTGGATTCTCTATTCTGCTCTTTTGGTCTATTTGTCTATCCCTGCAACAATACCACACTCAACTAAATTCAGTAGCTTTATCAGTCATTATATCTAAGAGGGCTAACTCCCCCACCTTATCATTCTTCTTCAAGAGTGGGCCAGGGGCATCCCTGGTGGCACAGTGGTTAAGAATCCTCCTGCCAATGCAGGGGACACGGGTTCGAGCCCCGGTCCGGGAAGATCCCACATGCCGCAGAGCAACTAAGCCAGTGCACCACAACTACTGAGCCTGCACTCTAGAGCCGGCGAGCCACCACTACTGAGCCCATGTGCCACAACTACTGAAGCCCACGTGCCTAGAGCCCATACTCCACAACAAGAGAGGCCACCGCAATGAGAAGCCAGCGCACCACAACAAAGAGCAGCCCCTGCTCACCGCCAACTAGAGAAAGCCCACGCGCAGCAACGAAGACCCAAAGCAGCCAAAAATAAATAAATAAATAAAAATTAAATTAAGTTAAAATTTAAGAAAATAAATAAAATAAAATTCTATTACTATTGGCCTTGAACTAGCAATTTTGGTAGCAATTCACTGCCACTAAGAATAAGTAAAAGAAGAATTAAATTTAATTTAAAAAAACCTAAGTGGTCAGCCATTCAAATAAACAGTAATGTGTTCCTATGAGTTACTTAACAGCTATTTTCCTATTAGGCTCTATGTTATATCCAAAACGCTATCACTTTGTAACAAAGAGAGGTCCATGTAATAAGACTTTCACACTGTAATCCCTAATCAATTCATCATATTATATCCATTTCACTTTATGAAAACATATATGTATCATGAGTAACCTTCTAGCCTTCTGGGGTCATATTTTCCTTAAGATCTAATGAAAGGAAATCAAGCCCCTTCTTTTATGATAGGAAATTCAAGTCTCTCTTGTATGTTTGAGGATTCCCGTGAGGGACTTCTATGTTTTGGTTATTGTCACGTGTCACCTTTCACTGGTGATTGCTGTTCTACAGCTGCTCTCTGAGAACCACTGACCAGCTATTGCTACAGCTTTACCTGCTCACTTCTCTCAATGTTCCTTTGCTAATTAATGTTCATGCCTGACAGAAGGCATTTAACAAATTTCACGGAAAGTATAAATTACAACACACAAAAAGAAAACCTAAAATTATAGATTCATCATCAGAGCTCCTTCAGTTCATCAGCCAAGGGAGCTCCCTCTGGCCATTTTTTTTCCCCTTACATTCTCCTGGAATACCTATTCAGCTGAGTCCTTTCTTTTGTCTTCTACTCTTTACCAGACCCAAGGAGACTACCAGGAAAAAAAATATTATTTGACTTCAAAATAATTCTCTGAATCCCACCCCCCTTCTCCAGAAGGTAGAGCTTCATCCTCTCCCTCCTGGAATGTGGGCTGCACTCAGCAACTATCTTCAAAGAATTCTGAGTATGGAAAGGGAAAGAGTAAAAACTCAAACCTAAGTCTCATGCACCCACTAGATACAAATGCAAAATTAAATGGGAAACACAGATGGGGAAGTATACACTTGCTATATGATATTAAGAAATCACTGTTGAAATTTTTAGGTATAGTAATCATATCATGGTTATTGTTTTAATTTTTTTAATAGATACAAATGCAAATTAAATGGGAAATACAGATGGGGAAGCATACACTTGCTATATGATATGAAGAAATCACTGTTGAAATTTTTAGGTATAGTAATCATATCATGGTTATTGTTTTAATTTTTTTAAGAGTCCCTACAGAGCTACATACTGAAATATTTACAAAAGAAATGACAAGCTGTTTGGGGACTACTACAGAATAATCTGTGAGGGAAGAGACCAGATGGGGGTACAGACGACATAAGAGTAGAGCAAACTGTTCAAGCTGGATGAAAGTCTATGGGGGTTCATTATACTAGTCTTTTAACTTGTACTATGTCTTAAATTTTTTATAAAAAATCTAAATACATTTCTGCTGAGATGTGCCCTCCCTCAATGAGAACCATTTACATTATTAAACAGATTACTTTGTATCTCCATTTGACTTATTTACATTCTGACTGCTTTTCTCACATTATTAAAAAATACAAGGGGCTTCCCTGGTGGCGCAGTGGTTGAGAGTCTGCCTGCCGATACAGGGGACACGGGTTCGTGGCCTGGTCCGGGAAGATCCCACATGCCGCGGAGCAGCTGGGCCCGTGAGCCATGGCTGCTGAGCCTGCGCATCCGGAGCCTGTGCTCCACAGCGGGAGAGGCCACAACAGTGAGAGGCCCACTTACCGCAAAAGAAAAAAAAAAAAAAATGACTGGGCTATCAAGTCAACCTATTTCACAGAAGACTGTAAAAGAATAAGAAGGCAGAAGGATATAACAAGGTACTTTAGAACTCTTAGAATAGTAGAGATGACAGTGTGTATAGGAAAAATAAATGAATGATTTGAACAGAGAGAACACAACCAAGATGAGTGAAAATATAAAACTATACAGTCTCTAGTAATGAATTCCACTGCTCAATATGAATTGTGAGCTGGTGAGACGGAATGCAAAGTGGAAAAAGTTCTTCCACAAAAACTAAATAGGACTGGGTTCCAGGACAGCCTAGATTGGCCCTTAACCTAGATTAACCAAGAAGTACACTTAACTCAGAATTCAGAAACATCTCTCCCCCAACCCACATGGCTAAATTTGGAGAGAAGCAGCAGGCGGCTAGACGCTCCTCAGCGATATTAATTTGTTAAATTTCCCTTGTCTGTAAACAAAACCAGCAATTCCTCATACCACTCCGATGCGGACATAACAGAAAACACCACCCTAAATTACCGGCTTCCTGCTATTCCAAATCAGGGAAACAGAGGGAACTCACTCCTCCCAAGGGCACAAGCAAGGGTCCTAGATTCAGCTCCTCCAAGCCGGCTCCCGTTACTCCTTCGTCCTAAGACAGGATCATTCTGAAAATGAGTCATGGTCGATTACACGTCCTTTTTTGTGGTAAAATATACATTACATAAAACGTACCATTTTTGCCATTTTTAAGTGTATAGTTCCGTGGCATTAAGTACATTCACATCATTGTGCAACCCAAATTCTGCAACTTATTCGGGGTCCCCAAGGATTCTGCAGGCTGTATGTTTTCATTTGCACAAGAATATAGTTTTGCTCCACACTCCACAACCTTCCCATTTTCTAGGGCTCATTCCTAATGAGAGACGCTTATTTTCCATACCATAGAATGCCAGTGAATGCCATTATAACCCAGGTGCAAAACTTAACCGATTAAATTATCCTTGAAGACCAAGTTAAGTCTCAGGGCCTATGCATTCAACTTGGCAAGCTGAAAGCAACTATTGCATCTGCCTGCCTTCCAGTGGAACGAAGACTTAAAATCCCTTCTTTTCTGCAGACTTTTTAACGTATATATTAACTTTATTGAGATACTGCTGACATACAGAAATGATATATTTAAGGTGTACAACTTAATGTTTATACATATATATATAGTGGAAAAATCACCATCAAACGAAGTAACTTATCCATCACTTCTACATACCTCTACATAGTTACCCTTGTGTGTATGTATGTTGATTTAAGACCTATTCTCTTAGAAAATTTCAAGTACTCCTCTACTCAGTAGAAAATACTCAACTAGGGAGGAACTCTTCATTTATATCACCACCATTGCTATGGTTCTATCGGTAGCCATATAAGGTGGGGGGAAGGAGGGCTCAAAAGGTAAAAAGAAAAAAAAAAGGAGCCATATAAAATTAAAGACTTCACTCAAATAACTAAAACTCAATTAATTTTCACAGTAGATATACAGCATCTATCAATAGATATATAGCATAATAGCTTTTGCATCATCAATAGATACAGAACATAACAGCTTTTGCATGAACGTGCTACACACGGCTTACCCTTGCAACCACCAACTTTCCACCATCCTTGCCACTTACTAATGTTTCAAGATAGGCATTCGAGTGTACCTAGGACTTTCATAGACTATCGCAAGGCAATCAATATGTCAAAACTTACTTAATGACAAAGCTGCACTTGACCACTATAACTAGCTATTCCTTATTTTTTCTTTAAGGCCTATACATGTTAAGAACACCAGTTGTGCGAAAGGAAACTATCAATTTCCCCATGAACTTGTCAGCTGGTTTATTAATAAAGGGATATATTGTTTTGTAAATGAGGAAACACAGGTGTCTCAAGTTCCATTCTTATCTCCTATGGCTAAGCTGCCGAAGAAAATAGGGTCTCTCTTACCCACACGCTCAGTACAATGGCTAGATTATCATGAACACTCAAGGACTACTGACTGGAGATTAGCATCACGGTACTGGTTCATTCACCTCCTGAGTTTAATGCAGGGGAAGTACATCTGGATGATCCTAACAATACAGCTTGCAGGATAATTACAGCACAGACAGAAGAACCACCAAATGAAGAGCCCCAGCAGCACGGGAGGGGCAAGCTCTGCTAAACAAACATACTGATCATTTTTAAGGCTGTAGTTACATTTAAACCGATTTGCATTACAGTTCATTTCACAGAAATTACTTTCTAGACTCAGGAATCCCCTGTGAAATAGTTACCAGCACTACAAATTTAAATTTCTTATTTTGAAGCAGACCAATAAATAATGAACTAATCACTGAACCATCACCTCTTCACACAGACCTACATCAAACCAGACTGGCTTATCTCACAGGTTGCCAATTATTTTACTAAAAATTAACACATGCCCCATTAGGGGATAACAGAGAATTCTGCTACATAATGAAGCTACAGAACAGAGGATTAAAACAGCAAGCTGGCCATTCCTGTGACACAAGATTCAAAATGAACACCAGGAGTTAAGATGCTCGAGAAAATGAAATGGTAGGGCTCAAACAGTGAACCTGGTGAATAAAGAGGCCAGCTGGGTGGGAGAAATCCCATGACATTAATAGTAGTATCTGCTTCCTCTGAACCGCTTTCTCAAGCCTAGAGTTTTCATCTCTTCTTGCATTAGAATTGATAACATTCCTCAGAGCCAAGTAAGGACAGAGACCATCTTGTCAAATTCTAGTTAGAAGCACTAAGCCAGGTCAAAGTCACCCTGTTAGTGACGTTTGTAACAGTCCTCAGCATCACAGTCATGGGCATTAAGTGAACACTGATTTAAGATAAAGGCCCAGGCACCATAGCTATGGATCAGAGCAGCCCTTCCCAGAGATCCTGGCCTCAGTCAATCCATCACCATCACGCATCAGCCATCATGACAAGGTACCCACTGTGTACCAAGCACTGAGCTCAGAACTATGTGTAGTATGTAATTTAATCCTGACAATTCTTTAAGTTAGGTAGTGCCATTCTCACTTTATAGATGAGGAAAGCGAGGCTTCGAAAAGTGAACTTGCCAAAGTCACTCAGTACGTCACAGAGCTCAGATATGGATCCAGAGTTTGACTCAAGAGCCCTGTTCTTAACTACTATAAAATCCTGTCTTCCAACCCGCTGTAGTTGGTACATGAGCTAAAACCCATGCCACTTTGAGAAGTCGAAAAAGCACTGGTCAGAAAAGTCAACAGACTTAACTTTTTCATCAACTCACACTTGCTACACTTGTGAATTTGAGCCTTCATTTACTCATTTAGAGAAGTACCACTGAACCTCTCTCCACTCATAGGTTGTTGTATAAGGTTAAACAACCTAGTCAACGAAATTATGAGGTAATTCTAATCTATAGTCCAGCGATTTCTGTCTGTAGCTCTCACATTAGGATCACACTGCTATGTTGATATAATGGCCATATAACCGAGTTAGGATGGAATCTGAGGTCAGCACAGAAGTCTTTTAGTCCAGTGGTTCTCTAGGAGACGTGGGTCACCTGCAGGCCCTTCCCCATTCTGATTCCTTGTTTTAGGGGGCATCTCTGAAGGAGATTTGTTGTAGAGACAGATGATCCTAATGCACCCTCTGGCTGAGGACTAAACTATCTACTGTGCTCTAAAGTACATAAACTTAGGAGTTAAGATATTCAAACCAAAATCCTTTCTCAAACACTTGCTGACCATTAGGCCCAGGGCAGCCAACTATTTACATTCTACAAACCTAGCACCGTGGCTGCCTTGCAGATAGTATCTATTCAATAAGCCTTAGTTATTACTACAGAATCACTGTCTGGTGGCTTACTTGAATTTCTTGAATATAGAAAAGAGCAGCTATTCCAGAGCTCTGATAGTTCAGTAACTATAACTAACAATAAGCCCAACTTGCTTCTCTGAGCCTGTCTCCAGTTCTTCTATTCTTGACTTGTAAAGTAAAACAGAATAAGTTAATTTCCTATTTAACATAAGAAACTTAACCCACTCCTAATGGCATTATGAGCATTTAAACATTAGGCATACCACCTAAAAAAGAAAAAAAAAAAAACCATCATCTTCCAGTCATTAAACTACTAAAGAACAGATGGTACAAAAAGGGTTGCATTTCAATAGAACTAGCTTTATTTTTTTTTTTTAAACAAAAGAAATGGTCTAAAAGCAAATACAGATATGTACCAAGGGATGGATGTGACCTGGTACTTACAAAGGAGCTGCTGTGTCATAAATGAAAACAGCATGTTAGGAGAAAAATAATTTCCAGGTGCTGTGTGCTTGAATAATCGGGAGATGCGAGTGCACTGAAGGTGCTCTGCCAAAGCAGTCAGCGTGAGCCCAGGGGAAGAAACAGAAAAACGACCAGAGGTCCTTCCAGACAACTACGTGGTGGCAGCATGAGAACTGGCATCAACTCACAGTCTTCTCATTTTCCCCATTTTCTATAATTTTCCTCTTCTTCTCATCTGTTTTTTTCTTGAAGATGTTATTTCGGTAAAACTGAAGTTCTTTGATGCTTTCACTAATGTCATCAAGTGCCCTACAAGCAAACATACCACGCTGAGTTGAAATGTCCGAAACCCAGAGGAGATGATCACCATTTTGCAAAGCGTAACTTTTTATAAATAACTTAAGAACAACAAGTACTACTGTAAATGAAACTATCTGACATCGTCAAGAAGTGGAACATTTCAGCATAGCAAACTTAAGTGCTTTGTTTTTTAAAAAATGATCTAAAAAAAAAACAATTCTAAACTATAACAGATTAAAGTTTACCAAACTGTTCCATAACATAGTGAGGTGTTCCACAGGGGGAAAAAAAAAGAATTCCCGGGTCAAATAAATTTAGGAAAACCTAGATTAAACATTTCTTCTTTTGAAGTTTTTTGCAAAGCATTTAATGTACTGATGTGTTGTGAATTCCCCAGAGGAGGTTGTACTATATACACAGTATTTCTAAAACTTAATCGACCACCTGTGTGGAATGCATATTAACAGCTCATGGCATGTAGTCTGGGAAACACTGCACAATACTTAATGACGTACTGCACAAAATATAATCACGTACTCGAATGTAACTCGTGACTCCATCATCATGATGAACGTCAATTATCAGACAGTACCTAACCACAAAAGAGGATCTACCTCCTCTCTTGTGGTGATTTGTGCTATAATCAGTGGCAACCTGCCTCCATCTAACAGCCTTTCTTCTCCTCCAACACGCTGTTTCTCATCTGTCGTAGTGTGAGAAATCAGGTAACCAAGATTACTAGAACAGCGTGCAAGTAAATCAATCTGCTTTGATTGTCAAGGGCCTCTTCTAGAGAACAAACTGCACAAACTTTAGTGCAAGAGCTTTAAGACAGTTATTTCTGTGGTTAAGGCAACAATTTTGCTTTCTTCCCAGGTCTTGGATAACCAGTGGAGAGCTGAAACTGTCAAAAATACAGCCTCTGGCTAAATCAAGGTACAACCACATCTTAGCCACAATACTGAAATCCAAAAAGAGATTTGAAAACCCAAAGTTCTTCTATAGCCCACTATGTGGCAAAACCTGACCCATCTTGATGTGAGGCTATTTATAGTCATTAGTTATGCCATTTGGTGTGAATATCTGTACATTTCACTGTAGAAACAGCAATGTGTTCCATTATGAGGTGCTTCCTCAGGCCTTGTTAGGGGTATTACTACCTTTCTAAACCCTGAAAAATCCTGAAATCCAAAACACATCAAGCCCCAACTGTTTCACAAGAGGTATCCCAGACCTGTGTTATTGTGCTGTAGGCCATGAAAGCCCAATAAAAAACATTAATGCCAGGCTCTTTAGAGCAGGGACTTGGTCTTCCTGTTTGGCTAAAACTGTACACGGTACACAGTAGGGGCTCAGTACATGGATGAAACAAATGTCAGCTGATACATCTCCCACCAGGTTTTATGTTCTTCCTCAGAGACGACAACGCCAAAAAGTAAAAGAGGACTCTAGATACACAAGTTCTTTAAATTCCTTGTGTACTTCAGCCTAAGGTTGCAGACATAAAAAGAAACAATCTGAAAAACTACAATGTGTCTAAGTTAGGCTAACTGTGTTGCACAAATGTACACAAAGTGTTCTAATTTTAAATGACTACAAATCCATACACTTTATGGGAAGAAAATTATACTGCTCATTACTAGAAAAATTAGACCGCTTCACATACCTACAAACTAAGTTATCTACAAGTTTCAAAACAGCAATAAAGACATTAAGACCATACATATCTCACAATGGAATGTTAGAACACTGACCAGAATTCCTGACAATCTTAGCAAAAGAAGGTTATCTTTATGTAGTTGTCCTTTACTTTTCCCCCAAGGGAACAGAGACATTATTTCAAGCAGTCAGGAATTTGGGAGTTATGTGCGTGCGTCAGATGGGCAAGCACTTGGAAGGACCCAAGCTTACCTGTGAGAAGCAGCCTTCTTTGGTGCAAATTCATATTCTTCTGGATACCAGCGTCTACATACAGCAAAAATGGAACTCTCAAAGGAAACCGTCTCAAATACACTGAATAATTACGTCCTTCAAGTAGTTTAATAATTTTGTAAAAGGCATTTAGGTTGTAACTATCGAGTTACCTCCCTGCCTGGGACTCCACCTTCCTCCCTTTCCTCTCTTCATACTATAGGTTCTCTTTGGGCAAGATCAACAATGTATAAGATTACTAAATCTGCGCACTCCAGCCCAGCCCTCTCCTGCGCTTCTGTCATGGATATCCAACTGCCGAAGGGACATCTCCACCTAAAATCCACCAGACACTTCCAATTCCACACACACATATGGTCATACTCATCGTCCTCAACGTCTCCCTTCCCCCATCAGCCAAATCTACTCTTCCTCTTATTTTCCCCTTTATCTTTGATCAGTTCCATCATCCACCTAACCACCCAAAGTAGCAACGCGAGGAATCACTTTATACCTCCTCCTTTCCCTCACGCCCCCATTCAGGCACTCAATGCCATGCTACTGACCTTCTCAAACGCTCTACCTCCTGCTCTCTACCGCCCACTGCCATTTCCCGAGCTCCTTCTTCTCTCTCCGAGATGGTGCCAGAGTCTTGCTCATCTCCCACCTCTTTTCTTACCACCTTCTAATCAGAATGATCTAATCACATCACCTTTACCTTCCGGCTCCCGCCTATCTTCATACCTCTGCCCATTCTCTGAAAAGCTCACTCCTCACCCTAAATACCTGGAAAACGGCCGCTCTTCCTTAAATCTCAACTTGAAAGCTATTTTCTCTGTGAAGTTTTTGCTAATTCCCAATCCCCCTCACTCCAGCTGTCGGGTGCTCCTTCTCTCGTGCCTGCAATATTCTACCCGCACTTTTCCCTAACAGACGTCATCACACAGTACGCTTCTCAGGTGTGTTTTTTCCACATCTGTCAATTCACTAGACTCTAAGCACTTGAGGGCTTTTCATCTGTATGTTCCCAGCACATAGGCCAATACGTGGCACAGAAAATGGGTGCTCAATAAATTTTCCAGATTAGTGAAATTTATATGGAAGATTTTTGATGTTCTTTCTCCCAATTCTCACCAGTTCAAGAGACAATGGGATGAGGAAGCTGTACACCCACCTGGCCCCCTCAGTTCTACACCTTTATTCAATTACTCTACAAATTCACAAGGAAAACATGCTAAATGAGGCAGTCGAATGGATCCTAAATACAGCCCTTACCTGCACAGTTCTTTAACAGTGCTCACATCAATTATTCTATAATGAAGATGTTTCATGAACTGGGGCATGTATTTGTCAAGAAACTTCTTATCTGCATGAACTGAATTTCCTAGAAAGACACGAAGCATACCGCATCTGTGTATTTCTAGTAGTATACAAGAGGACATAAAAATTCATAAACTGTATTTAATTGGAGGTGATTTTTTTAAAGAATTCAAACAATTCCTCAAAGCATCTCAAAACTTCGAAATTAGGTTTGAGTGTATCTGATTAGATTACAAGTGCAGATTTCAGAGTATTTAGACAGTTTATCTCATAATAAATTTGTAAATGGCCTCTTTATGGACAAAAGGGTGAATCTATCATTCTACATACTTAAAATAGCGCTCAAATCTGTAACTTCTTTAGATAATACCACATGCACAAATTTTCTCCCAGTATCACAAAATCTATACCACTAACACTAAAAGTTTAACTGGAGATAAACTCATAAGTAGATAAGCATTTATTTACATTTCAATTTTAATCAACCATATCCACATTCATGTTTCCACACAGTAATTTATATTAAAAACACTAAATTTTAAATAAGAACTTTAAAACAGACACCAGCTGCATTGGCTAGGGGGAACATTTATACAATACATGCTATAGTACTTAAAGTCAAAACTTTTTTATGACTATTTAAGGAAAATGTTAGTTACTATACCAGCTTACATATACAAATACAAACACACCACCACAGGACATTAGCCTCCCTTTGACAATGGCAGTCCTTTCAAAATCCTAGCAGAACTGGCCTAGTTTCTTTAAAAAGTCAATGTCACAAGGGGGAAAAAAAGATAGGTGCACATTTTAGATTAAGAGACTAAAGCGACATAATAACCAAATGAAATGCGTTGAGTCTTGACTGAATCCTGGTTAAAAAACAGACATTTCGGATGTGGAGTAGATATCAGATGATGTTACTGAATTGTTTTTAATCGTCTTAAATGTGACAATGATATTGTGGTTACTTAAGAAAATGTCCTTATTCTTAGGAAATGCTGGGTGAACTATTTAGGGATGAAGTGCCATGATGCCTGCAATTTACTTTCAAATGTCCAAAAAAATAGACAGATAAACATGGCACAAGGTGAACAACTACTAGATCCAACTTTTCTGTATATTTGAAATTTGTCCATAATAAAAATAGGTGGAAAATTTTTATTGAGTTAATCTGGGTATCCCAGATCTCATGTCAGGTTTCGGGGCATTTTCCCCGATATTCACGTATAAATTATACAAGGAAAATTTGAGCAACAAAAGTAAGATGGATAATCCAAATCAGGGTTAAGTGGAAGGCACGATGATCCTGGCTGATCGTTCTGGAACCGCAGTCTCTTGAACTGCTACGATGGAAGACTATCTACAAGGCAGACATAGGACTGGATTTTACCTGCAAGTGGACAGAGCCCCGGAGGAGTCTGCTGTCGTACAAAGGACAGAAATTCATACTCTGCCTGCTGCAGTGTCATTGTACTCTCCTTCACTGCTTTGGTTAGACCAGACTGCAAGAGAGAATCCCCAGCCCCACCAAGATACATGAAGTCAGTTTTCAAAGGCATCCAGATATGAAACTTCACTTCTAAAATGGGCAAATATAACCACAGATGGACCATTTACAGAGCTCAAGTTCACAATGAAACTGCCATCTTGGCACCGATTTTGTTCTTAAAGAATCCAAGTCAAATAAGCTATGTTCCTGATTGTTAATAGCATTTCCACACAGTCAGAAAAGATGGTGCTCAAAGTCCAAGGATATAACCTCTGGGAAGAAACAACTTAACAGGAGAGCGGCATTCTCCCTTCTCTGAAAGTTGATGTCTAACCTTATCCAAAAGACTGACTTGAGCAATACTTGATAATCCGCAATGTGCTCGCGACAGACTGAATGCAGGAGAGGAAAAAAGAGGACATTCAGGAGAAGATGGTCTCGAGAGGTCCCAAAGATGAAAAGTGAACAAGCAAGCAGTTTCCCAGGCTTGCCAAGCAATCTTCCTCTACCCCTTTTATGGTAATGTTACCTTCCCATGATGCTCCTTACACCAATCAGACATGCTGTCCAGTAACTCATCTGGCTGTTTTATAATCAGGTTAGGACCCTGTGGATAGGAAAAGCTGTTAGTCATCCAGAATCAATGGGGATAAGCTTGGTTTCTGAGTTTAACTGCTTTAAGAATTACATATATATACTAGAAAAGGGAAGAAAGATGAGGGACTTTGTTAACTCTAAAAGTGGTGCTCATTCATTCCAGCACTATTTATGACAACAAAAAATAATGAACAAACACACACATAACACAACCGAAAACTGAAATGCCTATCAACAGAGGACACAGGTATCCACCAAGGGTCAGCAAACTATAGCCCCAGCCTGTGGCTTTTTTTCCTTTTAATTGCCAGCAAGCTAAGAATAATTTTTACATTTGTAAATGGTTGTAAAACAAACAAATATGGGACAGAGAGGTACGTGGCACTCTAAGCCTAAAATATTTAATATTTGGTGTTTTTTAGAAAAGGCTTGCCAACCCGACTGTGAAAAGTGTCTATAATGCCAAGTGAAAAAAGCAAACTGCAGAACAGTGTACACATGTTTATGAGTTCACTTATACTTGTTTTAAAAAAAAATACACATTGGGCTTCCCTGGTGGCGCAGTGGTTGAGAGTCCGCCTGCCGATGCCGGGGACACAGGTTCGTGCCCCGGTCCGGGAAGATCCCACGTGCCGCGGAGTGGCTGGGCCCGTGAGCCATGGCCGCTGAGCCTGCGCGTCCGGAGCCTGTGCTCCGCAACGGGAGAGGCCACAACAGTGAGAGGCCCGCATACCGCAAAAAAAAAAAAAAAAAAAAAAAAGTTGGGGAGTGGGATGAGACAGGAGAAGAACAGCACAAAAAAACAACTTACTATACATAATATTTTGCATAAAACTATACCGTTTACTTTTAACAGTATTTTCACATTAAAAAGTTCCAAAAGTAATTGGTGACACGTGAAAGATTAAATAAAAAAAAAAAGTGATGCTGGAATTCTCAGCTCCACTTAATAGAACATTCAACTGTGAGTCAGACAGAATCCCAGCAGTAGCAGAAGCTCAACTTGTGGCATTAAAGCAAGTCACCTTCGGCTTAGTTTTACCATCTGTACCATGGAGATAACAGCCCCCCCAACCCCTTCCCTCACAGGGATGTTAACAGGATAAAAGAAATTATAGATATGAAAGTTCTTTGAACTCTCTGGGGAAAAAAGATTCTCTAAATCCAAGGTATGATTACTACTAAAGCGGTAAAAGTACTTTGCAATTAGTGAGAGGAATGGCAAGAATTTGACTAAAATATGCCTGACAGCTACAACTAACAAGGAGTTTTAGCCAAACAAGAAAACTGGTGACGGCAATCTCCATGAAGAAGCAAAAAATTTGCTCTGATAACCTATGTTTTGTTTTTGTTTTTTTTACTGAAGTATAGTTGATTTCCAATGTTGTGTTACTCTGCTGTACAGCAGAGTGATTCAGTTTTACATACATATACATTCTTTTTTATATTCTTTCCCGTTCTGGTTGATCTCAGGATATTGAATATAGTTCCCTGTGCAATACAGTAGGACCTTGCTGTTTTGATAACGTTTTTTAAAAAACCGAAAACCTCATGTTGCAAAACACAATTCTAACAAACCATGATGGAAAAAGCCAACGACTATCAACTTAAGGCTATTTAACTTACTCTAGATTCCAGTTTGGCACACTAAGCTACTTACAGAAAAATTTCCAGGTGGGATGTCTGTTCTTCTAGCATAAAACATTTTCCTGAGACTCGTATACAAGAATAAAACATATATTCCACAGAACTGACACTTCAGTGCTAACTGTCCCTTAGCAATTTTTTTTTTAAACATCCTTATCCTCAAAAGAATAAAGATGCAGACATAGAGAATGGACTTGAGGACATGGGGAAGGGGAAGGGTAAGCTGGGATGAACTGAGAGAGTGGCATGGACATATATACACCACCAAATGTAAAATCGATAGCTAGTGGGAAGCGGCCGCATAGCACAGGGAGATCAGCTGGGTGCTTTGTGACCACCTAGAGGGGTGGGATAGGGAGGGTGGGAGGGAGACACAAGAGGGAGGAGATATGGGGATATATGTGTATGTATAGCTGACTCACTTTGTTATAAAGCAGAAACTAACACACCATTGTAAAGCAATTATTCTCCAATAAAGATGTTAAAAAAACAAATCCTTATCCTCATCAGACTGGGTCTATTTACAAATGTCACCCTCATGGGCAGCTGTATGACTACAGACCCAAATTTCCTCCAGGGTACATATCAACTAACTGGTCCATTAAACTGTCAGTATTTAACATTATATCAACAGTCTAAGGGAAAAACTCTTCTTCAGACAAGAGTAAGTAGGGCTGGTAAATAAACACACTTCTCTTCACTATTCATATCTAGGAAATTCCAAGTGACAGGAAAAAACAACCAAACCTAAAACTCAAGGTTTATATAAAAGTTTTTTTGTTTGTTTTGTTTTGGAAAAAAAAAAAGAGGTAGTTGCTACAGTGAGATACAAAGTCTCATGATTCCCCTCCAGCTGATGTATCAGGAGGTACTCCAAGATGTGTGCCTGGTACTCCATGAAAGTAGCAATTCATCTAAAATGGTTCCTCCCCTCTCTTACCTAACCAGGAAAATAAGTAGAAGTCTTAACCGTAGACTTGTGAAATTTATCCAGTGCCAGTAGCACATCAATCCGACCCTCTGGAAACTTATTTTAACAAAACTGTCTTTCCCCAAAACATCCCTACTGTGTTCCTATTCTAGAGTTTCTCACTACCTCCGAATACTGCTGACAGAGTTATTCAGGGCCCAGAATTTCACCCTCTACCAATCAGACGTTCTCACACACTTATTAAATGCTTTGTGAGTGGCCAAAAGGCAACAGGTGTGTTTTATTTGTTTTGCTTAATGTTTCAGTTAAAAGCAGCATGTTAAAACCTTAATCATGCCCAATATGTCAACAGGAGGATATTTTATGATTCTGTATCAACAGAAATTCTAAAATCTTAATATAGATCTAGATGAATCGCATGTCCTAGCTGAAAAGGTAGAAACTGGATATATGGAATTATAAGCTAAGCTATATATAAGCTAAGATTATAATATAAAGAAGTCAACTTTGGCATGAGTCACCAATCCTGGTGGGACCACAGTCGAGCACTTTACTCAGACTGCTTGGGTCAAACTCCTGGCTCTCCCAATAACTAGCCAGGTGGCCTTGGGCAAATTACCCAACAACTGTCTGCCAAAGCGTCTCTCTATATATAGTGAGTATAACAGTACCGACCTTATAGTTGCTGTGAGGATTAACAGTGAATACATGTAAAGCACTTAGAACTGTGCCTGGCACACAGTAAGCTCTTAGCAAATGATAGCATTTATAGTTCCTAATTTTTGGCAGTACTAGGCTCTGAGATGGATTACTTTGGTTCTAGTACCAAGCCCACCACGACCTAGAACATTATTTTGGACCTTAATCTACAGGGACCTCAGTTTTCTTATTTTTTAAATAAAGAGATGGGGGGGTGCACCAATCTTTAGATTTCCAAAGTACACTCTAAACAGTATGGTTGTATTACAAGGCATAACCTACTTCAGCCAAAATGTTGAGATCAGAGTCAGTTATCAGACAGGCCATCTCAATAATCTGGTCCTTCTCAATGTCCAATCCTGTCATCTGCAATAAAAAAGACATCACACACACAAAACCGTCTTTCTGGCCTACTGTATCCAAGTTTATTTAACAGGACATCCCTCAAGCATATTCAATTTATATCCCACAGCCAGGATAAAAGAGACAATAATGCTCCTTGAGCAAGTCCTCAAGGCACTCATTATGAGTTATTTATTCAATAAACATTTACCAAGGGCCTGCTACATGCCAGGCATCACAGTCCTACTCTGGGGCCGATGCAAAGTAAGCAAAATTGAGTGCTGACAGCATTCAATTTTGGAAGAGTTAGATAACTAACATTACTACATCTCTGCAGAGTTTACAAAGTTTTTATGTTAATTGCACCACTTGATCTTCATCACAATCTAGTGTTACGATCCCCATTTCATATATGAGAAAACTGAGGATCAAGGGAGAGGGGAGTCCTTGGCTGAGTATGGAAAACCTAAAGGGATCAGAACTGGGTTGTAGTCCCAACCCCGACCTTCACTAACTGCGCGACCTTGAATGAGCTGAGTCCTCTCTCTGGGCCTCAGTTTTCTCCTTTAGGGAACGTGGGGTAAGGCTGAGTCATCCCCGGAGTCCCGTCTAGCTCTAACGACCTAGGGTCCTGAGAGACTGGGGAACTGGGGTCTAGCACAACCGCTGTGCGCACCCCTACCCCCGTGACCCTGAGCCCATCAGAGGGTTAGGGAGGTCCACATCTGGGCGGAATTGGGGGCTAGGGCAAGCCATATGGATGACTCCACCCTCTGGAAAAGAAACCCCACAGTCCGGCACAGTCCCCAACACCCGCAGGACTCCTGCCCCCCCGACCTGCCCTGCGCCGTCCACAGCCGGGAGGCGCTCACCTGCCACACCTGAGACCCAGACACTGCTACTCTCCCCGGACAGGTTCGGCTACTCTGTCCCACGCGCGAAACCTCACTCGCCTCCCCTCACGCCCCGCCGCCCTGACTTACCTCCAGGTCTACCCAGACCATCCGCTGAGCCATGCTCTCCCCCGCCGCCATGGCTGCGCCAGCTTCACGGACACCCCAAGCCCCGAACGGCCCTCGAGTCCCACCCACACCTCGCAGCAGCCTGGAACCCAGGGAGCCGCCTAGCATCACCCGGCACAAGCCGCCACGGCCCCAGCCTCTCAGCCGGCGCTGGCGCAGGCGCGATGGTCACTAAACGTCGCTAACCCGCGGGGAGGTGCAGGAACAAAAACCGCAAGTTCCAGCATCCAGTGCGCCGGCTGGCCCTGAACAGTCCGGCTTAGCTGCCGAATGGGATGATGGGAGTTAGAGTCTTGTCTGGTGTTGCGCCCGATATCCCCGCCCCCGCCACGTGTTTTCGGATGTTACTGGACGCGCATGTTTTTCAGAACTAAGTTTATTCGTTTCCAGGAGTTATTTCCTGAATTTGGATTAGTTGTAAATCGTCTAGTTGAGGAAGAACTCTCTTAGTTTGTTAAGTCGAAAAAGACCTGGTTACCGTTTTTTTTTTTAATGTATCTTTTTTTCTTTTTTTCCCCCATCTTTTTACTTACTTGCAATTCCACACACTGGGTATTTTTCTCATTTACATGAAACTGCAGGGCGGTGTGCTTTTTTTCAGTCCAGAAGACCATTTCCACTATCAACAAGTCCTTTAGAAATCCTTAAATGAGATCTTATCCAAGAGATCACTTAGCACGCTGTAGGTGCTGACTAAACGTCCCTTTCCTTCATAGGCAAAGGGTTGCTTCTTATTCCTTATACAGGGGCTTGCCGTGGCCTGTGTTTCAGTTCAGCTGTTAGGTGTCAGTGGTAATGACTTCCTAGTCCACCCTTACAAGTTCTCAAGGTTAAATCTCGTCCGTGTATAACGAATCAATGCAGCAAATTAAATTAAAATGAACTAAAAACAGCTTTGCTCGCTCTGCAATCTGCTTTGGTTTTGATCAAAGTATTTTTAATCTCCTCCACTAACAGCTATCGTTTCCATTATTTCCACGAGTAGAGATGGCCACCAACAAGATCTTTCGACCCTGGAGTATCAGATTGCATTGAGTCTCTTAAATCTTTGGCTATTCAGTGGCAAGTCGGGGTGCTGAGTGCGACATTGTTACAAACATTTGGTCTCAGCCTGGAATTATACCCTCTGTGTATTTTTCTGAAAGCCATATTGCCACTAATTACAGAGCTGGTGGTCCATTCATACCTGGTGAGCTGGTTTTGTGAGAGAGAAACTTTGTTGCCTAGTAAGAGCTGTAAGAATAATGCAGTGTCCGGGATTTCACCTTCAACTTCTCTGGTATACCCAACCCACCACCTGCCAGGTCACAGAGGAAATGTCTTCTAAGTGTCATCAAATCGTATGCAGTTTTATGTACACACACACACACACACACACACACACACACACACTGGTATATATTCTAACTGCACTGCCTGATGAGTCACATTGTTTTGCTTTAGCTTTTTACTCGCTTGTAGCCTACTTTATAAGAAATAGTCTATAAAAAGTAAAAAAAAAAAGTTAATACAAAATAAAATACAAAAAGTAGTCTACATTTCTTCTGTAGTTTTTTCTTTGTTTTAAACTTGATTCATAGAAAGTAGAATCAGTTGGAAGTTTATAAACTTTTATCAATTGTGCTTTTTGTCCTCTGGAAGCATTGATATTATTTCTTTAAATTTTCAAAGAACACCTTTTGTTTTCAAAGTTACTACTGGAACATTGATCAGTTTTATTACAAATTACAATTTAGGAAATGCTATTTACATGAAAGAACTTGTATCCTGAAAACTTATGATCGTAATTTAAAAATATTGGGGAGTTAAAATTATGTGTGGACTTCTTTGAAACAAGTTTTCATAGTAATGTACTTTCATTTTAACATAAAGACACACTTTAAATGAATGGTATTATAATGTAAGGAGATTTATAGCTTATTGGATTTTGTGTATAGTAACATTTGATTGGTAATCTTAAAGGTTATTGTCCCAAAGCAGAACAATGTACGCATCAAATTCACAAATCGAAACCATGTAAATAAGAGGGAGGGCAGGGAGTTCCCTGGTTAGGATTCTGGGCTCTCACTGCCATGGCCCTGTTTCAATCCCTGGGCAGGGAACTGAGATCCTGCAAGCCGCGTGGCCAAAAGGAAAAGAGGGAGGGCAGACAGAAGAACATGGGGCTCTAGAATCTGAAAGCAGCCTTGTCCCACGGTGGACTCATTTCGTTCCCTTTTCCTTTCGCAACAGAATTTATCTTAAAGCCACACCACTCTGCTCAGAGACTTTGCTTTTTCAATTCTGTCATGAACCTATAAAAACTGCTTTTGTTAATTAACAAGGGTAGAATGCCGATAAATCTTGTTCTCTGAAATCATAGACTATGAGAAACTTTGCTGTTTGAAGTCATTTCAGAGAGAACAGCTCCTCTTAAAGAATCTGGGCCATGTGTGTCACTTTGACACAGAGAAGCTACCTCAATTTCCAACCCAGGGGCAGAGATTCAGATAAGAGGTTTCCAGACACAGCATTCCACATTTATCTTAAATTTATAGTTTCTAAGGAAACAGGACCTGAGTCAGCTTTTCAACACTGCTGGTAGTCAGACTGTGATGTTTCTGGTCCCTCTGGGCTTAAGGTCACAAGGGTGGAGGTGAGCACAGCAGCTCTGCTAGACCCCCACTTGCCCAGCCTCAAGGGCCCCAGGTTGTTAGAGGTAGACGGGACTCTGGGGATGATTCAGCCTTACCCCACATTCCATAAAGAAGAAAACTGAGGCCCAGGGAGAGAGAGGATTCAGCTCATTCAAGGTCATGCTGTTAGTAAGGATCTGAGTTGGGCCTACAACTCAGTTCTGATCTGTTTGTAACAAGACATGACCAAGGCTACACAAACCCTCCCCTTATTTAAAGATCACTACTTCTTTTTTAAGTGTTTTTTTTTGTTTGTTTGTTTGTTTTACTTTGTGTGTGTGTGTGGTAAAATATACATACATAAAATGTCCCATTTTAACCATATTTAAGTCTGCAGTTCAGTGGCATTAAATGCATTCATATTGTTGGGCAACCATCACCACCATCATTCTCCAGAACTTTTTCATCTTCCCAAACTGAAAATTCCATACCGTTAAATACTAATTCCCTATTTCCACCCGTGCCCCTCTCAGCCACAGGCCACCACCATTTCACTTTCTCCCTCTGTTAATTTGACTATTCTAGGTACCTCATATAAGTGGAATCATACAGTATTTGTCCTTTTGTGTCTGGCTTATTTCACTTATCATAATGTCCTGAAAATTCATCCAAGTTGTAGCATGTATCAGAATGTCCTTCCTTTTTAAGGTCAAATAATATTCCATTGTATATATTTACCACATCTTGTTTATCCACTCATCACTCAACAGACACTTGGGTTGCTTCCACCCTTTGACTACTGTGACTATTTACATGGATTTTAATCTTATTTTTTTCTTGCTGCTTTCTTATCCGGACTTCCCCAGCCCCACTTTGATTCTCTCACCTCCTGAGCAGAGATTACTGAGATAATCAAACCAGAGGTAACCCCTACTTCCCCTGGTTCTTCCTTAGAATCATCCAAGCCCTATTTTCATTTATTTATTTTAATGTTTTATTTATTTTATTTTATTTTATTTATTTTTGGCTGCGTTGGGTCTTCTTTGCTGTGCGCGGGCTTTCTCCTAGTTGCGGCGAGCGGGGGCTGCTCTTCGTTGCGGTGCGTGGGCTTCTCATTGCTGTGGCTTCTCTTGTTGTGGAGCATGGGCTCTAGGCACATGGGCTTCGGTAGTTGTGGCGGTGGGCTCAGTAGTTGTGGCGCGTGGGCTTAGTTGCTCTGCGGCATGTGGGATCTTCCTGGACCAGGGCTCGAACCTGTGTCCCCTGCATTGGCAGGAGGATTCTTAACCACTGCGCCACCAGGGAAGCCCCCAAGCCCTTTATTTTTTTATTTTTGCTGTACGCGGGCCTCTCACTGTTGTGGCCTCTCCCGTTGTGGAGCACAGGCTCCGGACGCGCAGGCTCAGCGGCCATGGCTCACGCGCCCAGCTGCTCCGCGGCATGTGGGATCTTCCCGGACCGGGGCACGAACCCGTTTCCCCTGAATCGGCAGGCGGACTCTCAACCACTGCACCACCAGGGAAGCCCCCCAAGCCCTATTTTTAAAAGTCCTTCCCTACTCCCTCTTAGGAGAGACCCCTGGTTCCCCATGTTAATTGTTACAGCAAGTTCATAAACCTAACGTTGTTACAACCATGTCCCCAGTGAGCTTTATCTGATATGCTTTATCACCATCCTATTAAACTTGACTTTAATCTCCAGAATACAATAATTTTTATACTTGTAGAGGACTAGCACAGAGCCATATAGTAATGGTAGTAATACTAGTTAGTAGTCATTCTGTTTCTCTTTGCATCTGAGCAAAGGTTAAACAAAACCCACCATCACCACCATTATTTCTTTTTGCCTTTCTCCCTTCCTATTTCATGTTATCAGTTTCTCCAGGTTTGGGGTTGGTTTTCTCCATGAGCTTTGTAGGCAGTGGGTCCTGGAGGCTATTGGACAACAGAGACTCTTTGGTGAGGGAAGGTCTGGTATCCTTTGGGGCAGCCCAAAGGCTGGTTGCCCAGCAGCAGTGCAACTGGGTACCGAAGAGGGTGCTCTGTGGTCCCCCCACCAAGGCCAGTCTCCTTACCCTGCTCCTGAGCCAGCCCTTCCTGATTAGCATGAGTAATCTGATCCTTGCTGGTTATCTAGGGTTTCCTCACACTCCCTGAAAAGTACCTTCTGAGATGTTTTGGCCTCATCCGCCCAAGTGCCATAAAAGTTAATAGATTTTTCATAGATATCTTGAACTCTAAAAAAAAAAAAAAAAAGAACAAACCTGTAAACTGTCCTACAGCTTTTAAATGTCCTATAAAGCATTTTTAAATAGGCAGTAAATACCTCATGAATACCTGTTTGGTGATAGTATCTCTTCTTTTCCTGCTTTGTGATACTTTGTCTTGAGAAATGTTGACATCAGGTTCACTGCTGATAACTGATAACTGTTGTTTACTTCCTTCTAGTGATATTGGGGAGGAATAAAGGATGACAATTCTTTGGCCTTTTACACTCTAACACTGTAAAAAGTTCAAGCCAAATATAAAATATGCCTTGTAGGTCTTCCCTGGTGGCGCAGTGGTTAAGAATCCGCCTGCCAATGAAGGGGACACGGGTTCAAGCCCTAGTCCGGGAAGATCCCGCATGCCGCGGAGCAACTAAGCCCATGCGTCACAACTACTGAGCCTGTGCTCTAGAGCCCGCGAGCCGCAGCTACTGAAGCCTGCGTGCCTAGAACCCATGCTCCACAACAAGAGAAGCCACCGCAATGAGAAGCCCAAGCACCGCAACGAAGAGTAGCCTCTGCTCGCCGCAACTAGAGAAAGCCCGCGCACAGCAACAAAGACCCAACGCAGCCAAAAATAAATTAATAAAAAAAAATACACCTTGTACAAAATGGACACTCTATAGGTTTTCATGAACTTGGATGTTCATCTTATCTCAATGTAGCCCAATAAACATTTTGTGTGATACATGATATTTAATACTGACTACTTAGTATGTATCAAACACTGTGCTGGAATGCCAAAGGAAAAATACATTTATTAAGCTGATATTATACCAGACACTAGAAGTATTTAAAATATTAATGGTTCATTTTAGGTTTAGAGTTGTATTTTTGTTGTTGTTGTTTTTTTAATAAATTTATTTATTTATTTATTTTTGGCTGCATTGGGTCTTCGTTCCTGTGCACGGGCTTTCTCTAGTTGCAGCGAGCGGGGGCTACTCTTCGTTGTGGTGCGCAGGCTTCTCATTGTGGTGGCTTCTCTTGTTGCGGAGCATGGGCTCCAGGTGAGCGGGCTTCAGTAGTCGTGGCACGCAGGCTCAGTAGTTGCGGCTTGCGGGCTTTAGAGCACAGGCTCAGTAGCTGTGGTGCACGGGCTTAGTTGCTCCGCAGCATGTGGGATCTTCCTGGACCAGGGCTCGATCCCGTGTCCCCTGCATTGGCAGGTGGATTCTTAACCACTGCACCACCAAGGAAATCCCTGTTTTGTAGTTTTTGTTGTTGTTGTTTTTGCAGATAAGGAAACAGCTTTAATTTTTCCATCTGTAAAATGGATGGTACGAAGACTAAATAAATACATAGAGAATATCTAATACATTATATAGTAGGTGCTCATTTAATGTATTTTTGTACAAAAATCAGGAGATACAAAATTTAATACAAGGGAGATCATGCCAATGCTTTAAAGAATTAGAGAGTCATACTAGAATATAGGGGGAAATGATTCATTTTGACCAAGGAGGTACAGGATGGAAATTGGATTAGATCCTGAAAGAAGAGAACTTTGACAACACATATTATGGGTAAGAAAATCCCAGAGAGATAGAACATCTTGGATCTAAGCAACTAGAATGGTTAACCTTTATAGTGAGAGAGAAACCAGTTGAAGAGAACAAATTACAGAAAGAACAAGTAAGAGTTGATGAGTTCCGTTTTGGAAAGGTTGAAGTTTCACTTTGGACAGGTTCAAGTTGCGATTCAAGGGGCACAACTAAGTTGAGATATCTAGTAGGCTGCTGGGACAAGGGCAGTGATAGAGACATGCACTTGGAGGTCATCTACATAGAGGGAGTAGCTGAAGGCTAGGGGAGAGGAGACTGCAAGTTGTCTGCAAAATACCTTAGGTCCATGCCAACCTTGAGGATTTTAAGTTTTTACACATTTAAAAATCTAATTAACATGTAAAGAGGATCCTCAGCTTGATTTGTATATGTTGGCACCTATTGAATAAACTGGTGAAGCAAACCTACCAGAAGTTTGTTTCTTGGAAGGGTAAGGAGTATCCTGGGAGAGAAATCAGCTAACAGAAAAAGCAACCAGAAACGAAGAGCACAGTGCAGCACAAAAGCTGACAAAATAAGAGGAAGAAAAAGAAGAATTCTGACCGAACAGCAACTATCAGTAGTAGATCTGTCTCCTGGCTTATTCCCTACTTGACTCATGTCTAAAGAACAGAGAGGTATTCTAAAATAGCTTTTTCAATAAAAAGCACATTTAACAATGGTATCACAAAACCCTACTTGAGTTCTCTGCTAGCACACACACACACACAAAGCAAAACTGAAGCAAGACAGTTATAGAGATGGGGAGCAGAGAGGAATGTTTCTTCTCACTCCTGATATTTCCTTCCATGGGGAGGAAGTACCACTGGCATAAGAGTCCTGGCCTCTTGTACCCGGCCTCTCTTATTTCTCCATAAAAAGTGGGGTAAAATTTCAAGATTTAGGGCAGATGTTAGACATGCACAACCCAGCACAACAAAGGCAGTATTTTGGGAGTGGGTGGACCTGTTTAGGAAGCATTGAAATACCTGGGTAGGAGATTTTGCAGAGAGCTGGGGTCCTGTGTTTTTCAGGCAGAGAGCAACAGAAAGTTGTTTCCTTTTCTCAGTGGGACCTCATTTGCACCCATACAACTGTTGAGATTTAACCACCTCCCTGTGGTAACAGTTTACCTGGTGATCTCTGTATTGATAAAAAGCTTAAATCAAGTAGTAATTGTCATTGCAGCCAAACAAACAATTCTATAATTTTGAATAGTCCAATATCAATGCCACATTATTGGACAAAAGACTGTGAATATGAATATTCAGTGTGGGCCATGTATAATGAAAAAGAGAATAGGCTTTGGAACCATACTAGCTGAATTCAAACCCAACCTCAGCTCATTTCTATCCATACATCCTTAAACAAGTTGACTCTAACCTCTCTGAGATTCATTTTCCTCCTTAAAATAGTAATAGCAGGACTTCATTTGAAAAATTACTATAAAAGTTTGAGGTAATATGCATAAAGGCAGCACAATGCCTTGCCCATGGTGGGTGCTTAATAAATAGTATAAATAAATCATTGTTATTATTACTTAATAAGCCCACTCCACTCACCATTTATAAACATGGATCATTTCTGATCATGTAGGCAGTGTTTGAGAAAACAGATTGTGGCAGAGACTGATCATTATCTAGCAAATATGTAGCTATCTTTAGAAGCATCTTCATTAATAACATGTTTCTGGGTTTTAACAGGGCACTTTGCCATCCTTGTGGCTAGGTATAGACATGTGACTAAGTTCTGGCAAATGATATTATGGAATTTCCAAAAGATTTCTTAAGGGAATTGATATAAGTTGGAGGTGTTATTTTACCCTTCCTGGTTACCTGGAATTTTGATGTGGTGGTGAAGGCCCACGTTCTCTCTTGGAACATGATGTGATCTTGAGCATGGAACTAGTGGTGAGGATGGTGAAATAGAAAGATGGGAGCCACCTTGTTCTCTCCATGCATGGTGACTTAAGGGAACTTCCATACTAACTAGAAACTTGGTATAGGTGAAAGAAAAATCCCTATTATGTTAAGCCACTATTTTTGAACATTTGTTTTTTTGTAACCTAATGTAATCCCCAACTCTTACAGAAGAAGTGGTGGGTAAACAAAGGAATTTAGAAAATGATAGGAAGAGGTTCAAGAAAATGCAGCATTACTGATGATGAAATCAAATTATTTTAAGGCAGGACCAAAAAAAATTAATGTAAAATTTTCTCTGCCATTTGAGCCATGACCCCTGCCCCTTTAGTGTGCATTATGCATCTGCATTATACATTAACCAGATCTCCTTAGAAGACACAGGAATGTCTACTAGCCAAAAAAAAGAAAGAAAGAAGCAATTTTCTCCTAGTGAAACCATGCACCTCAGACTGGGACTTGAACCAATGAGGCCAGGACTTGAACCCGGCCAAAACCCCATGGTCTTCCAACTGAGATCATACACTTGGTTTCAGGACTTAATGAAGCTCAGGTTCTTGATGTCTCATCACAGAAGGAATTCAGTGAGAGACAAAGTGATAGGTGAGAAGTAGATTTATTTAGAGAGAAACACTCCACAGAGAGAGTATAGTCCATCTCAGAAGGCAAGAGTGGCACCAGGGTATGGGGTTGTCAGTTTTCATAGGGGTGGGTAGTTTCATAGGCTAATGAGTGGGAGGAGTATTCCAGCTATTTCAGGAAGAGGTGGGGAATTCCAGGAATTGAGCCACCGCCCACTTTTTTATCCTTATGGTTGGCTTTAGAACTATCATGGGACCTGTGGGTGTGTCACTTAGCTTGCTGATGTGTTACAATGAACATGTACTGAGGCTCCAGGTCTAGTGGAAGTTGACTTGTCTGCCATCTTGGACCCATTTGGTTCTAAGCAGTTTATGTCATGTCCTCAGACTATGTCATTCTTTCAAAGGTTGTGCTCTGCCCCCTTCCCTCCTGTTTCATTAGTGCCAGCAAGGTAATGTTACCGAATTGAAGCTTGGTCTGCTCACTGCATGACAGGCCAGTAATCAGGAGACGAGGTGTTGAGGCAAGGAATAGCAACTTTATTCGGAAAGTTGGGTGTCTGAGAAGATGGCGGACTAGTGTCCTAGAGTACCATCTTATCAGGGTCTGGATGTTAGTTTCTTTTATATAGCAGAGATGGGGAGGAGGTGAGGAAGTAAAGTAAAAAGGCCATAAGTCTTGCAAAATACTCCTGGTTTTGGCCAGCCTCATGGAGAGGATGTGTTATTTCTTCTTTTCTGCAGCCATTTACAGGTGAGCAGGGTCAGGGTGTTTCTCTGTGAGCTGAACAAAGGCACTTTAGTTTAACATTCAGGCAGAGGAACAGGGTTCCCTGAGGCAGGCATTATGTATGCCTATAGATATAGACAGAATAAAAGCAATGGAAAGCAAAGGTCAAAGTAAAAGAAACAGATCCAACATGGACTCAGATTTTGTTCTTCCCTGTTACAGTAACTCCTTAGGTGATAACATTCCTTCCTTAATCTTATAAGGGATCACAATGATCACTACTCACCTTTTTGGGCTATGTAAAATGTCAATATATTACTTTGACGTATAGCCCTTTGATGTATATCCGTTTGTCTCAAAAACTTATATGACTGTGCTTTGACCTCTAACAGGTGGAACAGTCCTCAGAGCTTTCTGAAAGACTGTATCCTGGGTTATAATCCTCAGGTTGGCTCAAATAAAACTATTTCTTTCTTAGAATGACTATTGATTAATTTTTTTTCATTGACACAGAAAATAAAGGAAGAAAATTTTGAATGAAGGTGTGAAGTCATTGGTATCAATCTCGGGATGAGGTCTGCAAGATGTCATTGTATTTGGTCATTAGAGCACAAAATTCTGCTGCAAACTTGAGAAACAAATAAGAGAATCTGCAGGTTGAGAAAGTAGGTAATAAAGGTCCTTTCTTGATATGTTGTAGAGAATGGAAGAGAAGTAGTAACAGAGAAAATGGGTTTGTTTAAAGAGTACAAGCTGATAGGAAAAAGGTCAAGAAGTTAAAGGGAAAGAGGTGGAGAAAGGCGTGAAGCTGAGAAAAGGATACAGGCAAAAGATTCTGGGAGAACAAAACATAAAAGCACAGTTGTTGAGATGAGCCTTAGAATGATCATTTTAACAAATGAAATCCTCTTCTTTGAATGAACACTGCTTTTCAAAATAATTCAATTGTCCTGACAAGATTTTTCAAACATAAGTGCTGGCAACAGTAATTTTATTTCTACATGGTAAATTAAATACCATCTTCAAACCCTTGCATTGAATTTTAAATACCCATAACAGCACAGTATTTAATTTTGAAAGGGGAGAAATCTTGCAACAACAGTAGCAACAACAACAAAACTTCATGTGGAAATATAATTGTTGGGAATATTGTATCATTAGCTTAAATCAAATGGCCCTTCCATTTTTAAAAATTGTCATTAACAACAAATAAACTAATATATCAGAAGTATGTTCATGAAATCAGACTCTCTTCAGAGCTTATCATTTACCTCTGAATTTTAGTCATCTTGTGCCACAACTAAAAATTTTAATGACCTATTTGTTTCATCTAATTGAATACATTTGATTTTCTTTTACAAAAATTATCTAAGTGATACTGCTAAATTTAAGCATTGCTTTTGTTAGGGGAACCACTGACTGAAACCGCCCGCCCTGGCCAGGCACAATAGTAACCACTTGCATGAGTTATCTTACAACAGGAGGTCCTGGTAAGGAATGAGGAACTAACAAGCTACCACAAACCAGAAGAATTCAGGAAAGGTCAAAAGGAGAGAGGAGACGCCAGTCCGTATGTCCTACCATCCTCCCAGAATCCTTCTCACTGGAATCCATCTTGGTTAAGCCATGTCCACACCACCAGGAAGGACCCTGAGATGGAATGATTGGCCAGAGACAATCTGGCAACTAATCCCATTACCATAAAACCCAAGACTGCGAGCCACGTGGCAGAGCAGTTCTCCTGGGTTCCCTCCCCCTGCTGCTCTCCTCCCGGGCACCCCTTTCCAATAAAGCCTCTTGCTTTGTCAGCACATGTGTCTCCTTGGACAATTCATTTCTGAGTGTTGGACAAAAGCCCACTCTTAGGCTGTGGAAGGGATCCCTCTTTCTGAAACACTTTAACTCCAAACTCTACAAATTCCTCAGTACTATCGTGTTCTTGGCATTTATTGTATCTATTTTGCTTCCTATAAAAACAATAAGACATATGTACTGTATGTACTTCACATTAGAGAACACTTTGATTACTAATTCCAAATATCCTAAACAGAAAGACATCTTCCATTTCCTAGCATCTAATTTTGCACTGACCTTAAACTAACCTTTGCATTCCATTCTAAAGGGAAAAGAAATAGACTAAAAAATTAATATATTATTTTCACTTGTATTGGCCACATCTAAACTGTTGTTTCTGTAACAGGGAAGAGCTAAATCGGACTCCATGCTCAATCTGTTTCTTTGACTTTAACCTTTGCTTTTCATTGAGAATCAGCCTGCCAATGCAGGGGACACAGGTTCAAGCCCTGGTCTGGGAAGATCCCACATGCCGCGGAGCAACTAAGCCCATGCGCCACAGCTACTGAGCCTGTGCTCTAGAGCCCGCAAGCCCCAACTACTGAGGCCATGTGCTGCAACTACTGAAGCCTGCGTGTCTAGAGCCCATGCTGCACAACAAGAGAAGCCACCACAATGAGAAGCCCGTGCACCACAATGAAGAATAGCCCCCTCTTACTGCAATTGGAGAAAGCCCATGTGCAGCAATGAAGACCCAACACAGCCAAAAATAAATTATATAAATTTATTTTTTAAAGAAAGAAGTAACTCCTTAGAAAGAGAAGGGATAATATTTTAAAATATTAATGGCAATCTGAAACTAAAATCCAAGTGATTGTGATAAAGCATAGGAGTTGGTCTATATGCTGGTAGTGAGAGAGAAGCACCAAGGAAAGTGACAGTATATTAAAGGTGTTTTCTTGGTGGGGTGCAGGGGAGTCAGAGATAATACTGTTGTGGTGGTGTTGCACTGTGTCATCTAAGCTGGAACAATAGTCCCCAGAATTCCGGTCCATGTCTAGTTTCCATTTAGCTTTTGCATTGTATAGTCAAGAATTTGACTGGCCTTTGGTCCTGGTTTCTGGGAGGGAATCTCTAGATTCTCAGAATTTCCCAAGTGATAGGTGTCTCTTTGTTATTCATGGCAGCCCCTAGATAGTTCCTGGATGGGGCTGGCCATACTGGAAAGATGAACCATGTGGTTAGAGGGTTAGGGCTCTGAGCCAAGTAATACCAATTCAATCTACATGGGGTGGGGGGTGAAGATTGGGGGTTGGAGACTGACTTCAATCACATGGCCAAGAATTCAAGCAATTATGCTCGGGTAATAGAATCCCAATAAAACTCTGGACTCGAAGCTTGGATAAGCCTCCTGGCTGGTAATACACATTGATATGCCAGGAGTGTGATGCTTCCTGACTGCCTGGGGACAGGACACAGAAACTTCCCATTTGAGACCCTCCCAAGGCCCACCCTATGTGTCTCTCCTTTTTTGTCTGGTTTTGATTTGTATCCTTTTGTTATAATAAGACTGTTACCATAAGTATAGCTCTTTCTTGAGTTCTGTGAGTCATTCTAGTGAATTATCAAACCTGAGGGGGTAGTGGGAACCCCCAAATTTGTAGCCAGTTGTTCAGAAGTGCAGGTGGCCTGGGAATCCAGGAGTTGCAGCTCGTGTCTGAAGTGAGGGCAGTCTCACAGAGGACTAAGCCCTTAACCTGTGAAGGTTAGCCTAACTCCAAGAAGTTGGTCTCAGAATTACAATGCAGTTCACAGCAAGAGAAATTTGCTTGAGATCCAGAAGTCATAAGGGAAGCAGCAGCCATATATTCCACATGGTGGAAGCTTGGTGGAGGGTGCCATGCACTGTGGTACCTCATGCATGTTGTTGCTGATCTCCTGGCTCACCTTGTTGGTGTGGGGCAGCACCCAGGTCATACAAGTCATCTAAGGTAGAGAATGACAGACAGATACAGGCTCCATTATTTTTCCCCCCAGCAGTTTCCAGTTTGTCCCTGCTCCTGTTCTTTTTCAGCTTTCCTTCCCAACTGCTGGGCTGGCTAACTTATAATGACTTCAGGCCAATACCAGAGGCAGGCAACAAATTGTTCCAGCAGCAATCACAATTGCGTTAACTTGAATCCCTATAATAAGTTCCTTATTCATTAATGCTCTTACTTCTGCCTTTCTGATTTTACCTTGACTGCCACAGCTGTTTCAGTCTACCCACTGATAGAAAATTATAAATTTAAATGTGATTGTTGAGAACTTAAGAAGAAGTACTACAGGAATAGAAACACTAGGGTTGTCGATCCTGACTTCATGCTACAAGCTTTAAAAAAAAAAATTGCTGATACCACTCTCCTCCCCGGAGATTCTGGGGTAAAGTTTAGATGTTAAATTGTTTTCTGAAAGGTTCCTAGGTGATCCTAGTATGCATCCAGGGTTATGAAATGCTGCACTAGAAGGAAGAAAAAAAGCAAAGGAAAGGTAATCAATCTTACATACACACAAGGAAGTATAACAGAAATAAATCAAAACATATCTTAATACAAGAGCCACTCCTAAAATCAAGAAGTATTAAAAATTAACTAATAGACATAGCAGGCAAATATTAATAAAGATGTGATATAGTAATATAAAAAATAGAATTCATAGTTAATAGCATGAAAGTGGATCAAGGATATTTACATTGATAAAAGTTATAGTATGTGTAAAGAAATGTCATGTTTCTCTTTCTATCTGGCATAGCTTCAGGATACATAAAACAAAAACTGGGAGACATACTCAGAGAAAATAACAAATTAAAATCATCTCTTTTAGAATTTAAAGATCAAGAAAAAAAACATACAAGGTTTGAAAAACATAATTAACAGGACTTACCTACCATATTAGAAGCATGTTTAACTTTAACTCCACACAACTGATGTTCTCTATTCTTCCTGTAATAAACATCAAAGTCCCTGACATGCTGAAGGCTGGAGGCTAGTAAGCTACTCCTGTATGTCCACCCATGCTTGTTCTTTTTTTTTTTTTTTGTCAGATTGTGTTACATCCCTGCTCTCTGATACTTCATCACTCTCTGGTATTCTTTTTTTTTTAATTTAATTTTATTTATTTTTTTATACAGCAGGTTCTTATTAGTCATCAATTTTATACACATCAGTGTATACATGTCAATCCCAATTCATCACACCATCATCCCCACACCCCCACCGCTTTCCCCCGTTGGCGTCCACGTGTTTGTTCTCTACATCTGTGTCTCAATTTCTGCCCTGCAAACAGGATCATCTGTAGCATTTTTCTAGATTCCACATATATGTGTTAATATATGGTATTTGTTTTTCTCTTTCTTACTTCACTCTGTATGACAGTCTCTACATACATCCACGTCTCAACAAGTGACCCAATTTCGTTCCTTTTTATGGCTGAGCAATATTCCATTGTATATATGTACCACATCTTCTTTATCCATTTGTCTGTCAATGGGCACTTAGGTTGTTCCATGTCCTGGCTATTGTAAATAGAGCTGCAATGAACATTGTGCTACATGACTCTTTTTGAATTATGGTTTTCTCAGGGTATATGCCCAGTAGTGGGATTGCTAGGTCGTATGGTAGTTCTATTTTGAGTTTTTTAAGGAACCTCCATCCTGTTCTCCACAGTGGCTGTATCAATTTACATTCCCACCAACAGTGCAAGAGGGTTCCCTTTTCTACACACCCTCTCCAGCATTGAGTTGTTCCAATCTGTTGAGCTGTTCCAATCCTGCTTATGCTAGGTTTTTCTTTTCTTTTTTTTTCTGTCTGCGTTGGGTCTTCATTGCTGTGCATGGGTTTCCTCTGGTTGCGGTGAGCGCGGGCTATTCTTCATTGCAGTGGCAGGCTCCTCATTGCAGTAGCTTCTCTTGTTGTGGGGCATGGGCTCTAGGCACACGGGCTCAGTAGTTGTGGCTCACGGGCTCTAGAGCTCAGGCTCAGTAGTTGTGGTGCACAGGTTTAGTTTCTCCTCGGCATGTGGGATCTTCCTGGGCCAGGGCTCGAACCCATGTCTCCTGCATTGGCAGGCGGATTCTTAACCACTGCACCACCAGGGAAGTCCTATGCTAGTTCTTATTAATATATGTTCTTAATTTAAATATTATATAAACCAATAAAATATGAACGTGAAAAATAGTAGTTGTTTCTAGAAAACTAAGTTGAATACTTTGAAAAGATCCAGTAAGGATATATCATTATAAAAATCTGCTGTCAGATTAAGTGTGTGCAAGACAACTGTAAAAAACAAACAAACAAAAAAGGATGTGAACTCTAGAAAACTTGAATACTTCACAAGTGTTTTTCAAACATCTATGGAACCCTTATGAGAGTTGGGAAAAGAAACATCAAGCAGGCATCACTTTGAGCAGGATGAAACTGACAGGCAGGAGGGTCAGCCAAGAATGATCGATGTGGTTTCAGATTCTCTCAGCAGCCCCTGGAGAGCTGTGCCTGGGCTGTGGGTTCAGCCCTGCTAGCTCACTGCCAGGCAACCTAGAAAAATCCTGTGATCATCCAGCTAGTGAACTGGTTTGTCTCTCTATAAGTTTTTATCACACAGGCCACATTTTCTGTTCACAAGGCTATAAAATTAGAGGTCACAATAGAAGCATGGAGAAAAAAGTCATTTAGAAATAACTAAATAGGGCTTCCCTGGTGGCGCAGTGGTTGAGAGCCCGCCTGCCGATGCAGGGAACACGGGTTCGTGCCCTGGTCCGGAAAGATCCCACATGCCGCGGAGCGGCTGGGCCCGTGAGCCATGGCCACTGAGCCTGAGCGTCCGGAGCCTGTGCTCCACAATGGGAGAGGCCACAACAGTAAGAAGCCCGCGTACCAGAAAAAAAAAAAAAAAAGAAATAACTAAATAGAACCTAAGTAATTCAAGTTAGAGGGGGAAAAAATCAAACATAAAAATACAGACCATTTAAAATGAAGAATGGTCACTGCACTATATATCAAATCCCATGGATTAACTTACACTTCCAGTCAAGAGGGAGTAACAAAGATTAGAATTACCTTTCCGCCTGAAACAATCAATACACAAGCAAAGACAATGGACATCAGGTACAAAGGACAGAGATCCCTGAGAAACAGGAGACGAGTGGGGTGAGCTCTATGATGGCTGCAGCTTGCTGCCTTGAGAAAATTTTCAGGCTGCAGTGTGGTAGGGGGGCAGACAGGCAGAGCTTGGCAAACTCCGAGTTGAGGAGGTAAAGCTGAGTGTTAAGGGAAACTAAGGTCACTAGAATGTCCATTACACAGTACTGAAGAGGATTAAGTTGTACTGAGAGAAAACTAGTGATCTGCAGAAAGTTTCCTCCAGTATTCATGAGAGTACTGATCAGCATACAGGTTTGAAGAAAGTACCCAAGCCTGGGGAAAGAATTGTCCCACAGAATTATAAGTAATACTACCCAACACTCACATAAGATCAGGAACGGTATCTGCTCTCACTGGCCAGACTGAAAAACTTCATAATTCATGAGGTACCTAGTAGAGCATTAAAAAGCGTCTTGCCTCAGTAATGGGGTGAATTAACCCTAGACACAATATTTCTCAAATCCTGCCTAACAAATCTTAAAAGCAAGTCCTGAAGTGATGCAACTGTTAACAAGTAACTGTGTCCCAGAATAAAACTCAAGAATATTTATAGAAATACAAAATATCAAGCACGCAATATGGTAAATTTCACCAATGCCTAGCATTCAACCAAAATTACAAGGCAAGCAAAGAAGCAGGAAAATACATCCAATAAGGAGAGAGTAAATCAAAAGATATTCGAATTAGCAGACAAGAATATTAAAAACTTCTATAACTTTATTCCATATGTTGAAAATTTTAAGTAAAGGCAGTGAAGATATAAAAAAAAAAAGATCCAAATCATGTGTTAACTAACTCCATAGGGGGAATTCTTTCACAATGTGTGTGTATGTGTGTGTGTGTGTGTGTAATCATGTTGTACATTTTAAATATATTATAGTTTTATCAATTGTACCTCAATAAAGCTTACCAAAAAAATGAGAAAAATAGAGATCCAAATCAAACTTCTAGAGAGAAAAACTACAATGTCTAAGATGAAGATTATATTGGAACTAATTGATGATTAGACGCTGCATAAAAAAGGTTAGTGGGCTTGAAGACATAGCAACAGAAACCATCCAAAATGAAACACACAGAGAAAAAATAATCTAAAAAAGAAGCAGCATATCAGTGAGCTATGGGACTATATCAAGCAGCCTAATTAGAGTTTCCAAAGAAGAAAAAAATGGGGACAAAAAAAACTTTTTTTAAATAATGGCCAAAATTTTTCCAAATTTAATGAAAACTGTAAACCCACAGATCTGTGCAGCTCAATGAACCCCAAAGCAAAAGAAACATGAAAAAAAAAACTAGGTTAAGGCACATTATAATCAAATGGCTCAAAACCAGCTAGAGAAAATTGACATATATATATATATATATATACATATATATATATGTATATATAATGTGTGCATGTTCACAAATGACTCCAAAAGCACCACCAGTCTTTTGATTTTGGGGTTACAAATAAAATTCAGTGAGTAGGGGAATTCACAAAAAAGAAAGCCACAAGTAATGAAGATCTAGTGTATATCAATACAATGGAATATCATTTGGCCATAAAAAGGATTGAAATGCTGTCACATGCTACAACATGGATGAATCTTGAAAACATGATAAATGTGAGAAGCCAGACACAAAAGGACAAATATGAATCTGCTTAGATGTCCAGAATAGGCAAATCCTTTTTTGAGTGTTTTATAGATGACATTTATCAGTTTGAGAAAGTTCCTTTTCATTATTATCTTAACTGTTTTATCATGAAGTGTGCTGAATTTCTTTAAATACTTTTTTTGGGTCTATGGAGATGATTCTGAGGTTTTTATTTATCTTTTATTCTGTTGATAGGGTGTGGTATATTAATTGATTTTAGGATGCTAATCCAATCTTACATTGCTAAGATAAATCCTTCTAGGCCATGTTATATAATCCATTTATATACCTCTGGTTGTTTTGCTTGCTATTTTATTAAGGATTTTTGTGTCTACATTTATAAGATATATTGCTCTGTGGTTTGATTTTCTTATTATATGTTTTTTTGGTTCTTGTGATGAGAGTAATACTGGCCTCATAGAATGAGTTGTGAAGTGTTTCCTACTCTCCTATTTTTTGGAAGAGTTTGAGAAAAATTGGTATTCTTTATTAAATATTTAAATATTATTATTGGTATTATATTATACTATTATAATATTATATTATATATATAATATATATATTATATTATATTATATTATATATATATTATTATTATATATTATTATATATATTATATATTATATATATAATATATATTATATATTATATATATATATAATATTATACTATTATAATATTATATTATATTATATTATTATTATTGGTATTCTTTATTAAATATTAAAATTTATCAGTGAAGCCAGCTGGGTCTGGGTTTTCTTTTTTGGGTAGTTTTTGAGTACTAATTCAATTTCTTTGTTGTCTATTCAGATTTTCTATTTCCTCTTGAGTCAGTTTCAGTAGTTTGCATCTTTCTAAATACTTGTCCCATCATCTAAGTTAACTAACTTGTTGGCATGCAGTTGTTCATAGCAGTCCCTTATGAAAGAGTCCTTCTTGCATATATGACAGCAGATTTCTTATAGGAAAAAATGCAAGCGGACATTTTAAAAAATATAGGCATACTTCATTTTATTGCACTTTACTTTATTGCCCTTTACAGATATTGCTTTTTTTTTTTTAAACAAACAGAAGGTTTCTGGCAACCCTGCGTCAAGCAAGTCTATTGGCACCATTTTTCCAATAGTTGCTCACTTCATATGACTCTGTGTCAAATTTTGGTAATTCTTGCAATATTTCAAACTTTTAAATTATTATTATATTTGTTATCATGATCTGTAATTAGTGATCTTTGCTGTTACTACTGTCATTGTTTTGGGGTGCAATAAATTGTGCCTATATAAAATGGAAAACTTAACCGATAAGTGTATGTGTTCCAAATGTCCCCTAACCTCTCTCTCCCTCCCCCCTCAGGCTTCCCTATTCCCCAAGACATAACAATATTGAAATTAGGTCAATTTATAACCCTACGATGGCCTCTAAGTGTTCAAGTGAAGGGAAGAGTCAAACATCTCTCACTTTAAATCAAAAGCTAGAAATGATTAAGCTTAGTGAGGAAGGCATGTGTAAGGCTGAGATAGGCTGAAAGCAAGGCCTCTTGCTCCAAACAGTTAAACAAGTTGTGAATACAGAGGAAAAGTTCTTGAAGGAAATTAAAAGTGCTCCTCCACTGAAAACATGAATGACAAGAAATCAAAAGAGTCTTATTGCTGATATGTAGAAAGTTTTAGCGGTCTGGATAGAAGATTCAAACCAGCCACAACATTCCCTAAGTCAAAGCCTAATCCAGAGCAATGCCCTAACTCTCTTCAATTCTATGAAGGCTGAGAGAGGTGAGGAAGCTACAGAAGAAAAGTTTGAAGCCAGTAGAGGTTGGTTCATGAGGTTTAAGGAAAGAAGCCGTCTCCATAATATAAAATTACAAGGTGAAGCAGCAAGTGCTGATGTGGAAGCTACAGCAAGTTATCCAGAGGATCTAGCTAAGTTAATTAATAAAGGTGTCTACATGAAACAACATATTTTCAATGTAGATGAAACAGCCTTATATTGGAAGAAGATGCCATCTAGGACTTTCACAACTAGAGAGATGTCAATGCCTGGCTTTGAAACTTCAAAACACAGGCTGACTCTCTTGTTAGGGAATAATGCAGTTGGTGACCTGAAATCGAAACCAATACTTATTCACCATTCTGAAAATCCTAAGGGCCTTAAGAATTATGCTAAATCTACTCTGCCTGTGCTCTATAAGTGGAACAACAAAGCCTGGATGACAGCTGACCTATTTACAACACGGCTTACTGAATATTTTAAGCCCACTGTTGAGACCTACTGTTCAGGAAAAAAAGATTTCTTTCAAAATGTTACTGCTCATTGACAACTCAACTGGTCACCCAAGAGCTCTGATGGAGATGGTCAAGATTAATGTTGTTTTCATGCCTGCTAACACAACATCCATTTAAGACAATATCCATTCTGCAGCCCATGGATCAAGGAGTAATTATGACTTTCAAGTCTTATTATTTAAGAAATACATTTCGGGGGGCTTCCCTGGTGGCGCAGTGGTTAAGAGTCTGCCTGCCGATGCAGGGGACACGGGTTCGTGCCCCGGTCCAGGAAGATCCCATATGCGGCAGAGCGGCTGGGCCTGTGAGCCATGGCCTCTGAGCCTGCCTGTCCGGAGCCTGTGCTCCGCAATGGGAGAGGCCACAACAGTGAGAGGCCTGTGTACCGCAAAAAAGAAAAAAGAAAGAAAAAAAGAAATACATTTCGGGACTCCCCTGGCAGTCCAGTGGTTAAGACTCCATGCTTCCACTGCAGGGGGCACCACTTCTATCCCTGGTGAGGGAACTAAGATCCCGCATGCCATGGGGCGCGGCCAAGAAAACAAAAACAAACAAACAAAAAATAAATACATTTCATAAGGTTATAGCTGCCATAGACACCGTGATTCCTCAGATGGATCTGGGCAAAGTAAATTGAAAACCTGGAAAAGCTTCATCATTCTAGATGCCATTAAGAACATTCATGATTCAGAGGAAGAGGTCAAAATATCAACATTATCAGGAGTTTGGAAGAAGCTGATTCCAACCTGAATGAATGAGGGGTTCAAGACTTCAGTGGAGTAAGTAACTGCAGATGTGGTGGAAATAGGAAGAGAACTAGAATTAGAAGTGGAACCTGAAGATGTGACGAAATTGCTGTAATCTCATGATAAAACTTCCACAGATCAGGAGTTGCTTCTTATGGATAAGGAAAGAAAGTGGTTTCTTGAGATGGAATCTACTCCAGGTGAAGATGCTGTGAAGACTGCTGAAATGACAACAAAGATTTAGAATATTACATAAAATTATTTGATAAAGCAGAAGCAGGGTTTCAAAGGATTGGCTCCAATTCTGAAAGAAATTTCACCGTGGGTAAAAAAGCTATCAAACAGCATTGCACGCTGCAGAAAAATCATTCGTGAAAGGAAGAGTCAATCAGTGCAGCAAAACTTCATTGTTGTCTTATTTTTAGAAACTGTCACAGCCATTCCAACCTTCAGCAACCACCACCCTGATCAGTCAGCAGCCATCAGCATCGAAGCAAGACCCTCCACCTGCAAAAAGATTATAAATCACTGAAGGCTCAGATGATTAGCATTTTTTAGCAATAAAGGATTTTTAAATTAAGTTATGTACACTGGGGTTTTTTAGACGTAATGCTATTGTACACAATAGAATACAGTATAATATAAACATAACTTTTGTATGCATTGGGAAACCAAAAAATTTGTCACTCACTTACTGTGATATTCAGTTTCTAGTGGTGGCCTGGAACCGAACCCACAGTATCTCCAAGGTATGCCTGTATTGAAAGGGGAAAAGAAAAAACTGTCAACTTAGAATTCTATACCCAGACAAATTATATTTCAAAAACAAATGTGAAAGAGGCTTTTTTAGACATAGACAAGCTAAAAGAGTTCATCACCACCAAGACTACACTATAAGAACTATCAAAACAGGTTCTTCAAGAAGGCGAATACCAAATGGATAAATGGAGCTACACAAAAGGAAGAAGAGCCCTAGAAATGGTAACTTTGGAAAAATGTTAAGATTTTTTTCCTATTTAAATCTTCTTAAAAGAAAATCTATGTTTTAATACCAACAGTAACAACAGAAAAATCCCAAAGAACAAACAAAAACAATTCTGTGTGGGATATGTGCATACACACACACACACACACATAAATGTAAAGCTGTTGCACAGTCTAGCAAGCTTGAACAGGGTGTGGGAGGAAAGGTAAAATATATCAGGAGCTAAAACTGGACTATAACTCGAGAGAGGTTTACAAAAATTATGAGAAATACTAGGTACAACTCTATATCCATTAATTTGGAAAGACAGAGGAAATGTTGATTTTTAATAAAGATATAAATTCAGCTGGCCCACAATGAATGGCCTCCGCGGCTGCCGCTGCTGCTGAAGCGGAGGCTGCGGGGCCGCGGAGACCGCGGGGGCCGTAGCTCCGGCGCAGGGGGGCGCGCCCCGGGCCCAGACCCGGCCCCAGCCGCCGCCGCGGAGCTGGCCTGGAGCCCCAGGAGCGCGGCCATGGCTTAGCCGCCGCCGCCATGGCCCAGACCCTGCAGATGCAGATCCCGAACTTCGGCCACAGCATTCTGGAGTGCCTCAAGGAGCAGCGGCTGCAGGGCCCGTACTGTGATGTCTCGATGGTGGTCAAGGGCCCTGTCTTCAAGGCCCACCGGGCCATGCTGGCCGCCAGCAGCTCCTACATCCGGGGCCTGTCCTACAGCAGCCGGAGTGCGGCGGGGGAGCTGCCGGTGGCTGCGCAGCCCCAGTCCTTCCAGCAGAGCCTCAGCTTCCGCTACACGGGCCGGCTGAGCATGAACATGGGCGACCAGTTCCTGCTCACGTACACAGCGGGCTTCCTGCAGATCCAGGAGATCATGGAGCACGGCACAGAGTTCTTCCTCAAGGTGAGCTCCCCACGCTGTGACTCCCAGGGCCTGCACGCCGAGGAGGGCCCCTCGTCCGAGCCCCAGAGCCCTGTGGCGCAGACGTCGAGCTGGCCGGCCTGCGGCACCCCACTACCCCTGGCGTCTCGCGTCAAGACGGAGCAGCAGGAGTCGGACTCTGTGCAGTGCACGCCCGTGGCCAAGCGGCTGTGCGACAGCAGCCAGAAGGCCGGCGGAGGCTGCAGTGGCAACGGCAGCCGCAAGATGGCCAAGTTCTCCGCGCCGGACCTGGCCGCCAACCGGCCGCCCCAGCAGGCCCAGGTGGTGGCGGCGGCACAGTGCGCCGGAGTGGCTGGCGGGGGTGAGGGGGAAGCCGGCGGGGGGCGTGGCGGCAGGCGGAGTGGTGAGTGGGCCCAGCACGTCGGAGCGGACCAGCCCGGGCATCTCAGGCACTTACACCACCGACAGCCGCGGCTCTTACCACGAGGAGGAGGAGGAGGACGCGGGCAAGGAGGGCACAGACGAGCAGTACCAGCAGATGTGCAATATGTCCGCCATGTACCGCATGATGAATGTCGGCCAGACCACCAAGAAGGTGGAGGCCCTCCCTGAGCAGGTGGCCGCCGAGTCCCGGAATCGCATCCGATTGCGGCAAGACCTGGTGTCTCTCCCTGCTGAGCACATCATCAGCCAGATCGGCAACCGCTGCCACACCCCAGGCTCTATGATGAGGGTGACCCCTCTGAGAAGCTGGAGCTGGTAACAGGCACCAGCGTGTAGGTCACCCGGGCGCAGCTCATGAACTGCCACGTCAGCGCGGGCACGCGGCACAAGGTGCTGCTGCGGCGCCTCCTGGCCTCTTTCTTTGACCGGAACACGCTGGCCAACAGCTGTGGCACCGGCGTCCACTCTTCCAGCCGCAAACCGCTGGATAGTCGCGTCCTCCACGCTCTCAAGTACTACTGCCAGAACTTTGCTCCCGGATTCAAGGAGAGCGAGATGAACGCCATCGCAGCCCTCATGGACACCAACGCCCGCCGAGTGTGAGGAAGAGCTGCACCCCCAAGGTCAAGCTGCTTATGGCCGAGGGTGACGCCTACACCGCCTTCGTCAGCTACACGGGCAAGATAGAGCCGGACATGATGGGTGTGGAGCACGGCTTCGAGACGGCCAGCCATGACGGCGAGGCCGGCCCCTCGGCCGAGGAGGCCCTCCAGTACCTCCCACCAGACCCTCCCGCGGGGCCGTCACACTCCCCCTCCTGTCACACCCGCCCGCCATCTTGGGCACGAGCTACTTACTGTCTGTCCTTCTCCAGGACCCGCGAGGGGCACTGCATGCTCCGGCCCCTCTGCCCCCCACCTCCGTCCCACCCCCTGACCCCAGTCCGATCGGGGATCCGGGTGGGAAAGGACAGTAGGTGGTGCGAGGTCTGCGTTGTCTTCTCTAGCACACACACTCGTGCACAGTCGGGGGGCTCTTGCTCCCCCTCTCCTAACCCCGAGCAACTGTCTCCCCACTCACCAGGCCAGGCACAGGGAGGCGCTGGCCTGGGGGGCTTGGGAAGACCCCCTTCCCAGGCCCTGGGCCACCTAGCCGGAGCATTCCTCAGCCTCCGCCCCCCACTGCAGCCCCTTGGGACTCAAAGGGGCCCCGGGTTCTCAGGACCCCTCCCGCCACCACCTCCCAGTGCTTCCACGTTCCAAAAGCGCCTTCCTGTCTCCCTCGTCTGTCCCTGCGCCTAGGGGCTGGGATAGGCGTGGCCATGAGGACTGCCCATTTTACAGCTGAGGAAACTGAGGCTCAGAGAAACTCCATGACCAACCTAAGGTGGCGGGCGGTGGCAGGCCCAGCGCCCTTCTCTTCCCCCACCTGTGCTCAGCCTCTCTTGCCGCCACCAGCCCCCTGGGGCCTGAGAGGGGCAGGTCCTGAGAGGGGGGGCCCTTGGGTGCAGACCGAGGGTCTCTGAGGATAGGAGGAGACGTTTCCGGGGTTCCCGGTACGCGGGCCTCTCACTGCTGTGGCCTCTCCCGTTGCGGAGCACAGGCTCCAGACGCGCAGGCTCAGCGGCCATGGCTCACGGGCCCAGCCGCTCCGCGGCATGTGGGATCTTCCCGGACTGCGGCACGAACCCGTGTCCCCTGCATCGGCAGGCGGACTCCCAACCACTGCGCCACCAGGGAAGCCCTGTACATAGTTTTTAAAACATGCTTTTAGCTAATGAAATATTTAAGTATGAGATTCCTATTATTTTTCAAACCAACGGGACCATGTCTGATGCCCCCTTCGGTCCTCGGGACTGTGGAAGGCAGGACGGAGTGGGGAGCCGGGGGCAGGCTGAATGTGCGTGTGTGTGTGGAGTGGGGGCACGCGTTGCTGAGGGAGGCCCCCCAGGCCCTGCTCTGCCTGGGCTCCCGTGGGTCTGGCCAGCTCCCACTCAACCCCAGGGCCTCCCCCCAAGGGCTACATTGCAAGCGTGTCCCTGGTTTGTCCAGTTGGCTGAGTCCAGCTCCTGGCAGGGCCGGGTCCGCTTCATTGTGACAGATCGTTTGTGGAATCTTCTTTTACCATTCCTCTATTTCTATCTTTGCCTAGCTCCGCGAGTGGTTTTGTGGATTTTTTGAGTTCTACTTGTAAACTTGGAGGGTTCTTTTTGTTTTTTAACTCCCCCCGCCGCACCCCTCCCCACACACACTGGGTGTCATTTCTTTGCAATTTCACATTTTTGTCTCTAGCCCTGGTTCTCACCGCCTGTCTCCGTGCAGTCTGACTAGCCCATTGCTCCCAGCAGCCTCTCTCTCTCCAAAGGCAAGGGGATTACAGGAGGTGGGGGAGGGGGGGCCAGCTGGACCACTGGGATCTGACCTGGAGGCCTGCTCACCACCCCCAGGAGCCCCTGCCAGCCTGCGGGGAGAAGGTCCTTCCTGACATCTGCTTGCTGCGAGGGGGAGGGTCAGTCCAGCGGGACCCTGGCGCTCTGCTTTCCTGGCCAAGCCCCAGTACCTTAGCCCTCAGCCGACCCGAGTGCGTGGGGCTGGGGCGTGGGGGGGGGGTCGACAGCCCCAGCTAAAGCACGAGCACCTTAGTTGCACCTCCCTTGCCCCCTCATCCTGGCCTTGACACCCCACCCCAGCACAATATCCCGGTCACTTGGCAAGCTGCCGGGCCGACCAAGGCTGAGGGGTGGGCTGGGGCTCCAGCCAGGCCCCCAAAGGAAGCAGGAGTCCCCAGGCGCTCCCCTCCTTCCAGGCCTTAGCAGGGGCCAGCTCTCTGGGACTGGGGTCTTCTTCCTCCCCACCCCCTTGTCCTGGGCAGGCCCCTGTCCAGCCCCTCCTCGCCTTGTCCTCGGGTGGGGCTTGCCCTGTCCCTCCTCCGAGCCCCTGCAGCACAGGGTTGGGTTGCAGAGTGCTCTTGTTTCAGGGACTCCAGGAGGTGCCCCTGGCTCCCTGGACTGTGTGTATAGGTCTGGGGAGGGGGCAGGGGAGAGGGGCTGGGCAGGGGCGCAGGGGAGGAAACTCCTCACCAGGAGAGCCAAAGACAGGGTTGTGCCTTACCCCAGGAGCCACCCCTGCGCCCTCCCGCCCTGCCCTCCCTGCTCTTGGGCAGCCTGCTGCTTTTCCTGCTTTCCCTTCCCCTGGCCCTGCCCTGCCCGGAGCTGCATGGACCCCCACCCCCGGGCAGCCAGGAAGGAACATGAATGGAGAATCACCAACCAACGCGAAAAAGACTCTGGGGCACCCCCCTCCATGTCCCCCGGCCGCCCATTCACCCATGTCTCTTTCACGAAGCACAGACCACCCTCCCTGTCCGCGGGGAGTGCCAACACCCTCCCTGCCCTGGGCCCAGCCCCTCCTCCCCAGGCCATAAGTGAGATTGCACATTAACGACTGTAAGAAGAGGAGCCGCACTGGGAAATGTGAAACATGAGAACATCAGTGATACTGATGAGAATAAACTAAATGCCTTTGTAACAAAAAAAGATATAAATTCATTCTACAAAACTAACAGAACCACAATTCCAAAACCCAACTAAGGTAAACAATTATTTTAAGAAAACCTAATGAATACAGATCCAATAACTTCTTAAAAATTTGAAAAACAAATAGAATTCTAGAGTGTATTAAAGGCACAGTATGTTGTGATACAATTTTTATAAGGATGCAATGATGGTTCAGGGTTCGGAAATCTATACCAAAGAAGTTTTCAGTGTTGAAGCCTCCTTTTTTTCAGTCAATTATATGACAAACGTTCCTTTATTCATCAAAAATTTACCATGTATGTACATATATTTAGTTTGGTTACTTTCAACTGGATGAGGGTGAAGTGAAAAAGATTCACTAGAACCTCACAAGGGGTGTCCCAAAAACCATTAAAAAAGAAAAAAATTATTCTGGACCAGGGTCACCTGTGAATCAACAGGAACAGATCTGAGCCACAGATAAGTTGCAATAAAGCAGTATTAATCTGTTAATATCTACAAATGCTACTGAGTACATTTTCATATAGGTAAGACACCTGAAAATAACAGGCTCATTGGAAACAAATCCTTCTACTATGAAACTGCTTAAGCAAACAGAAACTTGATTTTAACGCTCTGAGTAATTGGATAGCTAGCTCCATTTACCTGGACTCAGAAAAGCTGCATGCATTTAGAAACAGAAAACCAAATGTACAAACTCCTAGAGACTAGGGAGAGTAACTAAATTAGTTTACAGTGCTCAGAAACAAACCATGTGTTACTGAAAATCTGATTCTAAAACATAAGTTTGATATGTTCAAAAGGCATATTTCAGGATACTCTAATTAACACCATGTAATCACTGAATAAAAGTATGCTGCTAGCTTTTTGTGTACAATGTTAGTGATGTCAAAAAAAGACACCCCTCCTTTTTGTTGTCAATATATTAAAAAGCAACATAGTACAAATGTTGTAGTTAATATTAAAAAGGATCCAAATTTTTCAAGGAATGAATTTTTATAAACAAGTTCTACAATGAAAGGGAAACGGCATATTGATACATAAAAGTTTTGTTAAATAAGATTTTAAAAATTTTAAATCAAAGTGTTTTAGACTAAATTCTTTCAAATGTTCAAACAAAAACAAAAGAACCCTGTACAATCTCCATGATAAAATGTGTCCTTGCACTTTGAAAATGTTAAAATTTTAGAAATTTGAGTGATAGAGGCAGCACTTAAAGGTTTCGTGAACCTTTTTTCCCAAAAAAGAATACTTTCAGTAAAACATTTTACTATTTTATCTGACTATGCATTTACATTTCTGTTCTTCCAGAAAAAGATTTACATTAACACTGTATTTTTACTGTAAAAAAAATACATTTAGAGATATTTAACTTCCTGAGTGACTTCATACATCGAACATGATTTAATGAGCAAATTCTAAAATTTTACAATGAAATAGCATGTGTAGATGTATACTTGTATGCTCACTTACAGTAAAACTCAAGATCATGTCGCAGAACTTACACTTAAGTTCTCTAAGTTAAATATGATTTATCCCCAAACTTGACCAAAAGGTTTTCTCAAATGTTAGTAAAATGAATCACTGAATTTACATTTTCTCGTTTAGTAACAAAATACTGAGTCATTTCAGACTATCAACTTGAATATATTCCATTATATACACCAAAAATCTGATTCCCTAACAAGAAATTTCTTGCAATACAAAAAGGTAACAGATAATTAAAATATTTGCTTCATAATACAACTAATCCATATAATACATCCCTTCCTCAACTGTCTAAAATGATTAGGAATTGTGGCACTTTCTTTAGCATAAAACCCTTTCCTCTTCTTAAAACCCTGAGGTGAAAGGTTATTAATGTAATAAAACTAGAACCACAATTCTCGTTTCTGTATTGGACTGCAATTAGGTTTTAAAAATTTTATAAAGAAATGTGGCAACCTGTAAAGCTGCTCTATAGACTTTTTTTAAGAAAAGATTCCCAGAAAAAACGTAACAAAAAGGGCCTAGAATGACACTATGAAAACATCCTTTTAATACTTGTTAGTGTCGAGATGAGCGCCATTTTCCATCTCTACCACTGTCTCTTCTGTTATCATAGTCATGGCTCCAGCCATCGTGGTTTCTCTCTTCATAGAAGAAATCATCTCTGTTTCCTCTGTAATGATGGTCAGACCCATGATCAGTGTAACGCTGTTCACGGCTATAATGTCTATCCACTACGTAGGGATGAGAATTCTGTCTGACTTTTCGCTGTGATAATGGTGTATCTTGGCGCCACTGGGAGGTTGAAGACTGGTTAAAAGTGTGATTATGTGACTGAACTGATGGGGAAAATCCTGATTGATCCAGATGTGGAGAACCAAATTTCCCTCCATATGACATCTGTCTCAAAACACTGTTCATCTGAGTGAAGAGAAAAAGAAGGGAATGTGTTAACCACAAATATTTCTAGATAGCAAAGGCAACAGCTATCAAGCCATGGTCAAACGAACACAATAAATGGAAAAGCAAAATCATTCTTGCCTAGCTGAATCTTAAGGTAAACACAACTAAAGTAGTACAATAGCTTCATTTATTCCAATGTATACCTACAAGATATCTGTACATAACTACTACTCTTTGTCCTCCAGAATACAATTTAGGAGGGAAGAAGTAATATAAAATGACTATAATGTAAATCACTGTATGATGAACACATTAAAAGCAAAAGCTCAGTATCTTTAGGAAGGATTTAATGAAGGCGACATATGATCTGAGTATTAAAAGTATGGAGGGAATTTTTTTTTTTTTGGCCATGCCGCACGGCTTGCAGGATCTTCGTTCCCCAACCAGGGATCGAACTCACACCCTCGGCAGTGAAAGCATGTAGTCCTAACTACTGGACCATCAGGGAATTCCCTGGATGGAGTTTTTTAAGGAAAATATTTCAAGGGGGACGTATGTCAAGGAAAGAAGACTGCACAAACAAAAATAACAGGGAAACACAGAATAGGTTCATAGAATAGCAAGTAATTCTGGCTAAGACAGGTTATAGATCTCATGAGCCATGACTAATGGACGGTAAGGCTAGAAAGGTTTATTGGAATCAGATAATGGGAGCAAAAACACAAGGCTAGGGCTTCCCTGGTGGCGCAGTGGTTAAGAATACATCTTCCAATGCAGGGGACACAGGTTCGAGCCCTGGTCCAGGAAGATCCCACATGCCACGGAGCAACTGAGCCCATGTGCCGCCATAACTACTGAGCCTTCACTCTAGAGCCTGTGCTCCGCAACAAGAGAAGCCACCGCAATGAGAAGCCCGCTAGCTGCAACTAAAGAAAGCCTGCACACAGCAACGAAGACCCAATGCAGCCAAAAATAAATAAATAAAATAATAAATTTATATTAAAAAAATCACCAGGAAGATAAGCAAAACAGAGTTATAATAGTAATTTTGAAATGGTGTGTGAGGTATAGACTAGTGAGAAGAAAACAGATACAACTACTAAGTGACTAGACGAGTGGTTCCCAAATTCTGCCTGTGGACAGACATTAGCCAATGATGATTTTTTTTTAATGGTCTACAGCAAAATAAGAAAAATATATGTTTATAAAAGTTGTTATCTCTTTATATTGGTCTCTCAATTTTATTTTATTTCACTTATATTTTTATTCTGCAGACCTGTGCAATACAAAAGCCTAGGGACCACAATTCAAGATTGTGATTTGGGCAAAGAAAATAAAAAGGAAGAAACAAACGTAAGAAAAAGAAAAAAAATGAAGGATCTGGAGACTGATCAAAGACAAAGATGCAACAGCAAAAGACACCTAAGATTTTATCATTGGTGATATTATTACAGAAAAAAATGGCATGTTCACAAGGGAGGTGGTCTAGAAGACTGCAGTATATTAATGTATTAAGTATTAAAGACAGCACATGATAAGAAGTTACTCGGCACAGGTTGCAGAGAATGAGTATCCAGTATTTGCAACACACACACACACATCACACCAACAATGGTTAAAGAAAAATACGAATGTGACAAGCAGTTGTTCTTTTTATCTTCAATCTTTTAAATATGTATTTCAGCCCAGTGAAAACTAAAACGAGTGACCTACAAAGATCATGCTAGTCTAACTAAAATTTAAGAAATGAACTTAAGAATTAAGAATGAATGTTTTAACTAAGTATGAGTTTTTTAGCAACTTGAGTTGAAAAATCAGCTTACCACTGCTTGTCTCTGAAAATTTTCTGAAGAAGAAAAAGATCTCTGAATTATTGGTGTTGATGGAGTCATGTTATCCACTGTCCTTTCGTATCTGTGAAAAGTAAGAAAACCAACATATAATCATTCATTCAGTAAATGCTTACTACGTACCAATCCTGAGCAAGACACAAAGATAGGAATGAACAAGACCAACAAGGTATCTGCTCTCATGGAGCTGGGGTAAGGATTCAGACAAGACAATTTCACATGGTTATAAAGACATAGTAATAAATGACTAAAGAGCAAGTTGAGGTGAGAGAGATAGGGGGTTCTATTTTAGCTTGACTGATCAGGACTGGCCTTTCTAAAAAGGAGACATTTGAAGTTAGAGCTGAACAAGATTACCTGGAGGCAACACACTCCAGCTGAGGGAAGGACCAGTGCAGGGGTAAGCACACTACAGCCTGTGCACCAAACTCAGTTTGTGCAAACAAAGTTTTACTAGAACTTAGCCAGGCTCTTGTGTTTTGGTATTATCTGTGTGGTGCTACAATGGCAGAAGAAACTAGCTCTTTATAGAAAAAAAAAAATTTTGTCAATTTATAGAAAAAAAAATTGTCAGTACCCAGGCCAGTAATGCAAAGGCCTAGACTGAGAACTAAAATGAAAAGGATTTGATCAATTAGACATAACAGGTGAGGGAAACAGAAGAAATAAAAGATAAATATCTAGATTTTTGGCTTGAGCAACTAGGTAGACCTTCACTGAGATAAGACAAAATAATAATAGGTTTTGGGGAGTAAGGAGTTCTGTAACATAAACAGAATATTAATCTGAAGGACTTAAACCTTATTCTTCACTTCCTACAGAGGTAACTTGCTCTACAGAAAAAGTCAGAAAGGTTTTAATTTTATTTTAAAATACGCCTTTGGAATCAAATCACCAATTGATTTATCTTAGAGTTTAGATCTTTTTATTTTGGGTTTTCTTTTTTTTCTTCTTTTTTTTAAGCAGAACTGATTTTATTTGTATGCTGTAAAGAAAGCTACTTTTTTTAAAAAAAGAGCTTTTATTCTTTATATATATATGTATAAAAATATATATATATATAAATAAACCCGTGCCCCCTGCAGTAGAAGTGCGGAGTCTTAACCACTGGACTGCCAGGGAAGTGCCATATTTTGGGTTTTCTTAAATCGGATTATGTACCTGTATGCTAAGGGGGTAAAAAAGTATAATTTTACTTACAGAGAGTATAAAAATCAGGTACACTCTAGTGTTTGATTAAAACTACAGTATATACTTGTATATTTTTTCCCCAAGAATTTCTAAGAAGGGTTAAAAACTCTTTCTTTTCCCTCCACCTAAGATACCTTTCAAGAGTCCATAAAAGTGGTTAGAGATGCTTTGAATTCCAACTACACTGAAAAGCATTTAAACACAATTAACTTCAGCTGGCAAGAAAAGACTTTAAGAGGGTACCCTTTTCACATTACTGCTCTCTTACAATTTCACCTTCCAAACTCTTTTCATATCCACACACATCTCTCCAGCTCTTGGCACCACCTTAATCCAAAGCAGCAACCTCACTCCCATAGCTTCCTTGCTACTAACACCAATACTTTGCTACCAACAGCTTCCTAGTCACCCTTGTCCCCTTCAATCCATTCTCTCCCAGTACAACCAACTAACTCATTAAAATACAAACCTGTTCCTCTTACTACCCTACTGAAAACATCTCAATGTCTTCCAACTGTTCTTAGGGTGAAATTCCAAAATCCTAATTATGGCCTATAAGAAAGACCCTGTATCATCTGCCTCTATCTACTTCAACAGTATCATCTACCACTCTCCATTTTTTATTCATTATGATCTAGGTACACTGCCCTCTTTCAAGTCCTCATTCACTTACCTCTCCTTGTTAAAACTTTATAGAAACTTTCTAGTCATATCATGGTGGGTGTGCTCAATCACACTGCCTGCGTTTGAAAACAAGCCCACTGCTTATGAGCTGTTCACGCTTGAGCAAATTAACCTCCAACCTCCATTTTCTTCATACATAAGGTAGAGATAATAATAATCCTTGCCTCATAAATCTACTGTGAGGAATAAATGAGATCATAGGTACAAAGGACTTGGTGAAGAACCTGACAGGTGACAGGTATTTGTTAACTCTTTCTTGAATGAAGCCATAAATTGATAAATAGCTCTACAGACATACCCGGAAGAAACTGTCCCTGGTGAAATATCAGCCTCCCCAAAGAAAATTATTAGTAAATATAAATATGGTACTTCTTCTAATCCTCAGTGGCGAAGAGGTATTTTAGAGATCATTCAAATCAACTTCTTTTCCTTACAAATGGAAAGACAGGGACATAGACTAGCTCAAGATTACACAATTGGTAGAGACAGATCTAGAATCCAATTCTATGAACTCTTAGTCCAGTAATCTGTTTACTAACAGGTATTTTTAAACTGCAAGCAACAACCATTTAGTGGTCATAAAACTAATGTGACTTTTTGAAAAATAAAATAAAATAGAAAATAGAGGATACTACAAGTAGTAAGGGTAAGTAATGTTTTGAGAAATTTTGTCTCAGTTATATACATGTATGTGGGTGTGGGTATATCTTTACAGATGAACATAAATATAGTTACGTACGTATCTATTTTAAGGGAACTATATATAATGGGCCTATAGTCCCCTTAAAATAGATACATATATAACTATAATCCAACATAGCAAATATAGCAGAAGAATAAAGAGGTAGGAGAATAAAGAAAGAAACCAATCACTCATTATACATTTTGAGGTCACTGCCTAAAAAAATTCCTGATAAATGATTTTTAAAATAGGTGAGAAATATTACCTGCTAGGAGATGTGGAAGTAGGGCTTGAACTTCCAACATGATGCTGGGGATATGACAAACTGACCTCCTGTGAGGCATGGCTACTTCCTAAAATGAAACAATTTGAGAAATTCTTATTGATAAAAAACTTAATTTGAAATTTTGTATCCCTCAGCCCAATCACTCCGAAAAAGGTAGACATAGGCTAAAAGTGAAAACCTCAAATTTCAGTAAATTGCTTTATAGTTCATCAGAGTGAAAATTGTTAAGTGTTTAATACCAAATATACCCAAACAAAGGGTTCCCAATAAGGTACTTTCCAATGTATAAATACCCAATCTGGCCATAATATTCTGATCACCACACTAAACTGTAAGACTGACTACGAGGAAAGTTTCACCCTTACATGATCACACATCAGAATTTGTAAAAGTAAATTACAAAGCAGTCAGGAAAAGTATTTTCAGGAAATAATCCTTGTGCTTTTAGAGTGTGAACCCAAACTCAGTCATTTTAATAATAAAGTTTATGTTCTTTTCACAAACCCAAACTGAAATTTTAACTCTCATTTTAAAATTACAGGTTTCAAAATCCATACTGTCAGTCAATGTTACCCATTTTCAGGGATATATAAAGTTTACTATTCATAAAGCTTAAAGCATTTTCATCCAAAAATAGGTTCTTTAAATGACAAAATTAAAAACAAAGCGGCAAACAACCTCTCTCCTAAACATCATCAGTGAATAGTTACCTGATCTAAACTGAATTTTGATGGGCCTTCCAAAAAGTTTGATTCCATTAAGCAGATTCATGGCATAAGGAACAGATACTTCATGTTTGAAATTCACAAACGCAAACTGCTTTGGTTTACCATCCTTATCTTTTGGAATTTTCACTTTTATTACTGGCCCAGCCTACAGACAAAAAAGTTTTCAGAATTTCAGTAAGGCAGTTTCAGGAAAATACTCAAATTTTACAAAGTTTAAAAGATTCAAAAATGTAACCAGGGGCTCTAATTTTAAAAATGGATACACTCGGATTTCCATCTCGGTTAAAGATCCTATAGATATGACCGAAAATTAGATTAACTTACTTGGAGGGAGGGAGCCCATAAGGAACCGGAAACCCAGTCACCGACTGAATTTACATTTCACAGCACTTTATGACTTTAACAAGGCGACCAACATCCATCATTATCCCACTGCGTGGAAATTAACCTTTATCAAGAGTAAGAGAAAGTAGTTTTCTTGGACTAAAAATTCACTTTTGTATCGACTAATCAAACATTACCAGTTGTTGAAAGAACTGGAGGGAACAGGTTTAACGCATCTTGATACAGATTTTAATACATAAACACTACAGTGCCGCTCTCCTACAGAGTATTTATCAGTCTGTCTTTGCTGCAACTTCGTAAGAAACTTAAGTGGAAAACGGATACTAAGAAATTGAAATAAAATTTACATGCGGAAGATGAGAAAAGCAGGAAGAGGAAAAGCACAGCTCAACGAAGGACCCACGCTTACGAGGTCGCTTAAGAGCACTGACTCTTTACCACGTGAATGCCCGACAGAGGACCCTCCACCACCTTTAGTCGTTACTTCGGCCCGAACTAACCAGGATCCTTCTAATAAAGCGACACGTAGCGAGCGCTTCCCTTTCTAAGCGCGACCCCACCTCCAGCCCGCCCACCTGTTCGGTGCCGGGACGAGCCGTGCCGCTTGAGCCAGGAAAGCGGGGATGGCCATTGGGCCGGGCCCTATCCGGGCCGGAAAACGAAAGAGAAAGGCTGATCCCAGCCGCTTACCTGGTGGAAAAGCTCGAAAAGGAGCTCCTCTGTCACTTTCGTTTCAAGGTTGCCCACAAAGAGAGTACGATCCGCTTCCGCTGCCGCCGCCCCCATCTCAGCATTGCCCCCTCCCGAAAAAGGCCGAATGTCGCCGCCGACGCACCCACTGCGCACTCTCAGAAACCCCACGTCCTCGCGTTCCCAGGCGTCACAAACGTAAACGTCAATCACGTCGGCTCTCAGCGGCGTCGACGTGCGGTGACGGACTGCGCATGCTCGGGAGGCGATCGCTGGGTTAAGGTGGCTCCTTGATTCGCAGTCGCTCAGGTGATGGCTTCTGATGAAGTCGGTCTCAGTGTTCGAGACCGGCTGGACTGATGAGTGGAGCCGCGAAGAGTCTGCCTTGACCGTGGGACGTAACACAGATACTGCGGGCAGTGTTTGAAGATGGCCCTGAACTATGTGTCCCTGTCTGCCGGCGATCAAAGAGGCCTGGTGGCCTACCGCTCTTCCCACGGCGACCTCAGCTCGTCGGCCTTAGCGTTGGCGATGGTGTCTGGAGACAGCTTCCTCGTTACCAGTCCCGAGGAGATTCTTCCAGGACCTATTCTTCGGTCCACTGTGCGGCTGAACTTCCGGACCGAGAGCCGTCGGGCGCCTGGTGGCGGCCGGAGCCCGACCCGCTTTATAGAGGGAAGGGAACAGGAGGCGCGGAGCCGAAGCCGCCAAGCCAGATTCTCACCTTACCCGGGCCTTGCGGTTAAACTCGACCTCCTACGAAGTGTCCTGCAACAGCGCCTGGTGGCACTTGGAGGTGTTAGCGCAGCCCGTCTTTCAGCTTAAAATAAATACCTCTCTCCGCCGCTCAGTTAGCTTGTAAACAAGGCTTCTCTAAAATTCTTTCTTGGTGCAACCGAAGTCTTATTTTTAGAGGGACGTCTTTTCAGTTTAATATAAAAATGCGTGGGAGTCCTGTTGCTCTAGCCTAGAGCAAAGTAAAATGTTTACAGTTACTTGATTCAGATGGTTTTATAGCCATGATGATTAGATCGGAAGGGAGGAGCAGCAGAGATTTTTTTGAGGTGGTCACAAAGGATGGGATCATCCTTCCCAGAGGTCAATAATCCTTTTATCCTCCCAACAATGGATCCAAATTTGTCTTGCTTTCCACAAGTCTTACACCTCCTCCCTGGCATATTCTCCTACTCTGAGACTTATAATTCCGAGTTTCCTTACCTGCCTACCTTTCTACCTCAGACTATTCCCTTTGCCTTTACTTCTGTTGGTTTATTACTGTGGCGTATCCTCCCACCTGTGGCCCAACACTTCTATCATCTTGTCCTTAAGACTTCTTACATTCCCCTCCTCCACTTTTTCTTAAGGAATATCTACAAACTTCAGTCTCTACTGAAACAACAAAAGCAAAACCTAAACCTTGCTACTCTTTCAAATTATTAAACCAATTTACATTTCTTTATTTGCCAAAAGTTCCAAATGAATTTTTACACTTACATTTGTCACTTTATTGCTCACATTCAATCCCAGCTTCCTTAATCTGAATCTTGTCCCAAACTACACAAAAATTGGAAACCTTCATCTTACAGTTTCCTCTTAGGAAGCTGTTCATCTGTTCACTCTAGCATCTTCCTTAAACTTTCTCGTTTGTCTTTTGCCATTCCACTATTAAATAGTATTTGAAGATCTTCTCAGTGCTAAGCACTGTGGATGAACTTTACATAGCCCTGCTATCAAGGAGATCAAGGAGTGTACTCAAGATGGAGAGGCTAATAAATCACCACACTGGACTGTTCATTAGGTGCAGTGATGAAAATAAACCTTGGTTGCCATGGCTTTCCGTAATACTGCACTATCCTGGTTCTTCCCTTATCTGGCTGATCGCTCCTTATCTGCTCATAATTTTGTCTTAACCATACATTCTCCAAGGTTTAAAGGGTGGTATTGGGAGAAAATTAGTGGCTTTTGTAAGTGGCAACTCTTTATGTAATCAGGCAGTGTAGCTTTTTCCCAGTGGACTCTGGTCTGTAATTACGTTCAGATAAAGCAAAATTACCACACACCAAACAATTGAATTGTGAGAACTACATTTTAAGAAGAATACTGACAAACCAGAGAGCTTCTGTAAGAGTGATCAATACAGTGAGAGGTCTGGAAACCAGGTCATAAGAAAATCCTTTGAAAGGATGGTAGCTATGTGTAATATGTGCAAGGCAATGTGCTAGAGGCGATTATTCATTGTTTATTCCGATATTTATTGAGCACTTATTCTGTGCCTGCTAGTAACTGTTCCTGCTAGTAACTGTTAGGCACTTAGAATAAAGTGGTGAACAAGATAGATAAGGTCTCTGCTCTTATGGAGCTTTATGTATGTCATCTAATTCTCACAACAGCCCATAACAAAAATATTATACTTTCATTTTTTTGCCAAGAAACCAAGGCACAAAGAGATGAAGTAAACTTTCCAAGGTCATACAGCTAGATAGAGCCTTGTAGCCATTCAACCCAGATTTCTCATTTGAATCACGTCACACCAAACATGAGTGACTATTTTCTCAATTCTCGCAAAGATAGTAGCTAACTAATGCTATTCTATCAATAGATATCTGAAAAGATGTTAATTCATAATATATGGATTCCTTCGGCTGGGTGTGGTTGAGAAAGAATCCCAAACCTACATGCTAAGAGTTTTAGATTGGGAAAGAATAATAAAATTAAGGCTGAAGGTAAGAAGGATTTTCATAAAACTTAGAGATGTCTGATGGTGGAAAATACCACCTCACAGGGTAATAAATTAACTCTCCAAAGTTCACATAGAGGCTAAATTCTGTCAAGAATGAAATAAGACTTCTTATTTTATAAGATGAAAAGTCATAGATGACTTCTTCAGTTCTTTCCCATTTAACATTTAATTCTATACTTTAAATCATAAACTCCAATACATAGGATGATCATATTTACTGTGCAAACCAGGGCACTTGAGAGGGGAAGGGGGGCTATCAATTAATTATGCTTAGGCAATAGGCATAAATAGGGGCTGCCGTAGGCAGCCACGTTGGATCATATCACCCTAGGAGATGGTACAACATTAAATACACCTTTGAAGCCATATTCCTTAGCTTCAGGGAAAGAAGGCTGAGATTTGTAAACAAAGGAGCAAAAGTTTGGCATAAACGTGCACAAAAGCACACAGGAGGAAGAGGACCCAGTGGGAGTGACATAATTTCTGTTTGTTCTCACATAGGGTCATCAGGAGTAGGGCTTTGATTGAATAATAAATAGTGTATATGTGCCAGAAAGAAAATGATATGAAAAAAAATTGTTTGATAAGAGGAGAACCTTGTTCACATTAATGCTCCATCATTTTATTTTTTTTGGCTGCACCACGCAGCATGTGGGATCTTAGTGCCCTGGACTGGGATCGAGCCCTCGGCCCCTACAGTGAGAGTATGGAATCTTAACCACTGGGCCGCCAGGGAAGTCCTGATGCTCCATAATTTTAAATCTGAGCCGATGGATGTCTAAATTCTCCTTGTTCTTAACATGTGCACTGGTGTCCAAGTTACAGCATCTGCCTAGAGTCACAAAGACTGTATTGTGGAAGCAAGGACCAACATAAACCTCTTTAAATGAAACAAGTAAGTTTTCCCAAGAGTAGTCAATGTTAGGGCTTCCCTGGTGGTGCAGTGGTTGAGAATCTGCCTGCCGGTGCAGGGGACATGGGTTCGAGCCCTGGTCTGGGGGGATCCCACGTGCCGCGGAGCAGCTAGCCCCATGAGCCACAATTACTGAGCCTGCGCGTCTGGAGCCTGTGCTCCGCAGCAAGAGAGGCCGCGATAATGAGAGGCCTGCACACCGCGATGAGGTGTGGCCCCCGCTTGCGGCAACTAGAGAAAGCCCTCGCGCAGAAACGAAGACCCAACACAGCCATAAATAAATAAATTAAATTTAAAAAAAATAAAATAAAAAAAGAGTAGTCAATGTTATTAAAAATCCATGTTGTTGTACAAAATTACTTTTAATTTAATATCACTGCTTAAGTATAGCATGTTGTCATTCTAAAATAGATGAATTTTCTAAGACAAAAAATAGTCCCCCAAATTAATACTTCCATAAGTTTTTAAAAAGCCATGGTAACTTCCTTTTTGTTCTTATTGGCCATTGTTTTTTATATCATACTAAGCAACTGACTAGTATGTGTCAAAGGGAAGTCCTATTAGTATATTTACTTCCTCTATTCATCAGCTCTAAAACTCTTAAAAAGAATGCCCATTTGGGGTATAGAAAGAAAGGAGGCCAAAGAGATTTTCCCTTAATAGCCAGATTTGGTGCTAAGCCTAATTCTAAGAGGGGTAACTCAGCAGAAAGAAAAGAAAGGAAAGGAAGAAAGTCCTATGGGAGGGAAGAGTAGGTAGACTTAATGGTGAGGCTCAACTGTATTTCGAACAAAATTGTGTCTTTTATTCCTTTGATGAACCTATCTAGATCCCACTTAGGTTCAGCTTTTGTCTTCCCAATTTCCATGAAAAGTACTCTCATTTTCCTAGCCAACCAAATGTGTAAGTTTGAGTATCTACGACTTCATACCACCTATTTCCTATCTTTATCGCCTGTGTCAATTCAATTGCAAAGTCCTGCTCATTTTATCTTCACAATGTATTTATGTTATGTTTCCATATATACTTTCATCACCTGGACTGTATTTACCTGGACATCTATCCTGTTTTGTTTGCTTCTGTCTCTCTGCATCCTAAATATATATAGCTCCAGATCAATAAGCCCAAAGCATATCTCTCTGATTGCATAGTTAAACTACAACTTTACAGTACCATAAATTCTTCCAGTGTTTCCCATAGTATATTCCATAGAACCTCTACTAGAAATACAAGATACTCTTTGGAAAAAAGACAAGAGGTCAATAAAATTGACAGATGCATGTTTTATCACCTTCTTAGGGTGTCATAATGTGTAATAACATGTTAAAGGGTCTGATAATTCCTTTAGAAAAGGAAACTTCATTTAACCAATGTTTTAACCAATGTTTCACAAATGTATTTGTATTTGTCCATAAATTTAAAAAAAATTTGCATACTACCTATCTTCCTGAGGAGCCTCAGTTCTACAGAAACAATTAGAAATGCTGCCTACCTAAGAAGCTCCATTGGCTCTCCATGTCAGGTATTAGAAATGGATTTTTATATGGTGTGGCAGAATTTAATAAGTTTCCAGAATGTTATGAGTTATGCAAGCGGGTTGGTTTCCTCACTCATGATTTGACAAAGTTCAACCCCATCTTTATTCCACATGGTTTCTGGTACCTGTCTATGTCTTTGGTGAGTGGGTGGGAGGATGGAGGCAAGCATGCAGCTGTAGATTCCCAGCCACTGAGGATCAAGACTGGCTTTGTTACTAAGGAAAGGCGTTAGGAACTTCCCCTGATGAATACAGGTAGGTGCAGTTATTAAGTATGCTAATAGTGTAATGTTAAAAAAATAATTGTTTACTTGGCTTTTATTTCACTGGAATATCTGAAGGCAGCCCTACTTCAAAATACACTTCTTCTGAATCAGAGGGGAAAAATAATTGTCTACATCTTCCCAGAGACCTGAAAGTAACTGAAGCAGTGCAGCTTTAAAAACTGTACAGTCTATAAACAGACTTTTAAGACTTTCCATAATCTGACCAAGCTATATTGCCAGCCTTCTTTCATGTTCTTAATTCCCCTGGGTGGTTGCTACTCTTTTCTGCCTCTGTGTCTATGCCTATCCTAGACCTTTGAACTAAATTGCTTGTCCTCCTCATTTTCTGCCAGTTAAATTTTTATCCATCCAGATTGGTTAAAGTTTCTACTGTTGCAAAGGACACACCCTTTTTAACCAGGTTAAGCAAAAAATGGACTGTATTGACTCACAGAACCGGAAAAGTGTGGTGACTTCTGATATTCTGTCTACCTAACAACTAGTTATCCTTCATCTTTAGGAGCACCTTGGTTTTTCCTTTCCTTGGAACCTTCTCCCTCATCCTCTGTTCATGTATTTGGGGTGAGGCTTCACACCTAGCTCCAGGGATAGAGGTATAATCTATTTCTTATCTTTCCTACTACATTGTCTGAGGGCAGACAAGTTGTCTAAATTTATCTTTGTATTTATTTGTACCTATTAAGTGCCCAAAGAGTAGATATTTCATAAATGCCTGTTAAATGAATGAATGAACTTCACAGATAGGCTATTTCTCCTTGGAATCAAAATCGCAAAATAGAACATTCCAGGAAGGCAAGTGCAGAAATAAGAGTAATTGTGATAAGACAAAATAAGTTTTCTTCAATTAAAAAAAAAAAAGCCATGCCTTTGTAGCTTACCTTTTTTTTCTTGTTAGAGTGAGAACTACACTCTTTTCACTTTCTGTATTTTAATTGGAGGCCAAATGTGAAAATTATTCTGACCTATAACTATACCATTTATTTAACCATCTCCAAGAGCTGAGTATTTAGAATTGTTCTAATTTTTCACTATATTATATAAATAAACATCTCAGTTTATAAGTAAAAAAGTAATAAATTTTGTTTAAAGGTGTGCTTCGATTTGAAATCAACCTGCCTCTAGGAACATAACCTAACCCAAGATGTGGACAATATTTATGCACATAAATATTTAATGTATTAAAATTTTTTCCCTCCCTATAATTTTTTTAATTAATTAATTTTAAAATTTATTTATTTTTGGCTGCGTTGGGTCTTCGTTGCTGCGTGTGGGCTTTCTCTCGTTGCTACGAGTGGGGGACTACTCTTCGTTGCCTTGCAGGCTTCTTATTGCAGTGGCTTCTATTGTTGTGGAGCACAGGCTCTAGGCGCATGGGCTTCAGTAGCTGTGGCACGTAGGCTCAGTTGTTGTGGCTCGCGGGCTCTAGAGCACAGGCTCAGTAGTTGTAGCACACGGGCTTAGTTGCTCCGTGGCATGTGGGATCTTCCTGGACCAGGGCTCGAACACATGTCCCCCTGCATTGGCAGGCAGATTCTTAACCACTGCACCACCAGGGAAGCCCCCCTACCTATAATTTTAAAAATAGGGAAACTATGTGTCCAAAATAGATGACAAGTAAAGGAAAAAAAAAAAAAAAGAGTGCTTACTACATGCCAGGTCGCTACTGGTTATTTCCACAAGGATTATTTTATTTAATCCTCACAATCAATCTATGACAGGGATTGGCAAACTTTCTATAAAAAGCCAGGTAGTAAATATTTTAGACTTTGTAATCCAAGAGGCAAAATTGAGGCTATTATGTAGGTATTTATGGAACAAGAAAATTTTCTGCAAAATTTGTATTGATGAATTTCAAAATATAATAATTGATACAATTTTTTGTAATGCTAATGTAACCGGGCAGGACCCTATGGGGCCTTCCCAGGACAGACTCCTCCCCCATATCCTCTGCTTTATATCCTCTCTGAAATACCTAGATAATAGTATCTGATGCATACTTCCTGAGTTGTTTTACAGATGCTAAAACCACCAACAAATGGAAGAAATTAACTACTGGATGATCGTGACCCCCAGACCTACTGGCACCTAAGGATGGATAACGTTAACCCCTGTGACACAGCCCTGTTACCGCATCATAAACCAATCAGAGCATTGTGCATGAGCTGACCACATACCCTGTGACCCGCCCCACCCTCATCTGGCCTTTAAAAATGCTTTGCTGAAACACTTTGGAGAGTTTGGGGTTTTAGAGCACAAGCCACCGTCCTGCTTGTATTAGTGCATTTACGGTAAACGCTGCACTTTCCTTCAGCACAATCCAGCGTCAGTAGATTGGCTTTACTGCGCGCAGGCGAGGGGACCCAAGTTGGCTTCAGTAACACTAATACTGTTAAGGAGAAGACGGAATTTTTTTTGCTTAACTGGAATTCAAAGTTGGTATTCCCTATCATCAAAATCAATAGCAGGGCTTCCCTGGTGGTGCAGTGGTTGGGAGTCCGCCTGCCGATGCAGGGGACACCGGTTCGTGCCCCGGTCCGGGAAGATCCCACATGCCGCGGAGTGGCTGGGCCCGTGAGCCATGGCCGCTGAGCCTGCGCGTCCGGAGCCTGTGCTCCACAATGGAAGAGGCCACAACAGTGAGAGGCCCGCGTACCGCCAAAAAAAAAAAAAAGAAAGAAAGAAAAAAAAATCAATAGCAAGTGCTCATCTGAAAATGCTGATTTTTAATGAATTTTATGTATTTTATCTTTGAAAATATCTTTGAAATTTTCTTTTCGTGGGTACTGCCAAATACTAATATCAGTCCATGAACATATGGTTTTACTTGAGCATATTCATTGCTTGGAAGGCATTTATACAATTCTATTAAATTCTTCTGATATTTGCCTTTAAGCATGTCATTACATTGTAGATTAATTGCTTTCAATTGAAGTTTATGTGCAAGCTCCTCAATTGCACAGTTAATGGATTTTGAAATACTGGAATTTTCTTTGCACTTAGATCTAGGTCTAAAAGACTGTTGAACAGTAGTGTGAACTCAGAAAATATATCTACTGCAAATTTGTTTGGATATGGAGATCTTACTTCTTAACTTATTAACAGCATAGTAAAGTATATAAACCAGCTTGAGATTGCTTGTGATTCAAACAAGGTTAGTTGTTGAAATGAGTCTACCACAGTATAGGTATGGTGTAGAAGTACTGTTTTGCTTCACAGCTTTAGGTTTAATTCATTGAGAAACATTATCAAGCCTGTAGCAAAAGCTAATTTCCAAAGCCATTTACAGTTCGATAACAGTGGTCTAGGGCAGTTCTTCTAACCACTTAAAAATGTACAATCCATTCTTAGCTGGAAGGTTCTATAAAAATTGGCAAAGGGCTGGGTTTGATCTTTGAGCCTTAGTTTGCAGAGAATTTTAGTAACCACCCAAGGGCACAAAACTATTTAATGGCAGAGTGGAGATTCAAGTTTGACCAGGCAGCCTGACCTCAGAGCCCATACTCTTGGTGACTATGCTATACTACTTGTGCTAAGGTAGCCAGCTAGCAGCTGGTGGCCAAATCCAGAGGGAAGTTTTCTTTAGCTAGCAGGTTGGATGTTTTTTCCCCTTTAAAATAGACAATAATATGTACAAGACAGTGTAAGTAAAATGCAACCAATACCCATGTGAATGAAAAAGGTTGCCTATCATATCAGTAAACAAAGGATGTTGCGGCCACCAGGTCACTGCAGCCACACTGAACAGTGAGCCCTGAGGGAACTCAGGGTGGAGACAACCCAGCTGCCTACTGCCAAGTCTTTAGCCATTGCAGCCCCCTAATTGTGCACCCGGAGGAGCCTCAGGATGGGAAAGCAGGGCATACTGGCTCTAGAGAGCCAAGGTGCACATCAAAGGAATGGCTTCAGTGAGCCCAGACTCTCACATCTTCCCATACATAGAAAAGCGCTAAATTCACTAACTCGAGATATCTGGTTTTCTTCAATTAACAATAATCTTTTGATGTTCTGACTACCTGGCCTTTATTGCAGAACTCCTATATATCCTCACTCCTCCCTTACCTCTTCAGAGCAGTCCCTCAGAGCTACCTGAGAGGCTGCCTCTGGGGTTGAAGTCCTCAGAAAGTCTGCCAAATGAAACAATTCTCAACTTTTAGGATGTGCATTTTTTTCAGTCAACACCTGGGTGCTTACTACCCAACTTTAAATATTACCCCGCTCTTAAAAATCTCTTCTGTTTATCTCGCTTTGATAACCTTGTGCTCACATCACTTCCTCCCACCTGACATAATCACTGTCCTGAATTTGGCGTTTTGCACTCCCTGCTTTCCTTTTTTTTTTTTTTTTTTTTTTTTTTTTTGCGGTACGCAGGCCTCTCACTGTTGAGGCCACTGTTGTGGCCTCTCCCATTGCGGAGCACAGGCTCCGGACGTGCAGGCTCAGCAGCCATGGCTCACGGGCCCAGCCGCTCCGCGGCATGTGGGATCTTCCCGGATCGGGGCACGAACCTGTGTCCCCTGCATCGGCAGGCAGACTCCCAACCACTGCGCCACCAGGGAAGCCCCCTGCTTTACTTTCTAGAACTACTTTCATTACGTGTGCATGCCTAGTGTATCTCTAAGTGTAACACAGAATTGTTTTACCTGTTTTAAAACAATATAAATGGTATTATACTGTACATATTCTTCTGTGGCTTGCTTATTTTCTCCACTTGATTTTGCCATCATATATTTAAAAATAAAACTAAATTTGAATGCCTTTGGTGGGATATATGTTTTCAGTTACCCTCTATGTCTTATACCCTTACATTTCACATATTTTAGTTACCTACCTGGCCTCTTATGCCATTTGAGCTTGCAATCTCTGATTTAAGATGGCATTCCATTTAGCCGTTCAAATATGAAGTTTTAGATAACATAGGAATTTATTTGTGTAATGACATTTATGTTATATTATATATGACAAAAGTTGGATGTAAAATTGTATATATATGATATGCTCTAACCTATATAAACAAAATATATACAGAAAAGACTAGAAATAATTTTGCCAAAATGTGATTTTTGGGTGACGGCATTTAGTATAATATATGCTGATTCTGTTTTTCTGAATTTACAAAATAATTGTTAATTTTTATCAAAAATTGTTGAAATTTAAATAATCTGTAAAGTAATTTAATAAAGACATTATTAGTCTCTTTATTCTTTAATCATGTTAACTTCAATTAGTTTATGTTCATATTTTTAACTACAAAACATCAATCATCAATCAGTTCCTACATTGTTCTCCTGGTAGATCATTTCAACATAATCATGGATGATAACCCGGTACAAGGGATAGTCTAGGGTAATGAACAACTGTGTTCGCTCTGCTGAATCATTTGTCTTAAACCATATAAAACAAAGATTGCATTAACAGAAAGGACAACGTACATGGTATTTCTAAAAAAGCAGTTCAATAGGTAAGAATTTGCCTCCCTTTCTCCTGTGAAAGGAAGAGTGTCCTCCAATGTAAGAACATGAATATCTGATCCGTAGAGAAGAATACGAAGCCAGATAAAACTGACAAGTGAGATCCATTAGCTCTTCTTGCTCTGGCTCCAAGCTGACCAAGCAAACATCTATGTAGCATGTCTTTAAGAAGAGAATGGGGGCTTCCCTGGTGGCACAGTGGTTGAGAGTCCGCCTGCCAATGCAGGGGACACGGGTTCGTGCCCTGGTCTGGGAAGATCCCACATGCTGCGGAGCGGCTGGGCCCGTGAGCCATGGCTGCTGAGCCTGCGTGTCCAGAGCCTGTGCTCCGCAACAGGAGAGGCCACAACAGTGAGAGGCCCACTTACCGCAAAAAAAAAAAAAAAAAAAAAAAAAAAAAGAAGAGAATGTATTCATCAGCTCACCTGAGCTTTACAAGGTCCTGTGATGATTGGCACTCTGCTTTAAGCATTTACTTTTTGTGGGTTTGGTTAGCATGAAACAGTCCAGAGAATCTAATTACATTTGGAGGCCCTTACATGGATTTCCTCGATTATGAACCTGAAGATTAGGTCCTAGAACGTGAGGTCCATATCAATGTACTGCTGTTTCTAGGAAGTCTTATCTAGACAGTCCTCTGGGTCAGCATCTCTTAGATCACAGTCCCTTCACACTCCCTTCTGTGCTTCACAGGTTCAATTTGATGATAATACTCAATTCTATCTCCATTTTTCAAATTATTAGCAAGCCTATATATCCAAAATGAAGACTTGGCAATCACAAGTGCCAATTTAAGTATATTCCAATAAAATCCTACCATTTACCTTTTATTAACTGAGTAAATGAACACAACGAGGTATTTTTTTGCCTGGGTTATCTGGTTATACCTGACCTCTGACAGTATTTCACATATAAATTATTATTCATAGCCTACTTCCTTTCGGGTAAAGCAAAAGATGTTGCCATAGCACAAAGAATTTTCAGATTGTTGTGGGGGAATTCTGTAAGTCTTGCCAAATTAGGGCATACCAGCAATTTTGAAAATTATCCAATATGTTGATGTGGGAAGACTGTGCATATAAATTCTTTAATTATCTCTCCTTTTGGCTTAATTTTAGCTTCGTGGTGTGAGAGTGGCTCTGCATTTTGTACTGCTGCCATAATATTGGATGGCAGTTCCACTTGGCTCCTTTCTCGGCCTGAGTTCAGAGCAATACAGCAGTTATGTGATGTGGACACAGTTTCTATGCTAAAGCCATCCATTTTAATAAAGTAAAGGTCTAGCCCATTGAGCCTAGTTGAATACAGCTGTTGCATTGATCTCTTCGGATGCTACAGCCGTTGAGTTCATTTCCTTAATCACATTTTCCATACGGGTAAAAGCATGAAACTGCTTGGTATCTTCCAGAATGCATGCATTCTAATTTCAGAATTTAATCAAATGTAACTGGCTTCCTGACAGAGTAAACAGAGCAAAATACTGCATCCAGACCAGCTGCCAAGCTAGCAGCCTGAATTTATTTTTCCTTGCTTTGCTAAATGCATCTTGAATTTTAGAAAACATAGTCCAGGTTCAGGAAATTTAGCGTTTTTGAACCAAGACCAGTCACCTCTAATATTCTTCCATAAATACATCCATTAAATTTCAAAAGTCAGGTAGCTGAGTTAATCCTTTCTCACATGTTTATGGCCAGAGAAGAAAACATGTTCCTCTTTTCTACTGAACACAGGGATTGTGTACATAGACCCTTGTCATTTGGGCTAATCTAATAGTACAGAATACCTGTAAATATCTATACATTTTTTTCTGATTATTACTTCTGTACTTCTTACTTGAGTCTTATAATCTAACCCATATCTAAAATCTTTCTAGATATTTTCTATGCCACTTTTTATATATCATTCCATATATAAATGTCAAAACTTTATTTTAGTAGACTCAGTGTAGCAACCAGGGCACATAGAAATGAACGAGTTAGCTGGGCAGACTACCTATTTCTCAAACCACTTGGCTTGTGAAAAATAGCTTGAGGAGGTACAGAATACATTACCAATTCCTTTGTTATTGATAATTCTAATTTTTCCCTCTGCAAAACAGACTCCTTTGTTGCATGTGTGTCTTTTATTAACCGCACATATTTTATTTATATTTATGTTTCAATTTCATTTATCCTTTAATACCAGGAATGGCCTTTGGAGGGGGTGCCTGTATGGACTGAGAACTTTATCATTCACTCAGGAGATACTTAGAAATACACATGGCCTCAATTCAAACAGATACGTTTCCACAAGTAGTTTATTTACACCCTGAATTCCTGAAGTCCCTGGAATTCCTCCCTCCTCCCCCTGCCCAGTTCAGTTCACATCCCCAGCTCCTTTTCCAGACTAACTCCCAGTCCCATACCAACATTTAGTTCAGCTATCCCTTCCTCCCAGAAGCCTTTCTTGTTCTCTTGTCTTCTTCACACTCTTTCTTGGTTTCAAATACCATCCCTATGCTAAGGACCCCCAAATTTAAATCTCCAGCCCAGCTCTCTTCTGAGTTTCAGACATTTATGTATAATTGTTTACTCAATATCTCCACTTAGATGGCATCTTAAACAAAATATGCCCAAACCAAACTTATCACCCTTCCTTCAAAAAACCCCAACTGGGCACTAATGTTGAATTAGTTATCTACTGCTGTGAAAAAGATTACCGCAAAATCTAATGGCTTAAAACAACAATAAACACTGATGATCTCACAGTTGCAATGGGTCAAAGATTTGGGGTTAGCTTGAATTAGTTATCTACTGCTGTGAAAAAGATTACCGCAAAATCTAATGGCTTAAAACAACAATAAACACTGATGATCTCACAGTTTCAATGGGTCAAGGATTTGGGGTTAGCTTAGCTGGGTGATTCTGGCTCAAAGTCTCTCATGAATTTGCAGTCAAGATGTTGGCCAGGGAAGCAGTCATCTGAGGGCTTGAATGGGGATGGAAGATCCCCTTCCAAGATGGCTCACTTACATGACTGGCAAGTTGATGCTGTCTTTTGGTGGGAGACATCAGCTCCTCCCCACACAGGCCTTTCTCTGGGTGCCGTAGAGAGGCTGGCTTCTTCCAGAGCAAGGTGATCCAAAAGAGAACAAGGAGAAAGTTGTTATATCCATCATGACTTGGCCTCATAAGACAAACACCATCAGGTTCTCAGTATTCTATTGGTCACCCATGCTAGCCACGATTCAGTGTGGAAGGGTACTACACATGGGTGTGAATACCAGGAGACAAGGATCAATGGGGCCATCTTCGAGGCAGGTTACCACCACTGTCTAATCCACTGCTCATATCAGAAACCTGAGAGTCATCTTTGACACCTTCTCTCTCTACCACCTTCAGTCAATACCAAGTCTACCTCATCTATGCTTTGAATCTATTCTCCTGTTATCACTATGTTGTTTTCATGTGATCAGATCCCACTGAGATTACAACATCTCACTGCATGAAGCCAAGTGCTGAAGGGGAAAGTGGGAGAGAGTTTGACCTCTTCTGTAATGCCACCATTCTTTTTTTTCCCATGCCACACAGCTTGTGGGATCTTAGTTCCCCAACAGGGATCGAACGCAGGCCCTCAGCAGTGAAAGCGTGGAGTCCTAACCACTGGACCGCCAGGGAATTGCCTGTAATGCCGCTTTATATTTTATAATGGAAGCAGTCCTGGACCATAATTCAAGAAACCACAGTGTTGTTTGTCTGAATGGTACTACTCCCTCCAACTTCTTTACCTACAGGATGTTGGAAAATGAGGGAAATTAATAATTATTGAGTGCTGGACACTTAACATGTGTTACATCTTTGAATTATGACACCAAGCCCCTAAAAAAGGGGGTTTTATCTCCATTTTACACAGCAGGAAACTGAATCATGAAGTAATTAGCCCATGCTGTCACAGCTAGTAAGTAGCCAAGCTGGGCTCCGGATCCAGGTCTATCTACTGTGGATCTTGTTTCAGGTTCTGCTTTCCCAGAATTTCTCCTTCAAGGCACCTACCTAAAGTCAAGGCAGGAGCCTGATTAGTGTGGTCTTTTGATAAGGAAGTTTCTATCTTGATATAGAATACGGTGAAAGTATGAGTTAGAAATAGGCTTTTAGATCTTCCTTTCCCCTCCAAAGAAGTAAATAACATTTGCCTCAAAGAAAGGTCAGGTGATCATCGGCTAGGAGGAGAAACTGGTCTTTAGGAGAATCAAGGCCTACAGCAGGGGGAGAATTTAAAGAAAGATCAGAAGCCAACATGAGTGTGTCAAATTGAAAGTTGGAGGGAAAGAAAAAGATTTCTGCTTCCAAAACCAGTCTAAAGCATTCAGACTGTGCCTTGTTTGGTATAAATTCGTCAGTAGGTAGATGGCATGTGAATCAAAGGTGAAGTTTTTTAGAGGGAGCAACAATGGTGCAGTGCCCAGATCAGAAACATGCTGGTCTTTCACTGCATTCAGAGGTCTGCATTCTTTTTTCTCTTTAGTTCTTTCACTTTGCTGGGGCTACTGGAAAAGAGTCTGTCATTTGTACAGCTCGGTGACAAACAGGAAGACCTGACGAAGAGACAATGAAACAGGGAAAATAAGACAGAGAAGCCACTGAAGCAAAACTCTGTTTCTCAGGAGGTTAAGTTGCATTTGACAAAGGGGGTTTCAGAAATTGGACCCAATTCATGTTCTTGACTTGTGTCCTCCTCAGCTCTGGGGACCAAGTGTGGTAAGATGACAAGAGCCTGCCTTGGCTTTAGAGTGGGAGAGAAGTGGGTTCCACTCTCATTTCCGTCATTTGTAGCTGGGAGTTCTGTGTGCCCCTCTCCCAAGGGATCAAAGCCTCCATTGTGATTCATCAGCTCAGGTGATAATGAAACACGTGGGGCCCCTCCCACCCCGGCTTGTTGCATATTCCAAAAAGAGAATTCCTAGGAAATACAAAGAAATGAGTCTTTAATCTCTGACAGTTGAAATGCCAAGTACCTTGGCCCAAAACTGGGCAGAAAAGACACTCTTTTTAGGTAGACAGTGGGCCCAGCAGCCTTGGTCAGATGCAGTTGCCCAGGGCAGCTGTGCAAGTTCTGTTTTGTTCCCGTAGGTCCCCCTGTGGGCTGGCTCATTCCGTCCTCAAACATCTGCTTGCTGTCATGTTAGGAAAGCTGCACCTGCTTTCCACTTTCTCAGGGATGTTGGGAGGGTTCCTGAAGGGCTGTAATGAAGGGAACTGGTAGATTCTCAGGACAGATATTGTTTAATTGCTTAAATTGTGTCTGTGAGTAAGCTCATGCGTGGAGAGCTGACAACTGCCCGGGGCATCAGCCCAGGTTCTTGGCAGTAAAGGGCAGGCCCAGGTGAGGTCTGGTTTGCTGCGGCCACTTTGCAGAGTGATGGACGTGGACTCTGGCCATCCTCATATGAGACTGAGTATGCGCAGAAGCAGAAAGAGGGGATGTGGCCCCTCAGGCTTTGTGGCCACTACCTCCAAGACTCCCCAGAGAGAGATTTGGTGTTAACAGGGAGACAGGATCAATATGCAACACCCAGGCAGCCACATTGTGTCTGTTGCCCTTTTTTAATTTGCTCCGTGTAGGAAGATTAGACTGGATAATCCAGTTTGGCAGTTTTTCTGAGTTTGGAGTACTTTCAGTTTTTCAGAATTCTTGCTTCTGTTGATGGCTCATTCAATTATGTGGCCACGTAATCTGTTTGTAAATCACTTGAGTTCACAAGGGGATGTCACATTCTCTATGTTCTTTGGCTTTTGACAGTTCTGTGAGATCTACACAACTTGGATAAGGTTAAACTTTAGGGATCCCCAAAATGCAATAGCTCAAGCAAGACACCTGTTTCTTCCTCACATAAACAGACTAGCTCAGCAGGCTGCTTGCCTCCCTGCAATTATTCTGGGTCCTGGGTCCTCTCCATCTTGTTTCTTTGTCCAGTTTTGAGTGGGCACCTTATCTGGGGTGCAGCCAATGGAAAGGGGAAAGCGTACAACCTCGCCTGGTCTGGTCTCAAGGCACCATGGTGGCTGGGAATGGGACACATCACTCCTGTCACACATTACTGGAGAGAACGTAGTCACATCCGCACAGAAGGTGGTGAAAGGCCAACTAGCAGCTCAACCTTGTACCCTGCTACACTTCCATTACTCTGGAAAAAGGGAGAAATGAAAGACAGAAGGCTGTGTCATCCTTCCATAAGGTTGGTATTAGTTCCTTTTTCTACAGACGAGGAAACAGATTGAGAGAGAGAAACTTCCTCAAAGGCACGCAACTGGTTAAGGGCAGCACTGGAGCAATAGCATTGGTAGTTTTGGGCTCCTCAGTTCTTTTCTTTATCCTTACCACTCTCCCAGGACAGTGGGACAGATCATTTGAAATTAGCGCTGCCCCAAAAAGCTAGGGTGTGTAATTAACATCAATATATGCAGCCAACGGGGTAAATGCTAGCTAGTGACAGAACTGTATCCAACTCCTCTGCCTTCCTTCCTGACTCTCAAGCACAAAGGCTCTGAGGTCATAAGTGCTCTCCCTGCTGGGGTCTCAGCCCCCCCGAGAGTAGATGTGAGCGGACATAGAGAATCAGACAGTCTCTTTAACTGCCTTCTCAGGTTAGCTACCTTTGCCACAAAGGTTTTTCTGTGGCCATTCCTGTTCCCACTGGCTTCTGTTGGTCCAGAGTACCTCATGCTCTTGATTGCTGGCTTCCCCAGTACGATCAGTCTGTGGAGAGTGTGAATTCAATGGGCAAAAGAGACCCAGATTGAAGCAGTTCTGCTCGGTCATCTCCTGCATTGGTGCACACAGCCACCACCCACCCAGCCACCTGCCTCCTGTCGGGACGCCTACAAGAAATCAACGATGTTGTGTAGTGTGACTCAGATCTCAGACTCAGGCTTGGCTTTCCTTAGGTTTCATACATAAATCTTGTAATTCTTGGCTTTGATGACTCATAAAAGTAATTCTGGTGGGGTTTTTAAATAAATTTATTTATTTATTTATTTTTGGCTGCATTGGGCCTTCGTTGCTGCGTGTGGGCTTTCTCTAGTTGCGGCGAGCGGGGGCCACTCTTCATTGTGGTGCGCGGGCTTCTCATTGCGGTGGCTTCTCTTGTTGTGGAGCATGGGCTCTAAGCGTGTGGGTTTCAGTAGTGGCACACGGGCTCAGTAGTTGTAGCTCATGGGCTCTAGAGCACAGGCTCAGTAGTTGTAGCGCACGGGCTTAATTGCTCCACGGCATGCGGGATCTTCCCGGACCAGGGCTTGAACCCGCGTCCCCTGCATTGGCAGGTGGATTCTTAACCACTGCGCCACCAGGGAAGCCCTGTAATTCTGGTTCTTTGTCAGATCGCAGCCCCAAAGCCCTCCTGAAAGACTTGGGGTTGGCAAGGGAGTGTATTACATGTGTTCATGTTTTAGGGCCAGCCTCTCTAGCCTCTCTTGCTCTGACATGCACCCTCTCTATGGGCCTCTGACCTGCTGAGGTAAAGATGCTCAGCCCCCATTGCTCCCAGTCCTCTCAGCCTCAAGCCCCCTGATCTGCCAAGAGCTGGGATGGAGAAACATACCCTCTGTCTGTTTCACCACAGCAGAGTTGCTTGGGCCCCAAGGTGTTGCTGAGTCCAGTAAGATGGCTTGTAGTTATAAGCACCTCCAAGAGTGTACGAGCACTCCTAGGATGACAACGCCTGGGTAAGTCCAAGAACCAAGGGCTATGTATGTGTGCATGCCTTCACAATGAATTCTGTGCCCTACCTTTATCTGGAAGTTGGATCCCTTAGAGAGTCCTTCCATCCCTAGTTTGTCAAACAATTCAGTGTGTATCTGATTCCCAGGCATTGACATGACTTAAGTTTTTTTTTTCCAGGAGGAACCTTGGCTACTAGAGCCTAGGGAATAAGGCAAGGAAACCTCAACCATAAATTTAAAAATATAAATAAATAAGCAAATTAAACCTCACCCAAAACTGTAATCCAAATCTCAGCTCCAGGTCATCACATCTTCTGTGCCACCAGGAAGCAAAAGTACCACCCCCACCAGTCTCTCGCCACCGCTGAGACGAATGCTTTCCTGCAATCCAATGCTTTATTAGTGTTTTAGATGCATGGCATTTTAGTCACAGCTATTGCTTTATTTCTAGGCCTCATCCTCAGGCACACTGAGATAAAGGAAGTATTTATACACAAATTTGTGTGGCTACAGAAATCACCAGGTAGCCCAGACACCTGTCTTTATGGAAAATTATTAAATTGTTCTGTCAATCCCCCAAAAAGACGACTGGAAAAAACTTCCCATCAAGCCAAGCTAAGTTTATTGAACTCACTGCAATAAAGGAGAGTACCACCTTGAGTGTCTCAGTCGTATCTCAGAGGGGGGAAATTGGGGAAGGATATTTTTAGTGTTTCGGGGCCATGGCTGGATGATTTAAGGCAGGTCTTGCAAGGCAGAGAACGAGTTTGGATTGAGCAGAGTTAATGACATGAGAGCTTTGGACTCATGACCCCACAAGTCAAGGGTCTTAGAGTATCAACAGGTAAGCTGTTAATCTTGACAAGTGAGCTATTTTATTTATTTATTTAGTTAGTTAATTTATTTTTTAACATCTTTATTGGAGTATAATTGCTTTACAGTGGTGTGTTATTTCTGCTGTATAACAAAGTGAATCTGCTATACGTATACATAGATCCTCATATCCCCTCCCTCTTGCGTCTCCCTCCCACCCTCCCTATTCCATCCCTCTGGGTGGACATAAAGCACCCAGCTGATCTCCCTGTGCCATGCGGCTGCTTCCCACTAGCTATCTGTTTTACATTTGGTAGTGTATATATGCCCATGTCACTCTCTCACTTCGTCCCAGCTTACCCTTCCCCCTCCCCGTGTCCTCAAGTCCATTCTCTATGTCTGTGTCTTTATTCCTGTCCTGCCTCTAGGTTCTTCAGAGCCTTTTTTTTTTTTTTTTAGATTCCATATATATGTGCTAGCATATGGTATTTGTTTTTCTCTTTCTGACTTACTTCACTCTGTATGACAGTCTCTCTAAGTCCATCCACCAAGTGAGCTATTTTAGTTGTTCAGTACTAACTTCCAGAAACAAGTCTCTCCTGGAGCAAGTAGCTAAGTTTCTTTTGTCTAGTCCCAGGCCTATGTAGCACAGAAACAGGAAAATAAATTTCAGTTCCAAAAATGTCAATGCATTTGTATCACACATGTAACTATAGGTTGTCTTTTTTTATTCCATGCATGTTTATCTTATCTCCTTGGCTAGATTCAGAACGTTTTCAGGACAGCAGCCACAGCTTACATTAGGTAACTTGACTGTATATAGCACAGTGTTGAGCACAAGTATCCCACACAACAAGCATCACCTCTTCCATGAAATCTCCCATGATGCCACCTCCAGGTTCTCAGTCATTTCACAGGACTGTGTTCATGCCATGATTTTGGTGCCTGTTATCTGGGGCAAGATGGGGCTTTCTTCCCACATCTTTTTCTCCTTCACACTTTCTTGGGAGAGGGTCTTTGGTAAAATAGAGTGAAGAGACAAGGATGTGGGTCATAATAGTTCATTGAAATTAATCCATAAGAAGCAATCATATTAGCAAGAGAGGAAAGGTGTATTTGTTTAAGAATGTGAAGGGGGCCTCCCTGGTGGCGCAAGTGGTTGAGAGTCCGCCTGCCGATGCAGGGGATACGGGTTCGTGCCCCGGTCTGGGAGGATCCCATATGCCGCGGAGCGGCTGGGCCGGTGAGCCATGGCCGCTGAGCCTGCGCGTCCGGAGCCTGCGCGTCCGGAGCCTGTGCTCCGCGACGGGGGAGGCCACAACAGTGAGAGGCCCGCATACTGCAAAAAGGAAAAAAAAAAAAAAAAAAAAAAAAAAAAAGAATGTGAAGGAGGGAAGGAATAAAAGCCTCTTCAGCCATTTCAAGTATGCAGGATTTGATTCTGCCTCTCCAGGTGGAGCTGGGTATTGGGGGAAATTGGAGACATCGAACAAAATCGAGGATGCTGTAGGGAAGAACAGCGAGGAAGACTGGAGGAAGAACGGTCATCCTGATCCTGGCAGGTGACTCAGTGGGAAAAGCAGAGGAATGTTCTGCTTCAGCCTTTGGAGCTACATCCAGCTAGCCCGTGTGTCTGCCTATTCCTTTACTAGATTATGAGGTCCAAGAAGGAGGGCCAGGACTATGGCCTCTTCATTCTCATGTCTACTGCCTCCCAAGGTGACATCTCTTCACAGGGGGTTTTGAACAGAATTGATCATGAGGCTGACTTCCTCCAGTTACGGAGGGCGAATCAGCCTACCTGTCAACTGCATCACAATTTGATATATTTGTTGTTTCGATGTCCAGATGTTTGAAAAAATGATTGTACCCCATTGTATCTATCTTCATGGTCTAAATTTGGCAGTCATATACGTTAGCCAGCCTATAATCCCCTCTGTTATGTCCTTCATTAAGTGTCTCTTCAAACTGTCTTTTGAAGTGCAGCATCACTATATCATTTTTATGGATGCCAGTCTCAGGACAAGTTTTCCCTCCAGCAGTTTCCTTAATTGGTGATTTGGCAACATTGGTTTTTTTCTTCCAACCTGCCAGTTTCCTTCATTGAAAGCAAAGTCTGTCAAATGAATACGTGCCCATAGCACAATTACCAAGCACAAAACGAAACTGCAAATATACATTAGCTTACCAGGGTAGTGCCAAGAATATTAAAAAGAAAGAGACAAACATATGAGATTGACAAGAGAATGGAGCATTTCATTTTTTCATTCTGTTTTATTGTTGCAATATCCCATTTGATGGCCTCCAGCTTTCAGAGCATCAGCTTCCTGCAATGACACTAATGAAGAAATGTTGCTTTTTGTTCATTCTTTCACCAACTGTGTTGCCCTTTAATGGGAATATAGCACTTGCCCCCCTGTTCATGCAGAGTTATGAACAGTCGAGTCTCTGGGGTACCTCTGACGTATAGAGCACCCTTTTCCCTTTAGCATTTCTCTGATTAGATGGTAAGTACACTTTCCATCAATAAATTCAATGTTCTAGACATTTCAAAACATGGGCAGAAACAGGAATGTTTTTCCAGCTTGGAAAAAAATTAAAAAGCCCAAGGGGGAAGAGTGATCACTTTATTTTTCATCACATTTCTCTGCTTTGTAGAATATATTGTTTTCCTTTTAATTATTTCCTAGTCATTTTCTTCCATCCTCATTAAGTGTTCTTAAGTCCTTATTAAATATTCTTCAGTTCCTTATCAAAGCACCTCCATTTATAACCACTTTGGTTCATCATTCGCACGTGACTGACTTCTAAATAGTTTTTCATTTAAGCAGAAAGTTATTCTGCCACTTGGACAGAATGTCCACCCTGGCTTGATTTCCCACGGAGCTCAGTTAGTTTCTTCTCTGTTTTCTTCTTTGGGGTTCCTTCTGCTTGCCCAGAAGTGTGGAATTTGATCTTATGCCAGTTCTCTGAGACTCTAAAATAAATGAGGGCTGGGTTTAAGCTTCATAGATGGTGAGGGCAGTGAGACGCACATACTGATTCCCTATCATGAAATCTAATTGAGTCCTAGGTTAGCTCTGAACTGGCCGGGACATAACCTAAAATCACTAACAAAGCAGACCTGCTTCAAGATCAAGGAGCAAAAAGAATATCTTCTGGAGAGTAGAAAACAAAGTGGTCGCCCTCCGACCCCACCCCTGGCCTCCTTTGGAAGCATTTTATTTCTAAAGGATAATGGACAGATTTTGATGTTACTACACAGCAAACGAGTCTATCACATGAAACATCAAATTGAATAGAAATAGGTATTTCAAAGGAAGTTCTCGTATTATATCAAAATAGGTCAATAGATTAGGAAATTTCAGTTGTGGAAAAGAAAAATTGATACGATGTTTTTAAATATGACTTTAGTTTTCAAATAGTACTGAAACTGTTGAGTATTAATGATAACAAAGGTTTGCTAACGTTTCTACCATTATTACTATTGCTACTATTAACAATTCAAATCATTGAAGCACTGTTAGAAAAGATGGGAGGAAAATAAAGGAAAAATTAAATGGCATGGCCGGCCCTTGAATTAGGCCAGCATGACCATGTGGAAATAAACATATAAATGGCTAGCAAGAAAGCAGAGTGGAATGGCCTAAGTTCTAAGTAGGCCACATAGAGGAAGGAACAAGTCATTCCGACTTGGGGTACTGGTGAAAGAGTCCATACTTAAGTGCTTGGCACTGAGGTATGTGAAAGGTATTTTTTTTAATTTATATTTTATTTATTTTTATTTTTGGCTGTGTTGGGTCTTCATTGCTACGCGCAGGCTTTCTCTAGTTGAGGCGAGTGGGAGCTACTCTTCATTGCAGTGCGCGGGCTTCTCATTGTCGTGGCTTCTCTTGCTGCAGAGCACAGGCTCTAGGCGCACGGGCTTCAGTAGTTGTGGCTCCCGAGCTCTAGAGTGCAGGCTCAGTAGTTGTGGTTCATGGGCTTAGTTGCTCTGTGACATGTGGGATACTCCCAGACTTGGGCTCGAACCCATGTTCCCTTCATTGGCAGGCAGATTCTTAACCACTGCAACACCAGGGAAGTCCGACGTGAAAGGTTTTTGGTGGTGAAAATTTGTTGGATTTTTAGATTGAGGGAACTGCATGACCAAAGCCATAAGAGCAGGAAAGTAAAGCCAGGGAATGATGAGTAGCCTAAAGCAGAGGGTTGTAGAGGAATGCATAGGGAAACAAGGCTGGAGACATAGCTTTGGGGCCTGAGTGCCATTCCAGTACTTTCTATTTTAAGGAGGTGCCATGATGGGCTACAAGGAGACTAGCAGAGTGGGTAAGACTTCAAACCCCAACTCTGATATTTGATAGCTTCGTGCACTTGAGCAACAGTTTTTTGATCCATAAAATGAAGATAATAACAGTAGTTACCAGCTGAAGTTGTGAAAATCAATGCATGTGAAAGAACTTAGTACATTTCTAGATGTAATATAAGCTCTCAATAAAGGGTAGCTATTATTATTATAAGTACTTTAATATGATAGATTATTATAGCAGATATTAATTGGAAATACAAGAAAGGTAAAGGAAACAAAAAGAATTTTTTTGGAAGTTGTTGCATTGGCCAAGATGTTAAAGGAAAGATCAGATAAGGGATCGAGTTAACAAAACATGGTGGCTTATAGGATGTTAAGGGTGAAGAAGAGTATAAAATGAATCCACCTTTCTAGTTTGGATGAGCAAGACTGTAGACTGTAATGCTATTATCTGAGAAAAGAAGTTAGGAGAAGAAGCAAGTTTGGGTTACTGGGGAGGAAAGGGGGCATTCAGTTCAGTTTTGGACACGATGAGTGTATCTGTTTCAGGGCTGCTGAAACAAAGTACCACAAATTAGGTGGCTTAAAAACAACAGAAATTGTTATCTCATAGTTCTGGAGACTAGAAGTCTGAAATCAAATGTCAGCAGATCTGTACTCCCTCTGACACCTGTTGGGGATAGCTCTTCCTTGATTCTTCTAACTTTTGGCATTTGCTGGCAATCCTTGGCATACCTGGTCTTGTAACCTCATCACTCCAATATTCACTTCCATTATCACAAAGTTGTCTTCTTCCTGTGTGTCTATGTCTCTTCTCCTCTTATAAGTACACCAGACAATTGGATTGAGGGCCCAACTTACTCCAGTATGATCTCATCTGAACTAATGATATCTATAATGACCCTATTTCCCAATAAGGTCACATTTACACATACTGGATGTTAGGACTTCAACATATCTTTTTAGGGAACTCAGTTCAACTTATACCAGTGAGTTTCAGATACCTATGTCCCATCAAGGTAGAGATGTCCAATGGGCAGCTGAGGGGTGCTGGTCTGCAGCTCAGGAGAGAGGTCAGCGCTATAGACGTGTGGTTGAAAAACCATCATCTTAAGGTGACAGTTGAAACATGGGAGTGACCATATGAAATTGGTCAGAGAAAGAACATAGAGTAAAAAGAAGGAAAAGGATACAATTCTTCTCATAATTAATGCTAGCCTCTGTTCCAGGACAGGCCAAGAATTATTGAGGGTGGGTTTGGTGGTACGTAGTTGTTGAGTAAGAACTGAAGCAGAATTGGCATGGGATAAAAGCTGACAGCAAGGATAAGCCCTAAGTGGTCTAGCTAGGGATATTGGGTTGGATTGCAGCATCAAGACTTCTGGGTAATAGCAAAGTCACATGGCATAGGAAACCACATGCACAACAGAAAGCCAATTTCTGCTTCCTGGAAGGAGCAAGACAAATAGTTATCCAGAGCAGTCATTTCCTGGACCAGCAGCAGCTGGTCCCAGGTATTAGAAATGCAAATTCTCAGGCCCCACCCCAGACCAACTGAATGAGAAATTTGAGGCCAAAGTCCAGCAATCTGTGCTATAATAAGCCTTCCAGGTGATCCTGATGTGCATGAAAGTTTGGGAACCACTGATGTAGAGAGTGCTAAGCATCAGTTCACAAACTGAGAAATTAAAGGTAAGAGGAATATTGCTGAGTGGGGCATTTCACAACAAACTTTTGACCAGAAGTGAAGTTCAGAGCTTTGACGACTATTTTCTCTTTAAGTCAGAACAAAGAAGAAGAGTTTTAAGTTAACAGAATGATTAATAACTGTTGAAACTTAGTGCAATGGCATCTAACTGTATCTTTGTATATCAAATTATTGTAATATAATGGCAATCATAGTTATTATAGATTAGCCTTTATCACGTTTATTAGTATAAACAAGGTCAATATTTTATTAGGGACATAGTATAATGTAATTAGGACATAAAGCCCTTCTTTTTTTTTTTTTTTTTTTTCTTTTTGCGGTATGCGGGCCTCTCACTGTTGTGGCCTCTCCCGTTGCGGAGCACAGGCTCCGGATGCGCAGGCCCAGCGGCCATGGCTCACGGGCCCAGCCGCTCCGCGGCATATGGGATCCTCCCAGACCGGGGCACGAACCCGTATCCCCTGCATCGGCAGGCGGACTCTTAACCACTGCGCCACCAGGGAGGCCCAAAGCCCTTCTTTTAGACAAGCAGAGGTGGCATATTCCTGGAGGTGTGCAAGATCTTCCATTTGGGGACTGAAAGAATATGTTAGGACTTACATATCTTAAAAAAAAAAGAATTAATCCTTAATATGCAAATGGACCCTGGCATCTTTGGTTAGTCCATCTGTCAATGGACACATTTCTCTGGTTTCCTAGAAGGAAAGTGGAAATCCCATAAGGTGAGGGGTTTAACAGTGTAGCCCTCATTCACTCTGTCCCATTCATTAGATGGCAGTATACTCTAGTATATTGCATGCGTCTGGTTAAGTGGATTTTTGGACCATATTACTTAGTTTAACCTAAGGTCACCATACCCTAAATAGACAAGTATCTTTCAAATATTCCTAAAAAGAAAGTGTGGACTGAAGTTTAATTATAATAGTGAAAGTTTAAGGGAATAGCAAAAAAGTGGGAGAGGCAGCCTAGTTCAGTGGATAAGAACAAGGATTCTGGAGCCAGCCACCTAGCAAAAGTGTGACTTTAGGCAATTTATCTAAACTCTCTGTGTAAAAATGGGTAATGATAGTACTCACCCCATAGGGCTTTTATGAGAATTAAATAACATTTTTGGAACATTTAGGAGAGTGCTTAGCAGAGTGCAAACAATATGAGCTTGTTAAAATGAAAAATAGTTTGAATTCTTTGCCAGTAACATTACAAGACATAAATAAAGATCTATCTGGGTCTAATAAAAAGTTAGCCAAACAGATGTATATGTATGACTGATTCACTTTGTTATAAAGCAGAAACTAAAAAAAAAAAAAGTTAGCCAAACAATCTTGAAATTACCAGGAAGACCATTTAAATTATGGATTTAAATCCACTGTCATTAACTGTGAACCTAGTCCTCAGTATATAGTGTACTTTTAGATCTTAGCTAATGATAGTATGAAGTCCTCACAATTAAAATTATACTTGAAAGCCCTATTGTATCCATGTCTCATTTTTTAAAGTTCTATTTTTGTATATGTTTTTTTTTAATATTTATTTATTTATTTATTTATTCTGCCCATGCCAGGTCTTAGTTGCGGTACATGGGATCATTGTGCCGGCATGCAGGCTCTTTAGTGGCAGCATGCAGACTCTCAGTTGCGGCATGCATGTGGGATCTAGTTCCCCAACCAGGGATTGAACCTGGGCCCCCTACATTGGGAGCACAGAGTCTTAACCACTAGACCACCAGGGAAGTCCCTGTGTATGTTTTTGTTTGTTTGTTTTGTTTTATAAATTTATTTATTTTATTTATTTGTTTTTGGCTGTGTTGGGTCTTCGTTGCTGCGTGCAGGCTTTCTCTAGTTGTGGCGAAAGGGGTCTACTCTTTGTTGCAGTGCGAGGGCTTCTCATTGTGGTGGCTTCTCTTGTTGTGGAGCCCGGGCTCTAGGCACGCGGGTTCCAGTAGTTGTGGCTCGTGAGCTCTAGAGTACAGGCTCAGTAGTTGTGGCACACGGGCTTAGTTGCTCCGCGGCATGTGGGATCTTTCCCAGACCAGGACTCAAACCCATGTCCCCTGCATTGGCAGGCGGGTTCTTAACCACTGCGCCACCAGGGAAACCCCCTGTATGTGTTTTATAATATACAAAATATATTAGCACATTTGTCCTTGTATGTAATTTATACATAAATAAACATTTACTGTGGGTATATATTTTAAAGTGTTTTGGGTTTTAATGTGTGTTTTGCTTTGTTTGAACTGATAGCATACATAATCAAGAACATTAGAGACAACTCCTATAGAGCAGGGGTTGGCAAACCATCTCCCATGGGCCCAATCCAGCCCACTGCCTATTTTTGCAAATAAAATTAATTGCAACACGGCTACACTCATTCGATGTGTGTATCTACTTACACACTACAACTGCAGAACTGAATAGTTGTGACAGAAGCTGTATTTCCACAACGCTGAAAATATTTACTATTAGGTCCTTTACAGAAAAAGTTTGCTAAGCCCTGGTCTAGACCACTCCTTGCCTGCCAATAACTTGGCTGAATTGTAGACATCAAATCTAGGATGAATCAGGTAACCTCAGAAAATCAAGCCTTGCGAGGACAAACCTGCAAACTTGAGGCAGACGGCACACTACCAGAGGTTAAGGCTGTAACACTGTGGCAGGGAACACAAACATGGGTTGTCCCCAGCCACTGGCTTCTCCTTGGGAGGAGAGCTACTCCAGCAACTGGTAAAGTGCAGAGAGAGTTCTGCACCAACCCACGTTTTTCCCTGAGTCTGGGAAGGTTCTCCCTAAGGACCTCTTTCATATTCAGCCTGCAGGCTATCAGTCACAGGACGGTGATCTTCTGCTTGGACCACATGTAAGGAAGAGTTGGAGCAGAAATGAACTGTTGGCAGAAGGGAGGTTTGCTCCGGTCATTATTATGGTACCTGAGGTATCAGACTCGAATAAACATGCCTCAGCCTTTCTTTGGGTCATTTATTAATAAGACAGTTCAGATCACAGGGAAAGTGTTCCACCACTGTTTACAGATGATCAAAGATAAACTGGAAAGAGAGGAAGTGAGGCTTTTGGCCACACCTGTGCGTGTTTCAGGGAATCTACTGTTTTAGAGCGTTTTGTTTTCTCAGTGGCCTTGGCCTAGGAAATCTGTCAAACAGAAAGCAAATATGAGTTCATTGCCAGAAAGCATTGATGATTCAGTAACTGATGGATTGCCAGGCGATGTGACCTTTGGGTGATTGGGAAAGTGAACCAGCTGAAGGACTTAATTCAGTGGCGCCATATCCATAGTCTGGGGCTCCTGAGAAGTTGGTCCTTCAGCACTCAGGTAAATAAAACCACAGGAAATTCAATTGAAAAGTAACCACCATTGGAAGTGTTCTTAATCACATCTCTCAAATGTTAGTAATAGAGTGGTTTCATTTTTATTGTCAAAATCCATCATTTATTAGATCACAGATCTACAACAAGAGACCAGTTTTTTCATGTATATGTTCTTTATTTTAAATTTAGCTGTACCAATGGAAATATTGAGAACCAAGACTTCACTTAGTCTCAGGATGCCACAGAAAAGATTGTCCGTGACATAATGACAACCCAATTCAGCTAAAAAGCATGAAAAGTAAAAACTCTGAGACTTCCTGGGTACTGGGCATGACAAGGATACTGTTTGTGAATCTTACAAAAAATCAACAACTCTTTTTGCACTGGTCTAGGGGACTCGTTGTGTAACTCAGGAGAATACACCAGAGCTAGTGTAAGAGAAAACTTACATATCAGGCATAAACAGTATTCTAGAAGGGCACTGCTTCTTAGGCTCTATCTGTCAGCGCAGGGAATGGGCTTTGCTCCTGAGAGAAACTGTTTGCTGTTTGTTCCTAATGATGGTTAATGTATGAACAAACCAAACTCCCAGAGCTATAACTGATATCATCAAGGATGCTGGGACACAAAGGCGCTAATGAAGCGGAGCCATGTGACTCGTGCTTTGAAAATGCCTGTGGTGGAGGGGGGAGAGGGAGAGTGTGGCTAAATGAAGTCATTTCTAAGAGCAGTAGATAACAGGGCAGGGCTAGAGCAAAGCAGCTGAAAACAATTACATATTTAAATTCCCTTCACCCTGTGTGGCAGGAAATTTTTATTTGATCGCTTTCTCCTCTGACATGTCAAAATACGTAAGCTTTTGCATCCTTAGGGCTTATGTTCTCCGGTGGAAAAAAATAAGAAGCTGGATAGCCAAGAGGGCATTTTGGTACCAAGGGATGGACAGGTATGACATTCAGGCAACAGCTCTGTCGTTCATCTTTCCTCCTTCCGTGGAGCTGACTGCACACATCATCTGTGCCTGTCTCTCTGCTTAGCAACCCGCATGTTCCATGTTGATGTGCTGCTTCAGTGACTTATTCTGCCCAAAGACCATTACAGTTCTGAGGGCTCCAGAAATGGAGCTGTTCTATGGGGCCGGGGCTGGGGGCTAGGGAGAAAAAAAGGAGAACCTGAATCTCTGCATGTTTTGCCACTCTCAAAAAAAAAGCTGTCCCTAATTACACAAAATGATAGAGAGAGCCGTTGAAAAAAACACTGCAAATGACCGTTATTTCTCTGAATAGCCTAAAAGAACAGGTCACCCTAGCTAATACACTAAGTGTACTTTTCTGTATATGCAGTTTCCATCACATTCTCTGAATGCTCGGGTGCTGTGCTGGCTGACATCTGTGTTGAGCAGGGAAAGAGCTTTTTTTGTCTTCCTGTGCAAACTTCTAGCAAGGCATTTGTATATGGGCTCCATGATTGGTTCTAACAAGTACGTCATGCATCTGTGGTAGGAAGAAGAAAGATAGCTTTGAGTTAGAAAATGAGGGCTCTACAGGCATAAACAAAGCCATATCCACGTAACAAAATCTAAAGAGGTAAGAAGGCGGAGGCATGCAGCTCCTCTCTCTGTCTGCACTCCACATACAAGATGATCTAGAATTGTCACGTGTTGGTGTTTCAGCCCTCTTCATTCTAATCTACTGGGCAAGGAAGTAAGGATTGCGCTGAAAAGCGGATCCCTGACTGATTTCATTATCATCCTCAGTACAGATGCCCCGCCTGGACCAAGTTTCTGGATGTGCTACTAGATTAGAACTTGGCTAGAATCAAACAAAAATCCAGTCCTGTTTGTCACAGAAAATGCAGTGGTGGTGAGGGGTTTAAACACCTCACTCTTGTTCTCTTTAGGTCAATGGCTCCATTTCCAGGAACAGTGGCAGTGGTCAGTGTGGGCTGGCTGCCTCGGGTGCGCTCCCTTTGTCCCTGGGGACACAGGGCCCTGGTGAGGGAGCAACCACCTCTGCCCCTAGAGAAGGTGCCACAGGAACCACTCTAGGGGTGCAGCTGCTGCTCTCCAGGGTTGCACAACAGCATCTTTGGGGTGATGTTTGTTACCCGCCAACTCAGTTCAACACACGTATTGAGCATCTGTTATGGGCTAGGAATGGGGAGAGATTAGAACAATAAACATGTTTTTAAGATAGTGTTTCTCGGGCTTCCCTGGTGGCGCAGTGGTTGAGAGTCCACCTGCCGATGCAGGGGACACAGGTTCATGCCTCAGTCCAGGAAGATCCCACATGACGTGGAGCGGCTGGGCCCGTGAGCCATGGCCGCTGGGCCTGCGCGTCCGGAGCCTGTGCTCCGCAACGGGAGAGGCCACAGCAGTGAGAGGCCCGCGTACCGCAAAAAAAAAAAAAAAAAAAAAAAAGATAGTGTTTCTCAAGTGTCACTCAATATTCTCCCCTGTTAAGCAAGTGACACCTGTTACTGCCTCCAGGGGAGGTGTCCCACTGAGTGGAGGATAGGAAAGAGCATCCCTGCCACTAGGAGCATTAAGTCCCGGATGTCAACCCACTGCATGGTTTGCAGGTTTCAGTGTTGCCAAGAAAGACACGATTCACACAGGCACTGGATGGAATGATGCTTTTATTCACCTCGAGAACAGACAGAGCAAGGTCAGGTTCAATAGTGTGGCTCAGTCTCCCATGGCTGGCAGGTCTCATCCCATAGCAGGGAGATGGTCTGCATGCACCCCTCTTGTCTGCAGGCAAAGGACCCCGTTGCCTCCCACTAGCAAAAGATATAGCAGTGGGATTAGCCCAGTGCCATATAACACACATGCGTAGGCAGAACAAAGGAGTACACATGAAGCCCAGAACAGGGAAAGATGCTCCCAAGTGAGGCCGTGAGGGCTCCTTATCTCCACATAAGGAAATGTTCCAGGCCCAAGGCACACTCTTATGCAGCCATGCGAGGGTGTAGCAAATTACACATGACTGCCTTTCCCATCATGCCCCACACCAATGAGTGGTAAGTTGGTGGGCAGATATATGTAAAAAAGATACTAATTTTTTTCGTAATATAAACAACAGAAAGTGAAGTGCAATGTAGGCTTCCTAGCTGGTGAGGACAGAGGCAGTGATACTCATGGGGAGTGTTTTCTCCAAAGCTGGAAGAGATACTATCTAGTGGAGGAATCTAATAAATAAACCAATGGAAGACAGACTGAAATCAGGGCAGGAAAATTTTGCCTCAGGAAAAATATACAATTAAGTATCAAGAATGCCTTTTACAATGATTTTTAATAGTAAATTTTCCAACAATAATACCCATCAGGGAAAAGAAAAGAGAAAAATCTGTGCACTATAATATAAATATACATAATTCTGATGAGTTTAAAAGAGTAACCATGAATCTTCTCTTATTTTTTGTATTTATTTATTTTTTCAGATTCCAGACATTCTTTTTTTTTTTTTTTTTTTGCGGTACGCGGGCCTCTCACTGTTGTGGCCCCTCCCGCTGTGGAGCACAGGCTCCGGACACGCAGGCTCAGCGGCCATGGCTCATGGGCCCAGCCGCTCCGCGGCATGTGGGATCCTCCCGGACTGGGGCACGAACCCGCGTCCCCTACATCGGCAGGCGGACTCCCAACCACTGCGCCACCAGGGAAGCCCCCAGACATTCTCTTTATTACATGTTTGATCCAGAGGAGAAACTATATGCAGGAAGCGGGGCTGAGTGGGGAGGGGCCACCTTGTCTGGGAGCCCCCAGTCACCACCCTCTTTGGGAGCCAAGTCTTGCCCTCCCCGCCCCTCCAAGCACCCTGGCTGTAATCCGCTCTAATTTAGTTTTAAAACACATCTGCAGTCTCAAAGACTTTATCATTAGTGTCAAATTTCTGGGGAACTCTCACTGAAAGAAAAGAACAAAAATGAGAGGAAAGACATAGCCTATCAACAGTATTTGAGTCCACATTTCTAGTTCCCGTGGTGTCTAGCGCATCCTCAAATCCAGAGATTGTTCCTTGATTCTATGAACTGCCTCAGTATCCTTCCAATATATTCCATTTTGGGCTTAAGCTACTTTTCATTGGGTTTCTTTTCTTTCTTTCAAATAAAAAGTCCTGAATAACAACACATCTTTATAGATAAGCCTCTTAATTCTGGTCTGGGAATTAAGACACTCTAATTATAGTTCTCCTTCCAGTTGTAGATCATTACAAGTCACCCAACCTCTCTGCCAAAGTCTATTGGCTGAGGAGAAGTCCACTTGGTTTCTTACAGATCTATAATCCTGTCAACTGTGAAGCCTTATCTACATACTCAGTTAAGAAATTCTGACATTCTAGGATGGACAATTTAGAGGCCTGTTTGCATAAGGACCTAATGTAGGAGCTTATAAATCTACATTATACTGGGAGAAATTATCAAGAGGACTTTGAGACAGATGGTTAAGCCTTAGAGCACCTGGATTAAGACTTTAAACTATTGAGTTTCTGCTCCATGAACATGCTATATCTCTCCATTTGTTTGGGTCTTCTTTAATTTCTCAGTCATGTTTTACAGTTTTCAACAGAGATATTTTGCATGCCTTTTACTACATTTATCCCTGAATATTTTATTTCTTTTTGACACTATTATAAATGAATTAAAATTTTTCTCAATGATTCACTGCTAGTACATAGAAAGATAATTGATTTTATGTGTTGACCTTGTTATCCTGAGACCTTGTTCAACTTAATGTTTTAGGTCTAGCAATTTTTAAATTTTGAATCCTTAGGACTTCCTACATAAACAATCACGTTGTCTGCAAATAGAGAATATTTCACTTCTTCTTTTCCAATGTTTGTGTCATTTCTTTCTTCTTCTTGATTTTTTGCACTGGTTAGAACCTCTGGTACAACGTCGAATGGAAGTGGTGAGAGCAGCCATCCTTGCCTTGTTCCCAGTCTTAGTGGGAAAATTCAGAATTCAGCTAATTTGATGTTAGCTGTAAGTCTTTCATAGATGCCTTTCATCAGATTGATGAATATTGTTTCATTCCCAGTTCTCTAGGAATTTTTTTTATCATAAATGAATGTTGAATTTTGCTAATTGCTTTTTCTCCATCTACTGAGATGATCATAGTGCGTGTCTCCTTTATTCTGTTATCATATTAACAGATTACATTGGATTACAGTGATTGATTTCAAATGTTAAACTAACATCAGTATTCCTGGACTGAACCCCACTTTGTCATTATGTATTATCTTTTACGTTTATTGCCAGATCTGATTTGTTAATATTTTTGAGGAGTTTTGTATGAGGAATTTTAGTCTTTAGTTTTCTTTTCTTGTAATAAGGGCTACATTTTTGTGAATAAGTAATACAGAAGTGCCTGGGCCTGTGGGGAGGTATATTGAGGTTGGTGTACTTTTTGGTGATTCTCAAATTATACCAGTAGACAATTAATCAGCCCCTCTACTCTGAGACACATTTTATTTGCTTAAACATTGCTATAAAAATATAGCTGGTGAAGTGTCTTAGGTGATTTCAATGACTCAACCCAACTGACTGTACAGCAGTTTGATAAGTCAGGCATAAAAATGTCACTAAATTGGCAGAACAAAAGATTCAGCCAGATGGATAGATGGATGGATAGATAGATAGATAGATGGATAGATAGATAAATGACCCCCCCATTTTATTATCATTTTCTTGCATTTAGATTTCTAAATGTCAAAATGAGAAAATTCAACTTATTGGGATGGGAAGAGAAAGTTTTGGGGTCATCTCAGTAATCCTTATGCAGAGAAGTATCTAAACCATTGGCAAATTCTGGCTGGCAGGTCCTTATTAGTGACAATTCTCGATGGGTTTTTTTTGACAGTTCTTGGTTTAGTTTTCATTTGAAGACCTCCTTTTAAAGGCCACTATCCCACATCACTGTCTTAACTGGGAGGAAAAAAGATACTTACATCTGGCTAAGAACTATCAGAAGGATAAAAACAAATTGATGGAAAAGAGACAAGATAAGTGTCTCACATTGTTTTCAGATATGAAGGCAGTGGGCAGAATATGGCACTAATGTGTTAAAAACACATATATTTTGACAAAACTGACACAAAATCTTTGAAGAGGTCTGCCTCCTAAGACAAAAAGCAACCTCGTCCTTTCTTAAGAGGACCAATTTTGAAATCAGAAATATGGACAGAGACATATGTACAAGGCTGGGCTTTGAGAATACAGTTATGATAGCAAATTTTCTAACAGTAGCAGAATTGTTAAATAAATACTTGTAGAGCCATATGATAGGATCTAATGCAACCACTGAAAGTCATATTCATGAAGTATATGCAATGTTATAGGAAACACCCATAACAAAATGTAACCAAATAATCCAGATACACATACATTCAAATATGGTAGCTCAATGAAAAATAAGTAATTAAAAGTAGTCGAATGAACAACCCTCAGATACCAGATATATGCATAGAATAAATGCTGGAAGGGAATTACTAAACTGGTAATGGAGGTTATCTCCGTGTAGTAACAAGAATATATGTGATTTGTTTTTCTTCTTAGAGTTTTCTGTACTTTTAAATTCCTTTCTAAAACCTATATTATTTTTCTAATAAGAGAAAATGTTTTAAAATAGATTTTTTTAGGCTTGGTTTGAGACATGTGTCACATGTCATATATACTACAAGAGAATAATTTTTCACTCGGCTTTCGAGATACACTTGTGAGACAGCCAGGGATGTAAGATCAAGGGATAGCTGTGTTTCAGTACAGACAACTTACTTGGTCTCTTAGTATTTCAGTGATCGTTCCCATGAACTAAGTTTGGTTTTTGAAGGAAGGTTCAAGTAGCCACATCCCAACAGCTTGACCACTCTCATTGCTGGCATGTAGGGCTGCCAACTTCCCCACTCCCAGGCCTCTGAACAATAATACTGGATACTGTTTTGCACACAGGCCAGGCGTACTCTAGACAATCAGCCCATTTTGAAGCCAGTACATACACATGTTTGATCCTGCTATCTAGACTGTATCTATAAACAGTATCTATACAGGGGTGAGCAAAACACTGGGGGCTTGGCAGTGGAAGACCTGGATTTGAGCATCTACATGACAATGGGCAAATTCCTAACTGCCCAGGTCCTCGCTCAGCTCAACTATGAGTGAGTAAATTAAATGATCTTTTCCATACCTCAGTGGCAGAATTGTTGTGAATTTCAAGAAGTCTATGTGTGATATTGACAGATTCTAAATTTTATATGGAAAAGCAAAAAACCCAGAATAGCCAACACAACACTGAAGAAGCGCACAGTCAGAGGACTGACACTATGTAATTTCACAATTCACTATAAACGTTAGTAATTAACACAGCGTGTATTGGAGAAAGAATAGACAAGTAGGTCAATGAAACAGAATAGACAGCCCAGAAATAGACCCGCACAAATAAAGGCAACTGATCTTTGACAAAGGAACAAAGTAAATGCCATGGAGAATGGATATCTTTTCAACAAACGGCCCTTGGACAAAATGGGTGTCTGCATGCAAAAAAAAAAAAAAAAAAAAAAAAAAAAGAATCCTAACACAGACCTCACACCCTACACAAAAATTAACTCAAAATGGATCATAGACCTAAATGTAAAATGATAAGTTATGGGCTTCCCTAGTGGCGCAGTGGTTGAGAGGCCGCCTGCCGATGCAGGGGACACGGGTTTGTGCCCCCGTCCGAGAAGATCCCACATGCCGCGGAGCAGCTGGGCCCGTGAACCATGGCCGCTGAGCCTGCACGTCCGGAGCCTGTGCTCCGCAACGGGAGAGGCCACAACAGTAAGAGGCCCGTGTACTGCAAAAAAAAAAAAAAGAAGAAAAAGAAAAAAAAAGAAAAGTTATGAAACTACTAGAAAACAACATAGGAGATGGATTTCCCTGGTGGTCCAGTGGTTAAGGCTCCACCCTTCCACTGCAGGGGGCATGGGGTCGATCCCTGGTCAGAGAAATAAGATCCCACATGCTGTGTGGCCTAGCCAAAAAGAAAAAAAAGAAAACAACATAGGAGAAAACTTTAGCGACCTTGAGTTTGGCAACAACTTTTTAGGTACAACAACAGAAGCAGGATCCATGAAACAAAAAAAATGGATAGTTTGGATTTCATTAAAACTAAAACTCCTGCTCTGTGAAAGACACTGTTAAGAAAATGAAAGCCTCAAACTAGGATAAAGTATTTGCAAAATGCATATTTGATAAAAGACTGTTATCCAAATTATACAAATAATTCTTAAAATACAACAATAAGAAAACAACTCAATTAAAAATGTGCAAAAGATCTGAGTAGACATGTCACCAAAGAATACATACAAGGGGCAAATGGCATATGAAAAAATGCTCAACATCATATGTTATTAGGAAATGGCAAATTAAAAAGAACAATGAGATATCACTACACACTTATTAAAATGGCAGAAATCCAAAACACTGACAACAAATGCTGGAACGGAAGTGGAGCAACAGGAACTATCATTCATTGCTGGTGGGAGTACAAAATGGTACAGCCACTTTGGAAGACAGTTTGGCAGTTTTCTACAAAACTAAACATACTCTTACCATATTATCCCACAGTCATGCTCCTTGGTATTTACCAAAAGGAGTTGAAAACATATGTCCACATAAAAACCTGCACATCAATGTTTATAGCAACTTTATTCATAATTGCCAAAACTTAGAGGCAACCAAGATGTCTTCCAACAGGTGTATAGATAAACAAATTTGTACATCAATAGACAATAGAATATTAGATAATAGAATATTATTATTAATATTATTAGACAATAGAATATTATTATATATAGACAATAGAATATTATTCAGTGATGAAAAGAAATGAGATATCAAGCCACAAAAAGACAGGGAGAGACATAAATGCGTATTGCTAAGTGAAAGAAGACAATCTGAAAAGGCTACATACTTTGAGATTCCAACTACACGATATTCTGGTTAAGGCAAAACTATGGAGACAGTACAAAGATCAGTGGTTGCCAGTGATTAGGAGGGAGGGATGCATAGGTAGAACACAGGAGAATTTTAGGGCAGTGAAACTATTCTGTATGATACTATAATGAACACATGCCATGCATTTGTCAAAATCCATAGACTGTACAACACAAAAAGTGATCCTTAATGTAAACTTTGGACTTTAGTTAACAATAGTGTATCAATATTGGCTCATCACTTCTAACAAATATACCACAATAATGCAAGATGTAATAATAAGGAAAACTGTGTGGGATGGGGGACATAGGGTGCTGTATGGGAACTCTCTGTACTTTCTGTTCAATCTTTTGTAATTGTAGAACTGCTGTCAAAAGTAAAGTCTATTAATTTTTAAAAAGTGTATGTGAAAGCCATTTCGAAGTAAAGCACTATATGAGGATATTTTGGATGCAAGTTACAGAAGACGTAATTAAAAGTAGCTTAAATCAGTGGTGGTTTATATATCTTTTGATTGTTCATTCTTAACAGTAAAAAAAGTATGAGAATGCACTCAATTTATACAATGAATATGTATTTATTTGTATATGAAATATATACATTACCCATACCAACATATTCTACACATTTTATAAATGTAGGCAAAGGTGGAAATTTTAACAATATAAGTAAAAGATATAATACATAATTTTTTAAAATAATTATATTTTATTACTAGTATTTTTAGCAGGAACACTGTGCTTTATTATTTTTGAAACTTGAAAATATTATTTTGAAATTTGTGAAAACTCAATTTGGATGTCTCATTTAAGTTGTTTTTTTAATAATTTTTAACAAATTTATTTATTTAATTTATTTATTTTTGGCTGCATTGGGTCTTCGTTGCTGCGTGCAGACTTTCTCTAGCTGTGATGAGTGGGGGCTATTCTTCGTTGTGGTGCCGGGCTTCTCATTGTGGTGGCTCCTCTTGTTGTGGACCATGGGCTCTAGGGAGTGCAGGCTCAGTAGTTGTGGCTCGCGGGCTCCAGAGCACAGGTTCAGTAGTTGTGGCACACGAGTTTAGTTGCTCCACGACATGTGGGATCTTCCCAGACCAGGGCTCGGGCTCGAGCCTGTGTCCCCTGCAATTTTTTTTTAATTTATTTATTTTTTGGCTGCGTTGGGTCTTCGTTGCTGTGCGTGGGCTTTCTCTAGTTGCAGCGAGCTGGGGCTACTCTTTGTTGTGGTGCGCAGGCTTCTCATTGTGGTGGCTTCTCTTTGTGGCAGAGCACAGGCTCTAGGCATGAGGGCTACAGTAGTTGTGGCTCGCGGGCTCTAGAGCACAGGCTCAGTAGTTGTGGCACACGGGCTTAGTTGCTCTGCGGCATGTGAGATCTTCCCGGATCAGGGCTTGAACCCGTGTCCCCAGCAATGGCAGGTGGATTCTTAACCACTGAGCCACCAGGGAAGCCCAAGTTGTTTGTTTTTATACTAGATTTTGGTGGCTATCAGTATAGAAAAAGATCCCTCACAAATGATCATAGACGTTCATAACTGGCTGTGCTTTCTGAAGCATGATACCCTATTCCAGTCCCAGACCCAAACTATGGGACTGGGCAATACATTACCAACTTCCCTAATGAAAGCTATTGTTCTTCTAAGCCAACTGGAATTTTAGTTTTAATTTTTAACAAATGGGTTCAAAACCTATTGAAATGCTCCATTAAAGAAGTTTTTTTTAAGATGGTTAACTATGTTCTTATTGGTGATAACACACTGACATAATTTTTATCAACAAAATACATAATAATTTAAAAACTTCCAAACATCACTTTTAGAAAATTCTCTCCCAAGGTTTTGTAAAAGTTCTATTATTTAGGGTAATACAATCCTTGAATCCACTTAACAGGGCATGTATAAATTATAGCATGTCACAGTATGCTGGAAGTAAACAAGCAAACAAAGAAAAAATGGGGAAATCGCCGTTCTGTTTTGTCTCCCTCCCACTCCTGTCTCCAGGGTCGATCTGCAGACACAGCATCTGACAAATGATGGACTGAATAAAGCGACTGATTTCAAACTGTCTACTTTAAATAAGTTTTTTTAAATGTGTGTGCCAAAACGTAAATAGAAATAGATGTCCTATTATTTTCTTACTTCCATTTTGGAGATGACTAACTCAAATTATAGGGGATTTATTAACTCCAGTAAGTTTAGAGAGATTCCAAGATGGTTAATTCAATGGCCAAAGGACATCAGAAAGGTTCAAGTTCTTTTCATTTTAAGGCTCTGCCATCCTCGGTATGGTTTTATTTTTTGTCCTTAATCTGTCCTCTCACGTCTGCAGTATAGAAACGCGAAGCATCCCATCCTCATCCCATAATATTCAAAGGCAGGAAGAAAATGGGTTTCTCCTTGTCTACCTCATTTATGAATGAGAAAACCCTACCCAGAAGCCCCTATGCAGATTTCTCCTCATCTTTCATTGGCCAGATTACATCATATAATCATGCCTAAACCAATCTCCGGCAAGGAGGATGAGATCATAGACTAATCACTATTCACCTTCTGGGTTCAGAAGAAACCACCCAAAGGAAATAACGATTCTGGTATCAAGAAAGAAAGGGATGCTGTTGAGTAGGGAACCAACAATGGCTGTCACAATGATGCAAATATGATATTCTTACAAAGGGAATGAACGTGTTAACAAAGGTGAATAGCACTCAGGTATGGAAGGGAGACTCTTGCTGTATCTTCCATGAAATCATGGAATCATTCTTTTCTTTATTTTTTCTTTCCTTCCTTCCTTCCTTCCTTTCCTTCTGTGTGTTCATAAAATACATATACCATGTGAGATGTATGGCTATTTCAAGAATAAGCATTTTCAAGGAAGACTCTCCAAACCCTGTTAAATTGCATTTAAAAAATCAAAATATTCTCTTGAAATTAAGTACTATGCTTCCTACATGTCACCAGAAAAACAAAACAAAACCCTAGCCTACTCATGAATTCTGCCATATTTGTTTATATGTTGTTGATAATCTCATTTATTGATTGCTGTTTGCTGCCAAAGAAAAAAATGTTTAACTAGAAAATGCTCTTGTCAGATATTACCAAAGGAAAGTGTATTTCTTTTCAACAAATGTGGTCCATGTATAGGTGATCTCAAACTGGGGAAAGTCACCCTCAAAAAGTGATCTCTAACATCATTCTGAGATGACCTGGCAAAAACCCAGATCCAAGGAAAGCCAACAGTATGTTTCCTGAATAATATAGAACACAAAATATAAGCTCCTTGAGTACAGGAATCTTTCTTATTTTTTCCAAAACCATATCAGCAGTGCCTAGAATAGTATCTGATACAAAGAAGCGGCTCAATAAATACTTGTTAAATGAATGGATGCATGAATATAAATGGAATGCAATTGTTAATAATATAAACACGATTAATCCAATCAATTAATATTTCATCATTATTGGAATTGTTTTATCATTATTAGAATAATGTAGTTAGCTTTTATAAGAAAGGTAGCTGAATAGGAAGAATGTGTTAGTGTTCATCTAGTACATTTCAAAGGAGAATGACCATACCTGGTGGACACAAATTTTCCTACCACTCTTCTTCCTGCAGAGTGGGAATGTCTTCAGTAGGCCTTTGGGGCTGAATGAAATCCCTCAAGACTATCCAAGCTGTAAACTCTGATTAATTTGCCCACGGAGCAGTCTTTTGACCACTGATATGGATGCCCATGTACTCAGTACTGTGAATGGGTTCCTTGGAATCTAGTCACTTTCAGTCACTAGAAAAGTATAGCCACCACTGTAAGTTAATAAATCAGTATTCTGTGGTAGATAAGAAAGATTGTATGAATGCCTAAATCTCTCATTTTCAGGGGAGGTCCAGGAAAGTCCTTCCTGAGGTGCCAGTTAAGAAGGGGAAGAGAATTATCATGCTCAGGGTTCTGAACTTGTGTTCACCTCTCAGAATCCTCTTGTGTCTGTCTCAGAACTATACTGTGCAGGTGAGATTTCCAGGACAGCTTCTAAGGCAGCATACTCAAATTGGTGGCTCCGGTTACCTGGTCCCATCCCTGAGTGAGCTTCTGGGTGACAGTTCTCCTATGTGGGTCCCTCAGGCCAGATGAAGTCCAGAAGTCCTAAGTAACTCATAGACAGGGCATTGCTATATCTCAAGCATGAAATAACCCATTTCTTCACTTCCTTCCAAAATTATAGATCCTGGCTAAAAATATTATGATCTGTAGCTGTATGGGGAAGATAGGAAATTGTTCTAAACTATCTTAAAGTGGTTTGGGAGTAAAGATTACCCTAAAGTTTCCACAGATGATGTGAGGAGCAGAACCTGTGAGTGCAGAGGCCAGGTCCTCACTTCTACTAATTACCTAGTTATGGTGGCACCTGCCCACAGAGCTAGCTTTCTCTGCTGCACCCTGTTTATCAGGTACTGGGACTGCAGCACACCTAAATCTTTTACTGCTTCCATGTAGGAGTGGCTCTGGAATGGATATGTGTGATAAATATCTGCAACCTCCCAGAACTCTCCTGGGAAGACACCCAAGGCTTCTTCCTGTGTGCACTGCATCCCAAGGGACCATATGAGCATGAAATTCTGCCTGCGGAGGTGGAGAATGGGAAAGTTTGGGGTAGAGTCTGAGCCATTGTCTTTGAGGGGATTACAGTAGCAGCAAGTTGGGAAAAGTGATGAGAAGCCTGGACCATTGCTTCGAAAAGCACTGAGATGTTCACAACTTAACTTCATCAGTTGCCTGAGGCATGGAATATGGATGTGCTTGTCCCACTTATGGATCCAAGTCTGGTTAAACATTCTCAAACACCCTCTGCCTGGCAAGGTTTTGAAACATCCCCAGGCTTTCCCAGTCAATGCTTGTGATGCACTGTGAGGTATTCTGAAGGCAGTTGCTGGTTCCCAGAATCACTCTTTGGGTAAAGCCCTCTCCACTGCATCAGGTGATGGAGCTGGTGCTGGCTCTGGTAGGAATACAGTTCCTCTTCCACTGAATCCATCTCAGACTAGAGGTCAGTTGAGTTATGAAGAGTGGCATCTGCTTAGGCCAAGTATAGCAGGAATGGTTGACTAACTAAGGCAAGCCTTCATAGGTGGGGATAATTAGCAATGAAATAGATCAAGAAAAGGAGGGTCCTAGAGAACGTCTCACATAGTGTTGGTGGTTGGACACTCACTCTTATTGGCCAGCTTCTTGGGAGCCTGATCAACTCCAGATAAATTGATTAAATGTATTTTGTGAATATCTAGAACTAAGACCATACCTGAATTACTTTTTATGACACCATCAACATCCTGTCCTTTGAAAGTCCTCCTGTGCACCTAATGGCATTCCTGGTTAGCAACATTGATATTTCCTATTTTCTTCCTGAAAAATTCTGAAATTTCCTTTGACATCTTAGAACAATATTTTAAGAATGTTATCTTTTGCCAATCTTATATTTATTATTGAAGGGTGCTTGAAAACTGACCTTGGGAGAAGGAAGAAGATCAGCAGTAAAGCCACTAGGCATGGACCCAGCAGAGCAGGAAATAATCAGAAACCGCAGCTGAGAAATTCTCCATGAGCAAAGATAAAAATGCACATAGTATCTCAAAGCTAATAACCCAGGAGGGTAGCTGAGAGAACAGCTTCATGCAACCTTAAAAAGTATAAAGTAGTAATGAGGGTGTTGAGTGGAGGATAGTTACAAGCAAAACCACAAAGTGAAGGCTTGGGCATATAATTGACTGTACTAATAAAAGGGGGAAGGTGGAGGGGACATGGTAGTTAGACATTTTGATAACCTGAAGAAATGATGCTCTGCGGGCTTCAAGAGAATTGGCTAGCAAAGGCAGATGGTTTCTACTATCAATTAATTAAAAGTTAGAAGTGAGTGTACCTGCCTGAGCTGAGTTTGTACCCAACTTTTGAACCTAATGTAAAAATGCTTTAGGATTGAATTAGAATAGAGAATAAGCAACACGTGGAGGACTTATTAAAACACAGATTACCCCCAGAGTTTCTATTCAGTAGGTCGGATTGGGGCCTGAGAATTTACATGTCTAACAAGTTCCTAGGTGATGTGATGCTGCTGGTCTGGGACCACTCGTTAAGAATGACTGATTTAGAAGAACAGCAAAAAGACTTATTATAAAAACTCTGTTCTTGACTTACACCCTCACATTCCACAAAAGCGAGGGATTTTTCATTTTGCACATGTACATCAGAATTAAAAATCATATTACAAGAAAGTGAAAATAGAATGCTTTTTCTAACTATTAGAAAATTTATTTTTATGATTTAAAACATGGAAGAAATTCAAAGTAAAAAATAATGATGGATAGAATTATGTATATAAAAATGTAGAACTCCGAAGTAAGGGAATTTTTCAAAATTAAAGTAAAAAGAGGTGTAACAGAATAAGGAAAATGTTTGCTGTAAATATTTCCCATAAATATGGCAGCATATGTAAAGTTTAAAATGTATCGAGTCATTCAAACGAGGTTCCCAGTGGAGACAAAGTCTGGGACACACACAGGCAGTACATACATCAGGAACACCAACATAAACCAGCATTGAAACACTAAACCTCAAAAGTAATTAAGGGGGCTTCCCTGCTGGCGCAATTGTTGAGAGTCCACCTGCTGATGCAGGGGACGCGGGTTCGTGCCCTGGTCCGGGAAGATCCCACATGCCACGGAGCGGCTGGGCCCGTGAGCCATGGCCACTGAGCCTGCGCATCCGGAGCCTGTGCTCCGCAACGGGAGAGGCCACAACAGTGAGAGGTCCGCATACCGCTAAAAAGAAAAAAAAAATGTAATTAAGGAAATCCAAACGAAAACAATTATAAGGGACAGTTTTACATATATTAGATAACAGTATAAGGAAGAATGATAACATTTAGTACCTGGGAGACTAGTGGGAGATGGCTGTTGGCAGAAGTATAAACTGTTTTTTTTTTTTCAGTAAGAGCCATAAAAATGATCATACCAGAAAATGTATCCCATATAAGTAATTCATAAGAAGAACAAACCTATAATTATAAAAATATTTATAGCAGAATTATTTATGATAGCTAACAAATGAAATTACCAAAATACTCAATAGTAGGGAAATAGTAAAACAAAGTTATATTAACCTAATATTCAGTCATTAGAAATGAAAATGCATGAAGATTCTGTAGACCAAGGGAGCTGTATGCTGCATTGACATGTAAGGGGGAAACAGTACTGGATTTGGAGGCCTGAAACTAAGTGACCTTCTGCTAAGGATTCAGACTTTCTAAACTTTGTTACTCTTTTATCAGTGCAGTTTTTCTCCAACCCAGCAGTTTTCAAACATTTTGACCACTATCAAAATTAAGAAATTTTACATTCTGATCTACTATACTCCCCTCCCACCCCACCCCCCACCCCCACTGTGATTAAAACACGGTGATCTATTCTATTCCATGCTATTCTACATTTCATTCCTTTCCACCCCATTTTAAAATGCTGGTCACCGAATTGTTTGGAAACCTACTAATCTATCACAATCAGCAGTTCATAAAACACCAGGCTGATTTATAGGTGTGCTCAAAGGTTACCGCCACCCTTTCTCCCACCCTTCCCTCCAACATCCCCACTCTCCCCCAAGCACACACACACACAATATATACCCAAAGGAAGCTCCAGTAAAGGTCATGGCCAGAATGCAACCATGCATGGCAGTAATTGTAGTAGGCATGCAATTCTTATACCCCATTAGGTATTGGACATACATGTCAGGAAGTAGAGTGATTTTTAATGCAACTGTACTGGGTAACTTGTTTCTCAGATGGCGTTAACAGCTATCTTGAACCACTCTTAGGCCATTTCTTCCTTCCCTCTTCTCCCTTCTATAGCTCAAAACCCAGGAACCATATGACATACTTATAAAAAGTCACATGGAACAAATGTATCTGTTTCTACTGGGTTGGTTGCAGTTGGACAGGCCTGACGGATACTGATCAGACAAGGATCTCACTGCTCATTCAGCCTCTAGTCGGGGCAAAATCTGTGCTTGTCTAGCTCAGCTCAGAAGCTCCAGTTGGTAGTGCTGAAATTTTTCTATGGGTCTTCTATGACTTAAGCTTTCCAAAACAGTGGTTCTCAAATTTTAATATACTTAAGAATCACCTAGGTATTTGCTACAGTTGCAAATGCTGTGTCCCATTGATGGAGAGTCTGATTCAGAGATGTGGTAGGGGGACTTCCCCGGTGGTCCAGTGGTTAAGACTCCGCGCTTCCACTGCAGGGGGCACGAGTTAGATCGCTGCTCGGGGAACTAAAATCCTGCAGGCCGCTCAGCGCCACCCCCCCCCCAAAATGTAGTAGGGTCCTGGAAATTACATTTTTTTAAATAAATTAATTTATTTTATTTACTTATTTTTGGCTGTGTTGGGTCTTCCTTGCTGTGCGCGAGCTTTCTCTAGTTGTGGCGAGCAGGGACTACTCTGCGGTGTGTGGGCTTCTCATTGCGGTGGCTTCTCTTGTTGCGGAGCACAGGCTCTAGGCACGCAGGCTTCAGTAGTTGTGACATGTGGACTCAGTAATTATGGCTTGCAGGCTCTAGAGAGCAGGCTCAGTAGTTGTGGCACATGGGCTTGGTTGCTCTGCGGCACGTGGGATCTCCCCAGACCAGGGCTCGAACCCAGGTTCCCTGCATTGGCAGGCGGATTCTTAACCACTGCGCCACCAGGGGAGCCCTGGAAATTACATTTTTAACAAACACCCCCAGGTGCTTTCTCCATATTTGGAGAAGCCCTTCTGTGGGCCCTATTGCCAAGGTGGAGGGCTGACTGGGATCTGGGTATGGGTGTTCCTGGCCACAGCTTTCCATCAGGCATGCCCAACTAACCTTAGTTGTCTCATCTGTAAAACATAGGGAATATGCCCTATCTGTAGGCTTTTTCCATCTTTACTCGTGTATGATATGTCTATAAATAATATTAAATAAAAGAACAAATAATTCTTTGTATATTGTTTCCAACTTTGTTTAGCAAACTATAAATATGGTTAAAGACTAGAAGAGATTAAAAATATATAAGTAGTTGCATTATGGTAAAATTGGGGATATGCTTTTAAAAATAAGCTATTGGAATATTAAATAATTTTGAAAGAAGTGGTGAACAACAATGAAGGGATGTCAAGGAGGGTGAGAACTAAGAATAAACTTATGAATTTAAAAAAATTTTTATTTTATATTGGAGCATAGTTGATTAACAATGTCATGTTAGTTTCAGGTGTACAGCAAAGTGATTCAGTTATACATATACATGTATCTATTCTTTTTCAAATTCTTTTCCCATTTAGCTTATTACAGAATCTTGAGCAGTGTTCCCTGTGCTACACAGTATAGACTTTTGAATTTGAATGTGGTGATTGTGACATCATTGGTGACTTTAGACAGAGCAACTTAGCACAGCCATAGACATGAAAATCATCCTGGGATGAAGGAATATGGGGGTGGGCAGTAAAGGGAAGTGAAAAGAAAAAGGGTGAGCAGTAACTCCAGGGAAAGGCAGAGTGAAGACAAGATATCTTTCAAGATGGAAGAGTTCTTTGTAGAGAAACCAAAGTCCCAGGAGACTGTAAAATTCAAAGCACATTGTAAGGAAATAGACTTAGCAAGAAGATGTGTTTTCTCATAGAGGAGGAAGAAGAAAAGATCTAGTACGCATTGTTCATCCAAGTTGGGGACATCAGTCAACTTCCGAGCAGTGCCTATATCTTATGCCACAACGGTATATGCCCCCTTTCTATTTCCGTGGTTTCAATTACTTGTGGTCAACCGTGGCCCGAAAATATTACATGGACAGTTCCAGAAATAAACAACTCTTAAGTTTTAAATTGAGCATTGTTTTGAGTTGTATAATAATATCTCTCACTGTCCAGCTGTGTCCTATCCAGGAGGTGAATCCTCCCTTTGTCCAGCGTATTCCACCCATTAGTCACTGAGTAGCTGTCTAGTTGTCAGATCCACTGTCATGGTATTGCAGTGCTTGTGTTTAGGTATCCTTATTTTACTTAATAATGGCCCCAAAGTATAATAGTAGTGATGCTGGTAATTCCAATATTCTCTCTGTGCCTAATTTATACATAAACTTTATCATAAGTATGTATGTAGAGGAAAAACATAGTATATCTAGGATTTGGTACTATCCACAGTTTCAGGCAGCCACTGGGGGGTCTTGGAACATATCCCCTGCAGATAAGAGGGGAGTACTATAATACATTTTTTTTTTTTTTTTTTTTTTGCGGTACACGGGCCTCTCACTGTTGTGGCCTCTCCTGTTGAGGAGCACAGGCTCCAGACGCACAGGCTCAGCAGCCATGGCTCACGGGCCCAGCTGCTCCACGGCATGTGGGATCTTCCCGGACCGGGGCATGAACCCGTGTCCCCTGCATCAGCAGGCGGACTCTCAACCACTGCGCCACCAGGGCAGCCCTATAATACATTTTTATTCAAGCACATCTGGAGGAGAAAAATCTCCTAGCTAACAATCAAGGTTCTGGTGCTTGGAGGAGAAATGTTTCTTACAGAACTGACATCTGTATAAGGCCAATTCCCAGGAGAGAGCATCACTCCTTACATTATCAACTGGGGCCTAGTGCTACCTTACATTTGTGCTTGTTTTAACTTCTCAGATACCTTCATATATAGAATTTCATGCCATTGGCACGACTCCCCTAATAAGGCATTAGAGGAATAGGCTAGGCCTTTATACCCACTTCTATCTTCTCTCTTCCCTTGCCCATTTTCCTCAACTCTTACCTGGTTTCCTGCCAAAGGAACCCATGCACAAAGGTCAATAGCCAACTGGGAAAGAGCACTAGTTTTTAGAGTTGGCAGGACAAGAAGCTAATATTCTAATGCAAAGGTCTGGTAAATGCTGAATGGGGGGCCATGAGCTCACATCAAAGTGGGGTCTCCTCTCTCCAAACTCATATCCAAATGCAAGAGCTGCACCCTCAGGGCACCTGAGGCTAAAGAGCTGACTGGATTCCCCCAAGGGCTCTGCTTACCAATTTCACTACAAGAAGTGATGGGGAAAGGTGTCTAGGTGTGCCAGGACAGGTCCTGACTGGTCCACTCACCCACAGCAAGGGGCTGCACCAAGTAAGTATGGGAGCAGACCTACACCACCTTCATACATAACCCCGCCCCCCAGTGTAACTTATGAGTGATAGATGGCTGACCAATCAAATGTGTGACTCCGCCTTCCTTTGGGAAGGGCTAGCACGGAGGAAGAAAGAGAAGCCAGCGGAGGTGGGTGTGGGGTGGAAGTTCCCACCATTATGGGCCAAGACTGAAACATGGGACAAAGAGCAGAAACGTTCCCCCTTGAAATCCTCAACATAAAATAAGCAAGGCGGTTACCAGGATCCCATTATCCTCATTTTACAGATGCAGAAACGAAGGAACAGGAAAGTTCACTGATGCAGTTATTATCATAAAACTGGTGAATATTCGTATTGATCTGCTGATGCTTCTTTCACGGTTAGTGGTGATAAATGTGAGAAGGTGGCCGACATCCTGAATCTCCACACCCCATGCCTACCAGCTGCCTACTAGGCTAGTCCACGTGACGCCCCGTGGACCAGGAATCCTGGCCGATGCACACTGTTACTAGGGAGGGTCTTAACCAGGTGAGCTGGGAGGACACGGGTGAGCCTTTTTGTCTCTCCAACCCCGGGGCTAGACTAGAGGCTGGCCTACTCCGGGCTTCCTTTCCTGGGGCCTCATTCCTGTCCTGACTGAGTCCCCAGTTCTTTACCCTCCAAGCCCAGAGAAGGGAAAGTGAAGACACTTCTCTCTTGAATAGGCTGTTTGGGAGAACCTGCCATCCGGTCCCTCTGACTCAGTGCCTTGATTTCCATTTGGATGTCCATCCCTCCCTCACGCAGCTCATGTGCTTGAGGGGAAGCTGACCACACACAGATTCAAGGCATGGACCCTGACTGACTTAAAGCAATCCATAGGTTCCACCCCTCCCCCACCGCCGTGACTGGTTCAGGGATGAACATCTCACCTAATTAGGGTCAATCAAAGCAAAGACACATTTTCTGAAGGATTCTGGGGGAAATGGCTTCGCTCTTCCTTTGAAACGTCCCGAAGATCCTTCTTTTTCTTTTGGATTTGAACAAGTCCTTAGTGCTCACAGCTACTTACAGCCATCTTGTGGCCATTTTGGGAAGTACAAGTTGAGGAAGGCAAAGAGGAGGAAAAAAAGCAACTGGGTCCTCAGTGTTAACCTGAGTTGCTGGGTAAAGCCTTGACTGAAGCCTGGTGTTTCCAGTCCTTTCAGCATGTGAACAAGTACATTCCCTTTCATGCTTAAGCCAATCTGAGTTGCATTTTCAGCAATTACAGATTTATAATGAATATGAACCGCAACACACAAGTATATAAAGGGATCCTATTCCACTGTTTCCCCTAATCCTGCTAAAGTTTTCCAAGGGCAAGGTGATCTCCAGAGTAGAAAGTCAGATTTTCCTACATTGGTCAGATGGGAGGGAAGAGAGAACCAAGCTTAAGAAAACAGAAAGATCTTTAATAACATTCCTCCAACACACACATGTCCAAATGGAATAGGATAAGTAAAGGGCCTGGTATATAAACTCAGGATCAAAGCTAAATACTATTATTATTGTTAGTAGTAGTACACTTGTAACACCTCTCACTGAATGTTCCATCCCCTAATATGGTGGCTCCGTTGTGTGTCTTTGCAAATTCCATTTTAAACTAGTTATGGTGCTTGGGGGAAAAGGACAAACCTTCAACTACCTTCATAAGTTAGAAAACATGATCAATAGACCCCCCACTGATACTTTAGCTTCTCCATAGACAGGGACAATCACAAAAGATACAGAGCTTTGCCACATAGGATCTTGTGTCATCCAAGAAACTGTGCATTTTCTGAATCTTTGAAAATGAAGCCAGTGTGGAAAGCCTTATACTAGGAATCTCCAAATTCCAAAACCAATGAGGATGCCTCTTCAACTTGCTTGGAAACAGAAGTAGCCACCCCAAACCTGCTGGACAAGGGAAGGAGGTGATAGGAATAGATAAACATCCCAGTGATCCTTTGAAACATAGGTCTGGGGCCTCTCCCCTTGTAATCAGTGATTTTTCTTACTCTAATGAAACCCAGATGCTTCCAATAAAGAGAATGGCTGGTGTTGAAGCCATTTGCTAATTCCGCCTAGAGGTAGAGAGAGAGAGAGAAAAAAAAGCTGTGCTCCACATCATTAATTTTAAATATCCTATTTTGTTTTATTTTCAGAATGAAATGGTATGGAACAGAGTAATGAGCAATAGAAATATGGAACCAAGAAGCAATTATATCTTCAAAGGAGCAAAATGAGAGCGAATAAAAAGCCTTGCCCAAGTTAGCACACCAACAGGCAGATCAGAACATCATTTTCAGAGTCCAAATGCATGCCTTTTGGTTATGTCTGTAAATTGTCTTCCACAAACATCGTGTTATATCAGTGGAGACTCACTTCTGTGTTACAGTAAAAAATTGGGTTTCTTAAGAGGCCCTAAACCCCCTCAAATTCAGTTTCGCTAATCTACAGCTGTTGTGCTAGGCACTGGGGCAGCAAGACAAATAGGGCATAATCTCTGCCTTCAGTGTGCCTACAGTCTAGTTAAGATGACAGGGCTATACATAAATAATCATAATATAATGTGTGCTGGGTAACACAGAAGAGAGCACATTTAATTCTGTTTGAGAAGATAGAGAATGCCTCTATTAAAAAGTAGGCAGGAGCTGAAGCCATGCAGTACAAGCAAAACTGGGCCAGCTAGAAGGTGTGGAGGCCAGGGCTTCAGTCATTCAGTGAGAAAGGTACCAAGAGCATCCTGGGAGTGGAAGGGAGTCAGAATCTAGCTCCTGCCTGAATCCTGGAGCCAAGCCAAAGGTATCCACCAGTGAAATGGGACTAAGATAGTACAACTAAATTTTTAGGACCTTTCTGTTTGGAGTGACAGGAATGGGGCCTATGTATAGCATCCAAAAATGGTGCTATATATAATGGATCAAATATTGGATCAAGCTGATATACTATACATAATGGGTCAAAATGCTTAAATCTTTATACAAAAACTCAGGTCAGAGCTGTGTATCTCAGAGGATCAGGCTGAGGCTACAATGAAATCATTCAATAGGGAAGAGCAAGCATGGGGAAAAATTCCCATGTACGATCAGCTTTCATACAAAAATTACAAAGCGCATAATGACATCAATCATAATAAGAACTGGTTGGCAGATCCAACAAATAGGACAAATCACACCTAAGGAAATTAAAAAAAAAAAAAATGGAGTGACTAGCCCAGGTATTTAAAACAAGTTTTTTTAGAATCCTCAAAGAAATAAGTGAAGAAATAGCATACTTAAAATGACAACAGGTTATTAAATTGGAAAAGTTATATATAAAAATGAACCAAAAACTATTGAAAATTTAAAAACTGAGTCAAAAAAGTAGTAATGTGATAATAATAGACTAGATAAGGTAAAAGAGAATCAGTATATTGGAAAGAGAACTAAATGAATGTGGCAGACACTGGCTACATGCTCACTCATTCCATTTCCTCTTCCTGAGCACATAGGAAAACCATATTTCCTGGATGCCCTTGCAGTGAGATCAGGGCTATTTGGCTGGAATATGAATGAAAGTAAAGTTTGTCACTTTTTGGCCTGGCCACAAAACAACCTGGATGACCATCTGCTCCCTTGGAGATCATGAAGACCACATGTTGATGACAGCATCCCAAGAAGAAAGTCATATCTTGGAGGATACCTGTCAAAAGAGACCACCAACCTGCTTTAGATTGTGACATGGGCAAGAAATAAACTTTTGTTCTGCCTTCTGAGTGTGTTTGGTGTGCAACATAGCATAGCTTATCCTGAAAAGAAAATAAATCACCCTGAATGCAATAAAACAAGATAAATACATAGAAAAATGAAAATGAAGTTATAGAAGATAGACTGAGAAGGTCCAACATATGTATAACTGGTGCCCCAACTGGTGAGAATAGTTAAAATGGGGGAGAGAAAATACTATAAGATTATAAACTGACAATTTTCCAAAATTAATGAATGACATTAATCCTTAGACTTGAAAAAGTCATTCATTGTACTGGTTTACTTGCAGTCATAATTTTCACTATAATGATTATTTTAAAACTTTTGACCAAAGCTTAGAAATACACTGTTATGTATAGCACAGGGAACTCTACTCAGTATTCTTTGATAACTTATAAGAGAAAAGAATCAAAAAAAGAATGAATATATGTATAACTGAATCACTTTGCTGTACACCTGAAACTAACACACTATAAATCAAATGTACTCCAATAAAATTAAAATATTAAAAAAAGAAATACACTGTAATCTTTTTATAACTCTTTATTTATTCATTAATTCTTTCATTCATCCATACAATAAATATCTTTAAGAACCCATTATCTGTCAGTTTACTTAGGGACTGTGAGTAAACAATCTAGAGGGAAATCAGAGAAGTGACTGACAATTACTGTAGAGAGCATAGGATAAAGAAGGGAGGGATTGAGGGCATTCTGACATAAAATGGCATGATGTATTAAGCCAGTTGCTAGTAATCAAGCAAGGTTAGAGTGAAGGAAACATGTGGGCAAGTAGATAGAGGTAATACTAGAACAGAAGTCAGGAGCCAGATTCTGAACTGATCCATTTGCAAGATAGCTTGAAACCTTAGAAGCTGCATGCTCACTGGATGATTTTAAGAATGGTAGAAGATTTTCCTAAAATGAAGTCCCTGCTCTGTTCACCGATCTAAAATACTAGCACAGCTCAAAGGAACCAAGAATTTTGAGTGGGACAAAACACTTTGCATACCTCCCCCCAACACATGCATTAGAGAAGAAGCATCTTAGCCAGAAAACACCATGGCTGTGACCCATTCCTCTTATCGCCTTCCTTACTACCTCACAACATCTCTTTCTGTTGCTCTATTCCCAGGCTTTTATTGTGACAAGTGGGAAAAAGGATGAAAATGCAAAACTGAGGAAGCCCAGAAGATGCAGCAGATTATGGGGCTACAGAGGGAAGAATATCCAGGAGGCAGGAAAAGGTATCCCCACAGTGGGGTGGCTGGACCATGAGGCATAAGTGACAGCCAGGTGCTTGGGACAGAAAAGTTTTGGGGAGAGGAGAGAAAATCTGCTATTGTGAGGAATGAGACTAAAGAAAGAGATTCAAAAGGAGAATTTTTGGCAGTCTTTCTCTATGTGGTACAAAATAACACACAGCTGCTTCAGGACACCTCTGAACACGCCTGTATTACTTTTCAATGCTTTTGGAGTCAGATTGGTTTTTTTCATGTTAAGGTAATATTGGTGGAGGTTGGTCATTCATTTTATTTGGTTTATGTATTTGGGTTATGTATTCATGCACTGTTTCCTAATCGTGAAAGCCCCAAGGGTCCAGCACCCAAAACAGTAAAAGGAACCTGTTTGGGAGAAAAATGAAGGCACAGAGAGCAGCAGATTGGGAGCAGGAAGTGTCTGGAGAAGGAAGAGAACTGTATGGTATAGGTTAATGGAGATAAATTTCACCCACTTCTTCATTTTGACCAGATCCACTCTTGTTGTACAAATGATCACAAGTCCATAGCCTAAGACCCTGGAGAAATTAGATTAGACCTAGATAATATAAATTATAATCAAGGGAAAATTCATTAAAGGTGGAAACGTCCCCTGCTGGGGGCAGTACCCACCCTGACCCTATCCTCACATGCCCCCCTTGAAGGAGGGAGAGAGAGAGGAGTGATGGTCCCTGAGAGGGTCAGTGTCTTGAGAAATGCTGGGGTGGGGAGGAGGTCGGTTTTTCACCAAGATGAAGTCATCAGAATGATGGCAGGTGGCAGAGGGCCATGAGGGAAAGGCTGGGCAGAGCTGGCGCTTTATGCATCTTGTGGGGGTGATTGAGACAAAGGCCAGGACTCCCTTGGGCAGAAGGAGAATCTGCACAGGCAGTGGCCATCCCTTCGTCCCTTCTCTAGAGATCTTGGCCTTTCTGTTCCTGGAAACATCTGACAACTTGCTCTGAAGTATGTAAATTGCTCTCACTGGAGACAGTCCAGAGTCTTCTTCCAGCCACAGACAGTCTAAGCCGGCTCCCTGGCTCCCGTGACCATTGGAAGGACTCACAGGAGGCCCAGGAGCAGCTCAGCGTGTGAGTGGTACAAATATGTGTTGAGAGCAGAGCGCAGTTGTACCAGAATCAGAACATCCAGGCCACAAACAGGGCTTTGGGTGTTAGTTCCCTCCAAGAGGGAAGGAGTTATGGATGGCCCTGTACCCAACATGATATTTCTTTAATACTCATTTATTCCCTGAGCCATTTCCTCAAGACTCAGCAGCCTGGTCCCACTGTCAGACAGATAATGGCCAATGACCCAAAAGCTAGGGCTCTGGCCTGGTCCGAGTACCCCACTCTGATCCTAGAGAGCATGGGAGATGATCGCTGAGGTGTCTGCCCTACAGAGGCTTCTCTCAGGCTAAACTTGGCCTTCTAGACCTCGGGTCGTGGAAGCACCATCTTACCACTTCTGACATAACCAGGTACCAGGCTGCTCCCTAAAAGACCCTCATACTCCAAAGTCATGCTCCCTCTGGGCCCCAAACTTTGCTGTCTGGGTGCCAGCTTTATCATGCTAGTGCTGCTTTGTCCCCAGCCAGGCCCGTGCACTGCCTATGCCACTGCTTTCAGGCAAAGAGGTCCAATCTGGACAATTCACTGTCACAGGTAAGTACAGACATTTCACCCATAAGCAGAAACCGTTCTTTCCAGACAACAGCCTTGGCCACTTGTCTCCTCAAACTGAAACGGAGCAGGACCCTGTAGGGCTCCTGGGCACAGAAGCCTTTCTGTGTCCCCCATTTCTTTTTTTTTTTTTTTTTTTTTTTTTTTTGCGGTATGCGGGCCTCTCACTGTTGTGGCCTCCCCCGTTGCGGAGCACAGGCTCCGGACGCGCAGGCTCCGGACGCGCAGGCTCAGCGGCCATGGCTCACGGGCCCAGCCGCTCCGCGGCATATGGGATCCTCCCAGACCGGGGCACGAACCCGTATCCCCTGCATCGGCAGGCGGACTCTCAACCACTTGCGCCACCAGGGAGGCCCTGTGTCCCCCATTTCTTGAGTACAGGAAATAGACTTCATTCAGCCTCCATGACCTTCCCTGAGTTCCAACAGGCAGGTTCAAACAGTTGTTAATTAGGGAAGGGAGGGGACACGGAGACAAGGGAGGAGCAGCCAGGAAACGATAGTGCAGCAGCCAGGAAACAATAGTGCAGCCTTGGGGCAGGGTTCTGGTTCCCCCTCAAGGAATGTACATAACAATATCTTGGAGCTCTTTTGCAGATATTCCCCCACCAGGTGGGAGAAATTAACAGTATGCTGCCCACAAGCAGGTAGACCCAAGACCAGTTGGAACCAGAAGGCTGATGATGCAGACTCCCACTTACCTCACCACCAACCAATCAGAAGAATGTCCATGAGCTGATTATGCCCTCCTCTTTGAACCATTACTGTAAAACTCCTCACTACCCGCTCCAGGTTGGGACACACAGTTTTGAGGGCATTAGCCCCCTGTGGGCTCCTTTGCCTGGCAAAACAATAAAGCTATTCTTTTCTACTTCACCCAAAACTCTGTCTCTGAGATTTAATTCGGTGTTGGGGTACAGAGGCCAGATTCCACATCAAAATCAATGAGTGGACTCAGTCACCTGGGCAACCACCCATGAGCGCTCCTGCCATCGTCTCTGCTTCCTCCTAAAAGCCACTCCTTCCTCTCCAGATGGGTTGATTGCCACTCTCAGGGGCTGACGAGAAGATTATGCTGAAGGTCTCATGTTTCCTTTTCAGGCAGTTCTCCACAAGGACTTAGATTCACAGGCAGGATAGCCCAGCAATTAAGCATGTGGGCTCCCAAGTCAGATAGCCTGTGCACAAATCCAGCCTTTACTACTTACTATGTTACCATAGGCAAATGTTACTATCATCACTAAGCCTTAGTTTCCCCATGTGTAAAGTGAGAATAATAATAGTACATAATTCAGAGAATTCTTTGAGAACTGAATGAGAAAATGCACACCTCATATTAAATTCTCCATGTTAGCTGCAGTCATTATTTCCTATTGTATGCTAACTCCTCAAAAAGCTCACAGTGTAGTCACTTCACACTTTTGGAAGAAAAGAAGTGAATATCAGTTACTAACTTCAATTCAGAATAATAAAGATACAGTCAATTCTCAATATTCACAGATTCCACATTTGTGGATTCGCCTATTCCCTAAAATTTATTTGTGACCCTAAAATCAGGACTTGCAGTGCTTTTGTGATCACTCCTAGACATGCACAGAGTAGTGAAAAATGTGAGTTGTGAACACGCACATTCTTAGCTGGGGTTGAACAAGGCAAACTCTCTCTACCTTCTTGCTTCAGCAGTCCTACTGTATGAAGTGTGCTTTTCGTGATCTATTAAGTGTTACATTTTTCACATTTTTGTGCTTTTTGTTGGTGATTTTGAGGCAGGAGCTAGATGGGCTCCAGGCTAGACATTTACAACTGACCGCCTGTTCACACTTCCTGGGGTGAGAAGAAGATGGGCTCCAGGCTGGACATTCATTACCAGCCTCCCGTTTACATTTCCTGAAGCAAGAGACAAATGGGCTTCAGGACTACGTATTTATGACCAGACTCCTGTCTGTATTGCAAGATCTGCACCTTGATATAAATACCAGCGACAGAAATAGGGTAAATAACCAGACATTGGACATTTTTATGGCAGGGCCAGAGTGGGAATAAACCCTGTTAAAAAATCAAGAGGTCATACATTTCCCACCCTTGGGGCAAGGGAAACATTGCACCTTGGGGATCAAAAAGGAGGGGGCACCACCCCATAATATGTGATGCTAAGGCCTCTGGGCTGTAATCCATCTTGGAGAAGAGTTGCACACACATGTTGAGGAGGGCCCTAGGGCAGGTCAGGTGTGGAAAAAGAAACCAGGTAATTGGCCAAAGGTAAACAAAGACCCGGAAGAACTGCCCTGTATAAATGACCACCCAACCGTGGCTCCCAGGGGAAATACGGGGTTAGTTTTCTGTGAGCCTCTGGTCACAACATCTTCATCAACCTAACAATGCATAACTTTGTTTTACGTGTTGCTATTTAAAGATAACTTATTTAATCCATATTGTTGATTCATTAACACTGAACTCACAGCCAACAGCACTACAACTCATGCTTGAATGAAGCTTGTGTTATTGAATGAAGCTTGTGTTATAAATAACTGCCTCTTTACTGCACTCCTCTTCATTACGGGGGAAGCCCACACCCTTCCTCTCTGTGTGTGCATCTCTGCCTTTCTTCTATCTTCAGTAAACAAACTGTTTCTCTGTGTGCTCTCCCACTTGTTGTGTGCTATGGCTCTAATAATAAACTTTGTACCTGTTTTTACAGTTTTGCCTGGGTGAGAAAGGCGTTTTTCACTGGGGGCAAGAGCCAGTGGGTGTAGTGGCTAGGATTCCTGGTTTTCATCCAGGCTACCCAGGTTCAATTCCTGGGCAAGGAGTTAAGAACTCGCTTCACACCACCACTCACTGCTGCTTCTCTGAGATCAAATTTGCTGTTTAGGGCTTCCCTGGTGGCGCAGTGGTTGAGAGTCCGCCTGCCGATGCAGGGGACACGGGTTCGTGCCCCGATCCCGGAAGATCCCACATGCCGCGGAGCGGCTGGGCCCGCGAGCCATGGCCGCGGAGCCTGTGTGTCCGGAGCCTGTGCTCCGCAACGGGAGAGGCCACAGCAGTGAGAGGCCCGCGTACAGCAAAAAAAAAAAAAAAAAAAAAAAAAAAAAATTTGCTGTTTAAAATGGTCCCCAAACGTGGCGTTGAAGTGCTACTGTTCTTTAAGTGCAAGAAGGCTATGATATGCCTTAAGTGGAAAATACATATGTCATACAAGCTTCATTCAAGTATGAGTTGTAGTGCTGTTGGCTGTGAGTTCAGTGTTAATGAATCAACAATATGGATTAAATAAGTTATCTTTAAATAGCAACACGTAAAACAAAGTTATGCATTGATCGGTTGATGAAGATGTTGTGACCAGAGGCTCACAGAAAGCTAACCCCGTATTTCCCCTGGGAGCCATGGTTGGGTGGTCACTAACCCAGTGTCCGCGAAGACTTTATACAATCTACCTACTGTGAACAACAAGAATCAACTGTGTGTAGAAAGAGCCCAGAGAACCCAGGGGAGGATCTATCCGCTCTGCCAGAGGAAAAGGCTTCTTAGAGGAGACATTTCTGAGCCCACTTGGCAAGAGAACAGTGAGAGCTTCTGTGGGTCCGAGGGCTGGTGTGAAGAGAGAGGGGGCTCAACACATGCAAAGCTCGGAGGCCTGGAGTCATGTTTGTGAGCGGCTGAGATAGAAGCCCAGAGGCAATCCATCCTCCTCTCATTTGAGAATATTTATTGAGTGCCAGGCATGCAGGGCTGAGGCCTGAGACTTGCGGGGTGGGAGTGGGTAGAGGTGTGGGGGGCAGAGGTAGAGAAAAGCCCTGGATGCCACACTAAGGGCTGGAATTAATCCCAGGCCTTTAAGGCAGGAGCGTGTAGGGACCCAAGGTGGCCAAGAGCAAAAGTCTTGGGTAAAGCTAAACGCTTCCTTTTAGTGACACAGTAGACTGAACAACCCAAGGAAGCTACATTTCCTTCTCTGGAAATACTAGAGGACAGTAGAAGTCTCTATGTTTCTCAAAGCCAGGTTTTGTTATTTGCTTAGGCAACACCATCCAGGGTCTTTCACTGTGCTGAGATTTAAGTACAAAAGCCATCAGCCTCTCTGACTCAGCCTCTGTTTCCCTCCTCAGTCCACCTCTGGCCACTTCCTTCTCACACCTTCCACACCAGCCACACAGAATTCCTCTTATCCTTCCATGAGCCACGCCCTCTCTTGGCTCCAGGTTTTGCTGTGTTTTGCCTGGATTATGGTTTCCCCTCCCCTCAGCCCTCTGCCTGTAACAGGCTTTGTTTACTCTCTTCATCCTCTAGGTCTCAGATTAAAAGTCACTTTCTCCAGGAAATCATACCCATGCACATTCCCTATAGGACACTCTCCACACTGACTTGTTTTGCTTGATTTATTGTCCATCCTTGACAAATAGACCATAAGCTCTGAGAAGGCAGGAACCGTGTATGTCTGATTTACTGTCTGTAGCCCTCCTACCTAGTGCCTGGCACTTAGAAGGTGCCTGCGAGACCAAAGGCAAGGAAAAAACAGGTTTACCCCAGGGGACTTTGGCATCCAGCTCACTATGAATTACTGGGGTTTACCACTATGTTGAAGGTTGAATGTTCCATTCTCCACTATGGGGAATGCATGGTCTCCCGAGATCCAGATTTCCTGAAGCCCCATGCACTTCTAATGATTATTAAGTTACTGGAGGTGCTGAGTTTACCCTACAGCCAGCAGGACCCTCTGTGAACTGTGAAACAATTGATTCTCCTCCAATGCATTAAATGCACTTAAATGTCTATAATTACAGTTGCATTTTCTAGTAGGACACTAATTAACTTTAATTCATGGTTTATACTTATTGCCTGGGAGCAAGAAACTAAAAAGTATATTGTGTTGGTGGGGAGATATTCTACTTCTTCGCTTTGAAGTGAGTCTTGTTGGAGTTCTTTCCACTCACCTTTCAAGATCCAGCTCCCATCCTGTTCTACTGTGGTAGGTCATTTGCCCTGATCTCTAGGGGATGAAGGAAGAGAGGAAAACAGGAGACTATTCCAGGTTAGTCTCTGAGAGTGTCTGTGTCTTGATTTAGTGTCTGGTTTTGTAGGTTCAGAAACTTCATTTGTCACTGCATCCATGGCTGGTCTCTTCACTGATTCACACTGATCAGACTCGTAAGAGAGTGAGTCATAACCAGAAAGCACACTCTTCTCACTTGGTGGGAGGAGGGTGCATTGTCAGAATTTGGGATATTGGTGGTTGTGATCCAGCCATTCCTGTCCTCATATCCCAGAAGGTCAAAGGACATGAGATATTCTTGAGGTATGTTTTATTCTAGCTATACCCCGATCAAGCAGAGAGAGCGTGGATTATTATTCCCACTTTTCAAAGAGACTGAGGCTCAGAGGGATTTTACCCAAATGTCATGACTTGCTGAGTCTTTGGTGTCCTTAATTACAAGTTCAGAAAGTTGGATGAAGTCAGGGTCGAGTTTTATGAACTGTGATCCTAGTCATCAGAAATCTAAATGGATATAACTCATGAGAATTTTTATTGAAAACAGCAGTAACTTAAGTCAGGAGAGCCCTAACTTGCTAATGGGATGGGGCTCAAATTTGGACCAAATGCGTCTGGAGATTTCAGTCTCAACCATTTCCCTTTGCCTCTGTCTTAGCTCAAGCACACAGTCACAATCCCCACCTCTCCCCACCCCGACCCCCAGGAAGGAGGACCAGCCTTTGGAATCCCTGTATTAGTCATTCACTGGCTGTGGGCTGACCTGGGGTGCAAGAGGGGGCAGTGGCCTGTAACTTCCCAGATGAGGTGCCTCCTGTCACCTAAGAGCAACGACCCTGGGAAGGGGACAGCTGGGTCCTTAGCAGCCAACACCACAGCAGCAGCAGTGGGGACTGGGTGTGCTGTCCTGGAGAAGGGGATCTGGGTGCCCCACGACGGCATCTGCTATAGTCCCTAATCCTATGTATTGTCCCTCTCACCTCTAGGCATCTTGCTCAGGCTCTTCTCTCTGCCTGGAACTCATTTCCCCTCTTTATGCTCAGATAAATCTTACCTCCCCTTTAAGCCTCATCTTAAGTATCACTTCCTCCAGGAAGCCTTTGCCAACCCTTCAAGACTAGTCAAGGCTCTCCTGTGTTTTCCCATTTACACCACGTTATGCATCAAAGCTGACCTCCTGCTTGCCTGTGCCCACCTCTACTATAAACTTAGGAGGCCAGAGACCATCTCTGTCTTGTGTTCTTCTCTATCCAGCATTTTGAACCATTATTCCTGGCACTCAATAAAGGCTTTTAGTGTAGGGAATTAATAATGCTCTTCTAGAGGATTTAAACTTGAAAAAAAGTCACTAATTGAGCTAGGTATACCACAGTAGAGGCAGGTAGGGGGTAGTGATAGCTGCACTATCCCCTCCATTATCATGAACTGCAGGAGAGTTTTCAGAGCCAGAAAAAGCTGTGCTTATGTTGAACAACTGCTGGTCTATTTTGAATTCATAAGCACAGTGAACCTTGTAATGCATATTCCCCCTCTTTGCTTTGGGTTCTAGGAAGCTCAGAGCCCAAGCCCCCAATTAAGTAAAAAGAGTGCATTTTCTAATTCTAAATACAAGTAGCAAAGTTCCTTTTAAGGAACCTTGAAGGCTTGAGGGAAGTGAAGATCCCAGGGTGGCATCTGGACTTGAAGCAAGTGGAATGAAGAGATGGGTACAGGTGTTTGGGAAGGGAGGCAAGAAGCCAATGAGGAGGGGGCTGGAGACCAGAGAAGGGAGGGGAGATAGCAGAACAGCATGGTGAGGGACCATTAGAGAAAGTGAGTCGCTGAGAAATCCCCCATAAGGATAAAAGCAAGGGTTTCGAATATCTTAGGTTGCTGTAGTTCTAGGGCATGAACCACTTCCATTGTCTTGAACCTTCAGCTACTCATATATTTTAGGGCCAGTGGAATTTCAGAGAATGAAGGGATCAGGAAGTGTCTGGTCAGGGGTCACGTGATACAGAAAAGAATCAGCCTATGCTTGAAGTGAGATGACTCACAAACTGAAACTCAGTGCCAGCAGGAGCTCAGATCCAGGGGGGATATAAGTCACTGGCGCTCCAAATTCCCTGACACATCAGAGGAAGCACGGGTTCATTTGAATCTTAAAGTGATTACCACATTAGAGGTAATCACTTGATTACCTCAGGTGGCACCTATATTAAAATTCTATTTTAACAACTATTGTTCTCTAATTCAGAAATCATAAACTGTTGGCCCTCGTAGCCACTTGATTCAACCCCTCATGTCACAGCAGAGACCGAGGCATGGAAAGGTGAAGTTCCTTGTCCCGGATCACCGTCTCAGTTTCTTCACCTATAAAGCAGGAGGTTTGGACTTCAAATTTTGTAAATCTTAACTCACAGGTAAGATCATAAATTCCACTAGGGCAAGGGTCACATCAAATAACTGGAATTTCTGTAACATTTAATGAATAGTGGAAGTGGTGGAAAGGTGACAGAAACTGACCCTTGAGAAGAAAGGGAGTGATAAACTAACAGCTTACCCTCCTCCTTCTAGAAACATCTTCCTCCTCTTGTGGCACATGGAGTGCTTAACTCTCTGCTCTTAAGGAGACTACCAGTCAATAGGGTAGTAAGCTGAGGATAAGTGAGTTGTTCCTGCTATCACTGATGTTTCTGAAGAGCCACCTAACTAGTGTTTACGATTCTTTAACTCCTCTTCTGTTTAAATGTTCAAGAGCTCTTCTCTGAGATGAGAGAGACCATAACCTACCAGGGAAGAAAATACTTCCTGGTCCTCAACATTGAAGTTGGAACAAAGGCAATATTAACTCATAACTATTTGTGGAGGGTTTGAAACTCAACCCCAACTCTTCCTCTGAATTCATCAGACACTATTAAATAAACATTAAAGTTTTAAGTATCATGATTTGGCCAGCAGCCATAGAAAGACTTCTCCATTTTTTAAATATTAAAAAACTAGGTTTTGAAAAAGCACAAAACTTCTTTTTCTTACTTTGAATAAACAGGAAATAGAAGGTAGTGGTGAGTTAACTGCATAATCTAATAGTTAACATTTCTTATGCTAATCTGGCAAAGAGCCTCTGTGTGGTTTATTAAAATTTGCATTTTGTGTATAGACCTAAAAGGGAAAATTTTTAATGTATATATCTATAAAAATAATTATACGTACTTTTTGTTAAAGAAAAATAGGCTGAATTCCCCTTCCTTTTTCTCTAGCAACCTCAGAAGTGGAGTGTACAAAAGGCAATGCTGGGGAGAAGCTTCTTGTTCTGGAAGATTTAACTCAATTTAAATTCCTTGCTGTGTAAATGGGTAATTTCAGGAATGAAGGTCTCCAACAAGAGCTGTGTGCGCCCTCTGCTGGCGATCAGAGGGCTAAGGAAAGCATTTCCAATTCAGTGATTCTGGGCAGAAGTGCTGCCAGCGAGGAAGAGGGAAAGGGAGACTCCAAAAGGTTAAATCACTGCTTCCGCTGGAAAATAGGAACACAGCACAGTGGGGTTTTTCTTTGTGATAATCTTCCTTAAGCACTTTATCTGTAGCTCAAAAAATTTTTTTGAGCAAAGCTGATCTATAAATGGACAAGTACGGCTTTAAGAAAGGCTTGGTTTGTCTCATTTTGGTGAGCTCTGTCAGAAAGGGCAAAGGTTCCTGACAGGCTTGACCTGAGAATCAAAAAATCTAGTATTTATTCTAAGGTTCTGTACAAATGCATTACTTTCTGGTCTCCTTCTCAGGGAAATAAATCCCATGAGGCCAGAGGCTGTATCACCTTCAGCATAGCATCCTCAGCCCCTGAACCCAATGCCTGGCCCTCACAGGGGTGTAATAAATATCTGCCAAATGAATGACTAGCTGTGAAGAAGACTCTGGATTCAAGGTGCCTGTGCTGCTGACTTAGATATTGAGCACAGGCAAGACAGGTTTCCCTAGTCATGGCTGGACCCTCTCCATGACAAGGCTGAGAGCTTTTGAAGGGCTCTTTAAAGAGCTTATGAAGGCCATCCTTACTCAGTTTGTGAAGGGAACCTTCATGAACGTAGCACCGTGTGGCTCAGCGCCTGCCCTAGAAGGGGTTAATAATATCCAAGTCATCTAACAGCTATGAATCACTTCACAGGTTACACTATGCCTTCACAAGAATCTCAGTTGATCTCAATAGTCCTTCTAAATGATCATTCCTCCTCTTTTACAGAGGTAGCCCTGAGCCTGGCAAAGGTGGACTGCTGCTTTCATGGCAATCAAGTCATAAGACAAAAATGCACACATGGTTTCTGTCCCCTAATCCAGAGCTTTCCCCACCTCTTCCTAATCTCCGTAAGACTGAATGGTCCCCTCCCACTCTCTGAGTTGGTTGAGGCTAAAATTAGAGGGCGCAGTCGCAGCTTTTAAAGATCAGCCTAGTAAGTCATGTCGCAGACATCTTCTCTTATTACTGGTGACAGCCAGGTGATGGGAATTACAAAGGCTGGGCTGCCCAGGCTGCCTGTACCAACTGGGTGAACAACCCTGTAAATGGCTTTCTCTTCCCGTTGTCCAGGACATTACACACCGACTTCCGTCGTCATGCAAGTTTGCTCAGGGAGAGACTGTGAAACACTTCCCCAGAAAGCAGACTGAAAAACACCTGCGCTGGGTCAGCGGTCAAAGAGATTTATGCATTAGGACCAGAGTGACCCCTAGTCAGGGTTTGCTAGTGACTTGGTTGGTCTGTTTGATTTCTGGGAAAGCAAACAAAAGCCCAGCAGCTAAATGTTTGCTTAGGTCCTGGCTTCACTGGGAGAACAAACCCATGAGGAGCGTGACGGTGGGAGGAGTTGCTTCGTGCCTTCGTACAGGACGTTCCTCATGTTGCCCTTTTATTCCTCATCTGCCAAAAAACACCTCTATGCAGCCAGCAAGACCCAGAGCCAATGCCAGCTTTCCTGACATCCCCCTTCCAAAGCACCCCGGGCTTACTCATCTCAGAGCCCTTATCACCCTGAGTTTTAACTGTTTACATGTCAATTCCCCCCAGTGACTCAGTTCTTTAAGAACAGGGACCAAGTCCTTCATCTCTGTATGAAAGAAAAACGTTGGCTATTACACTGAGTCCCAGAACCCCAGAGCACGGTCCAGTGGCTTTTAAAGTTTTTGACACAACCTACAGTAATAAATACATTTTATATCATGATCCAGGCGGAAATATATGTGTTATATATATATAAATGTGTATTTATATACCTATGCATATACATGTAGTATTTTTGTTTGCTTGTTTGTTTGTTCTCGGCTGCGTTGAGTCTTCATTGCTGCGCGCGGGCTTCCTTTATTTGCGGTGAGTGGGGGCTACTCTTCGTTGCGGTGCACAGGCTTCTCATTGCCGTGGCTTCTCTTGTTGCAGAGCATGGGCTCTAGGTGTGCGGGCTTCAGTAGTTGTGGCATGCGGGCTCAGTAATTGTGGTTCGCGGGCTCTAGAGCGCAGGCTCAGTAGTTATGGCGCTTGGCCTTAGTTGCTCCATGACATGTGGGATCTTCCCGGACCAGGGCACGAACTCGTGTCCCCTGCATCAGCAGGCGGACTCAACCACTGCGCCACCAGGGAAGCCCCCTACATGTAGTTTTTAATAAAACTAAAACAAAACTTCACAAAATAAGACTATACGGAGTGCTAATATCTGGGATTTTTTTTTCTAGTTCATTCTCTATTATTTTTCCAAATGTTTATTGTGACACACTAATTTGATTTTAATGAATGAATGTCAACTTGCAGTTTGAGAACTATTAGTGTAGTTGATTTCACCTGCCCCCCCATCCCCGCCCCCACCTCCATCTTCTGTCATTATTTATTGAATGCTTCACCCTGGGGGAGGAATAAGGAGTTCTAATTGGGGGATGCAGCAGGGAAGAGAGAGACGGAGCACAGATGGAACATGGAGGAAACAGTGTTCTCTGTATTCCCCTTTCAGCCCCTCGGATTTGGGTTTGAGCTCCTATAAGTAGAATGGAGTATTTGAAATTAACTAGAGAAACCTTATAAAACTTCGGGCACAAGTAAGGCTGCTTCAGGGTCTAGATCAGGAATCGGTACACTACAACCTTTGGGCCAAATCAACCTGTTCACCTGTTTTTGTAAATAAAGTTTTATTGGAACAGAGCCACACACATTAATTTGCATATTGTCTAGGACTGCTTTCCCTATAACTGCAGACTTGAATAGATCAAGATCCTATGACCAGGACTTCCCTGGTGGTCCAGTGGTAAAGAATCTGCCTTCCAATGCAGGGGACTTGGGTTCGATCCCTGGTCAGGGAACTAAGATCCCACATGCCACGTGGCAACTAAGCCCATGCACCACAGCTATTGAGCTCCGCGCCTCAATGACAGAGCCCACGTGTCACAAACTACAGAGCCCACATGCTCTGGAGCCCATGCGCCACAACTAGAAAAGAGACAACCCACATGCCACAACTAGAGAGAAGCCCGTGTGCCACCACAAAAGATCCTGCGTGCCACATCTAAGACCCGACGCAGCCAAAAAAATAAAGACAATAAATTTTAAAAATAAATAAATATATTTTTTTAAAAAGATCCTATGACCTACAAAGTCAAAAATATTTACCATCTGGTCCTTTTGCAGGAAACGTTTGCTGACCCCTGGTGTAGATGGAAAGTGTTTTCTACTTCTCCTGGAGGAAACTGGCATGGCTCTGAGGCCTCCAAGGCAGAACCCTGGGCATAGGGAGTATCTTTCTCAAGACAGGCCACGTCATTCTTCCCCCAGCATTTGCCGGCTGTGGACATGGACCACCAGCAGCACAGCCTGAGCAGGAGAAGCTGAACAGGGTGGATTCTGAGTGGGGACCACTGCTGCAGGCTGCAGTACTGCCTTTGGAAGTACCGGGAAGCACTAGATGTATCACTGTGACTGTAGTGACCTGCAAGCCAGCTGACACAGGGCTTCATTTGCATTCTCAGTGCCTGGAGTAGGAAAGGTACTTGGAGGGTGCTAAACAAATGTTTGCTGAATATTTCTTTAATGAGAAAGGAGTTGGTGGCATGCAGTGTAGAAACTGAATTTTATCACAACCCCTCTGAAAGACAAGCCAGTAGTAAAAAAAATTTATTGTCTGGATGCCTGCAGCCCAGAACTGCAATCCTCTCTCTTACTTAGAGCTCAAGGTATCTCTTCTCAGCTACTTTGGCAACTAATATCAAAGATAATAAAATTATAGCTAACAATAAATAAATATTGTGTGCTTATCAAGTGCCAAGCATTTATTCTAGGTCCTTTATATGTAGCAATTCATTTGTATTCTTTTGACAGGAAATTCTATTTTAATCTCATTTTACAAATAAGGAGGCAGACACAGAGAGGTTATGTAACTTGCCCAAGGAGAAACCGCTAGTAAGTAGCAGAGCCAGATTTTGAAAATGGGATGATCTTTGTAGAAAAAAAAATTGGATGCTGAGATTATCAGAGCTACTGGCTTGTTCGCTGAATCCAGTGAGTTTTCTTTTTTCTTTTTGCTGTCACTTAAGAATTTATTCATTCATTTAACAAATCTTTAGTAGTGTGCCCTGTGTCTTTTCTGTTTTGTCTGCAATTGGTCTAGAGGTGGGCATGTTAGTCTGGTCAGTAAGAGGTGGGAAGCCTGCTGGGGCTTCTGAAACAGATTTTCCCCCATGAAAACTCCACTCACAGGCACAGGCAGAGTAGAAAGATGGATATGACCGGGATGCCTGATCATGCTGTAGAGCCACCACTTTCTCCTGCAAGTGCCTACCTCTGAGTTTCTTCTTTGTGAGATTAATAAACCCCTATTTTTAAAACCATTTTTTAGTCAGATGTTCTGTCAATCAGACAGTCTCCAGCCCATTATCCTGTTATAGTGCCTTCATAGCTCTGATTGCTATCAGAAAATATCTCATTCATTGATTAGTTTCCTTATCTTCCTGTCCCCCCACTTCCTCTTCTAGAACATAAACTCCCAGAACAGGGTTCTAACCTCCGCTATTCACTGCTCTGTGCCCAGAGCCTAAACCATGTCTGGCCAAAAGGTTGGGGAATCCAAATATAAACCCAAGAGGCTCACAGTTCAGTGGGGAAACAAAAAGTGTTACCATAAATGTCATCTTAGAGGTAAAATCACAGAAGACTAACCTGCTCAGGGACTGTGCCTTACAAAGCTGTTGTGGGCCATCTGGTCTCAGTTTCTTCCCCTGGCATCCACTCCCCTCTTCCCCCACCACCAGCCAAAATTGCATAGGTCAAAGTAGAAAACCTATAGTTTGAAAGCTTGTTTTAAAAAGAAATTGCTGTTTTTAAAAGAGGTTGAAACCAGGAAATCCTGTTTTAAAAGTAGGCTTATGTTTTTCTTCGCTGTTATGCAAATGTAAGCAAGGGCCATTGCCTTGGGTGGGCTGGGGGGTAACCAAATGCAGACGTTTTCAGACGCTGTGACCTTCATTCTGGGTGGAGGTAGATGGCACAGTTTTGGGAGAGCCCAGTCTCCACAGACTTTGTTGCTTCCTTGGAGCCGGGGTGACTGGTGCTGGCTGCTGGGGAGCTAAGTGTGCTGCCTTCTGGGAACAGTTATTTGGAGAAAGGATGTGCAGGTCTGACCCTCCCCACCTGCTTACAGGAACAGAGCTGGACTTGGCCTTCCTGAGGCAGCCTGGACTGGCCTGTTAGTGGCCTTCAGGACAGAATCTCTAGAACTCGTAAACAGGTTAGAATGTTGTGATGTGAATGTCCTATGATAATTGAACAATTGGAAATGTCTCGGAAATGGACCAATACTGTGTTATTTACAACCAAGTAAGCAAAAATGGACTGGTGTTGGACTCTCGTGGCCTGATGTGATTGTCATTGCATGTCGGGGGACTGGGAGGAAGGACTCTCGCTTGTGAGAAGCAGAAATGTCCACTGTCAGTAATCCTAGGAAGAGAGAAATCTTGGGATGAGAAATGAAGACCAGAGAAAGGGGCCTCAGACCAGGGTGAGGAGGAAACTCCTTCTATCTCTTGGGTAGGGGAAGGCAAACTTTTTTTTTTTTACAAACATCCAAATAATAGATATTTTAGCTTTTTCAGGCTATACATACAGTTTCTCTCATAATTACTCAGTTCTACCATCACAGCAGGAAAACAACCACAGACAGTATGCAAATGAATGGCTATGGTTATGTTCCAATAAAACTTTACAAAATGGGCAGCAGGCTGGATTTGGTTCCTGGGTCGTAGTTTGTCAACTTCTGTTTTAGAGCCTCGGGGTGATGGGCATAGGACCCAGAAAGGGTGGCCGTGCCATATGGAGGAATGCTAACTCCAAGTAGATAAGTAGATGCTTGGCCAAAAGCTATGCCAACAGGCTACCTTCCAGGACCCTCTACAGATGTGGGCTCTGAGATACTTGTTTCTTTCTTTCTTTTTCTCTTTTTTGGCCACACAGCCTGCCTTGCGGGATCTTAGTTCCCTGACCAGGGATTGAATCCAGGCCCTCAGCAGTGAAAGCATGGAGTCCTCACCACTGGACCACCAGGGAATTCCCAAAGATACTCGTTTCTAATAGCACCTGTAAGACAGGGTCTCTTTTGTCTCTTGCTAACTCCTAAACTTCTCTTCAGGTATAAAAGTCTCAGCCTTGGCTCAGGTGTGTTGAGGGAAGTCAAAGAAAGGCCTACCCCATTCTTGAGACCAAGAGGCAAAAGTGACAGCTGTTCTCTGACCCTGGGCGGTGGTAGCACCGGTAGACCCCAGAGGAGGACACTGTTCCCAGAGAAGGCAAGAAGTGAAGAACAGGGCAAGCCTGTTTCTGGGAGAGGAGAAGGCATCAGGGCCCCCAGGAAGTGAGGAGTGAATAACCGCAGACACTTCTCTATAGGCATGTGTGGGCTTAAGCCATCATAACTGGGATATTCAAGGAAAATGAGGTATTCTTTTGTAATCATAGGCAGGGAAGACTAGACATGCCCATTTGTCATGTTGGAGTCCTCATAACACCAGCACACATGGGGAGCCCAGAGTAGGTGGTCAACCAATGGCTCTAGGCAGACTGACCACTCCAACCCTGCCCTAGATGAACCATTGGGCCCCAGCCATTAGCCTCTACTCAGTACAATGACCATGGCAGTTAGAACCAAGGACTGAAGTCAACTGGGTAAGCCAGAGGAATTGCTTTAATGGCGATCCCAAGGTATCATACAGGTGTGCTCAGTTTCCGCCCCACCAGGCAGAAAAGTCCTTCATTGTTGGCCATGTTGGAAGAATAACTTTGGGAAATCACTTCAAACTGTTCAATGGTGTAGCCGGCCTCCCTCACGGCAGCCTCCACTGCCTCCCGGCCCAGGCAGAGGCTGGAGAACCTCTGCTCGCCGATCATGTAGTAGCTGCTCTTCAGAGCATCCACGAGCACCAGGAAGCCCCCCGGCTTCAGCAGGCTGCCGAGGTTCCTGAGGGCCGTGCGATAGGCAGGGAGGTCCGGGCAGGCGGCGTCCAGGCACAGCGTGCTGAGCAGGCAATCGGCCGGGGGCAGTGGGACAGCCCCCAGCGGCCAGCTCTGAGTCACGTCACACTTCAGGACCTGCTTGATCGCCCGCCTCAACTTCTCCTCCTTCTCTGGCCCCTTGACTCTGAAACACACAAACCAACAAAGATCACTGGCTACCCCACTCATGGGAACCCCAGATCTCTTAGGTCAGGAATGAAAATGGCAGTGTTGTCCCAAAGGTTGTAACCTTAGGGCCATCCCTGTTGTAAAAACAGATAAAGAGAAATGAGGGACCATTTTGGTATCTGAATGTGACCATATTACCTTGTGCTGGGTTAAATCTTTTTACAAAGTAAATAATAATATGGAAATGATAATAAAAATACCTAGTTGCCTGCTTCTACAGTGGACTGCCCCCTTGAAATTCTTCTTCTACTGCTTAGAATAGTGCCTAGATCATTTATTATTGCTGTTATTATTATTATTATTATTATTATTATTATTATTATTATTATTATTATTACCCTTGTTCCCTCTGCCAAACTGTAAGGTAGTGACTGTTTGGCCACATATATCAAGCAATAATGGGTTTAAGTGTAGAAATGGTATCTTTGTAGTAGCTTCAGATCAATAGGAGGTCATCCATAGACATTCGTAGAAACTGTTGATCATGTCACACAGCCGTGACCAGGGCCTTCCTAGAAAGATGAAAACTCCTTGTTTCCATTCTCAGGCTCCAAAAGATATTGCAGATGGGGAGTATGTCTCCTGATGGAGATAGTTTTCTTGGTAGCCTTGCTAGGAATCCTATCCTTTTCTGCCAAATCAATGGGGTTTCTTGAGAGAAAATTCGTTAATGACAGAAGGAGAAAAGGCAAGGGCAGGAGATGGAATCCAGTGCCTCAGATCCTTTTGGAATTTATTAGTGGAGGAGTAAAGGAACAAACTAACCAATAAATGAAATTAAATAAACACATAGAGTGAGCAAGAGAAACTGGAGAAAGGGAACAGACAAAGGAAAAGAAGTAGCAGAAAATCAGAGAGGTAAGACAAAGAAAGGAATTGCTGAGTGTATAAAGTGCCCAGAAAGCCACTGAGTCCAAATAGTATGATCGATGATTGAGTATCCAACACTTTGAGGAAGTTAATCAACAAAGCACCAGGGTTGCAAATCCAGGCTTATGTGCAAGGAACACACAGTCGCTGGCTCCAGAAGAAGACAGCCACTCAGGCAACAATGCTTGATAGAGAGAACAGAGGATGACCCAACATCAGAGCAAATGAGAGAGATTGATACTGGGACCATTTCTGGTCATGAGGAAAAGTTGATGGTTTAAAGAAGACTTGGAGATTTACCTCCAGGTAGAATGATTTGAGATAGTAGCAATTAGCTGTGGGCATCCTATTTAAATACTTAGTTAAAATCTTAAGCCTAGTGTGTATAATCAGTTATTTACAAACATCCTTTAATTGTGCTATAATTTTCCATTTAAGAAGCTTAATAAGCATATGAAAAGATGCTCAATATCGCTGACATCAGAGAAATGAAAATCAAACCATGAGATACCACTTCGCACCAACTAGGATGATTATAATAAAAAAGACAGATAATAAGTAAGTGTTGGCAAGGACGTGGAGAAACTGGAATCTACATACACTGCTGGTGAGACGATAAAATGGTCCAGGTACTTTGGAAAACAGTCTGGAAGTTCCCCCCCCACAAAAAAAGTTTTAACATAGAGATTTAACATGACCCAGGAATTCTGTTTGTTTGTTTGTTTTTTGTGGTACACGGGCCTCTCTCACTGTTGTGGCCTCTCCCGTTGCGGAGCACAGGCTCCGGATGCACAGGCTCAGTGGCCACGGCTCATGGGCCCAGCCACTCCGCGGCATGTGGGATCTTCCCAGACCGGGGCACGAACCTGTGTCCCCTGCATCGGCAGGCGGACTCCCAACCACCGCGCCACCAGGGAAACCCTGTTGTTTTTTTTTTTTTAACATCTTTATTGGTGTATAATTGCTTTACAATGGTGTGTTAGTTTCTGCTTTATAACAAAGTGAATCAGCTATACATACACATATATCCCCATATCTCCTCCCTCTTGAGTCTCCCTCCCACCCTCCCTATCCCACCCTTCTAGGTGGTCACAAAGCACCCAGCTGATCTCCCTGTGCTATGCGGCTGCTTCCCACTAGCTATCTATTTTACAGTTGGTAGTGTATATATGTCCATGCCACTCTCTCACTTCGTCCCAGCTTAACCTTCCCCCTCCCCCTGTCCTCAAGTCCATTCTCTACGTCTGTGTCTTTATTCCTGTCTTACTCCTAGGTTCTTCATAACCATTTTTTTACTTAGATTCCATATATATGTGTTAGCATACAGTATTTGTTTTTCTCTTTCTGATTTACTTCACTCTGTATGGCAGACTCTATGACCCAGGAATTCTAATCATAGGATTATACCCAAGAGAAATGAAAGCATGTCCACACAAAAACTTGTCCATGAGTATTTATAGCAGCATTATTCATAATAGTCAAAAGATGGAAACAACCCAAATGTCCAACAAATTATGAATAGATAAATAAAATGTGGTCTATCCATACAATGAAATATTATTCAGTAATAAAAAGGAATGAACAATTGACACAGGCTACAACATGGAAGAACCTTGAAAACATGATGCTCAGTGACAGAAGTCAGACACAAAAGGCCACATATTGTATGATTCCATTTATATGAAATATCTAGAAAAGACAAATCTGTAGAGACCAAAAACAGACCAGTGGTTGCTAGGGGCTGAGAGGACTGGGGGAAATGAGAATGACTGCTTATGGGTATAGGGTTTCTTTGGGGAGTTATGAAATGTTCTAAAATCGTGCTGAGGATCACACAATTCTGTGAACATACTAATAACTACTGAATGGCACCCTTTACATGGGTGAATCATATGTTATGTGAATTTTATCTCAATAAAGCTGTTCTATTAAAAGAGAGAGAGAGAGGACTTCCCTGCTGGTGCAGTGGTTAAGAATCCGCCTGCCAATGCAGGGGACACGGGTTTGATCCCTGATCTGGGAAGATCCCACATGCCATGAAGAAACTAAGCTCGTACACCACAACTACTGAGCCTGTGCTCTAGAGTCCACATGCCACAACTACTGAGCCTGTGCGTCACAACTACTGAGCCTGCACTCTAGAGTCTGTGAGCCACAACTACTGAAGTCCGCGCGCCTAGAGCCGGTGCTCTGTAACAAGTGAAGCCACCGCAATGAGAAGCCCGCACACTGCAACAAAGAGTAGCCCCTGCTCGCCACAATTAGAGAAAGCCCGCTCGCAGCAAAGAAGACCCAGTGCAGCCAATAAATAAATAAATAAATATTTTTTAAAATGCCAACCAAAATATTAAAAACAAAAAAAGAGAGAGAAAAAAAAGCTTTGCAAGATATTACTTTCAGGGAATTCCTACCAACCAATAAACTAGGAGATACAGGGAATGATAATTTCCTTTGACTGGGTCTACCTGTTCCCCTTCTTGGGGTAGAAATGGTAGTAGGGTGACAAATTTGTCCCAGTGGTCTGGACTTCTCTGGTTTTTGCACTGAAAATCCTATGTCCTGGGAACCCGTCTCAGTCCTGGACAAACCGGGAGGGTTAGTCGTTCTAAAAATAGGGAAATTAGTTACAAAGCTTCCACCCCGCCTGACAACATGCATAATTTGACAGATCATTTTAAGAATAAAAAATAATAATTCAACATTATGAAAGTCTGTGTGAAACATGGCTTTGAAGAGGTAAATTAATCTAGAATAGAAAAAATTCAAATAACCTATCTTCACCTATGGATGACTTAAGTGTATACACAAAGCTAAACAAGTGACAATGTAGTTAGTGCTCTTTTGAACGTGTCCGAAGATGATGCTGTCTCTTGGGAACATTACGGTAATGTGTATTTAAGTGACTACGTCAGAGGCCGGTTGGACCTCTGGGCCCTACTGTGTACGAAGCTATTTTAAAAACACAAGTTGCCACAGAACTAGTACTTGCCAGTTAGATGATGATGGAAATTGTTCCCAAACTGTGAGACACACTGTGAAGTCTGGAAAGCTGGCAGAGAAGGTGCCAATTTGAGAGGGAAATTTGTTAGAAACACCCACTGTTGTGGATACCTGCTTGTCTTCGGATGCACTACAAACATTGGTGAACTCAGTTGCCAAGGCAGCAGTGTAAAGATTACACCTCAGGACTCCTCAGGGCCTGTGATACACCTGCAACGAAACGGACTCGCCTGGAGACACAGGCAATTACCACTCAGCTTCATGTTTAGCTCAAGGGGTAGGGAATAAATACACACCAGAAAAATGTTATGCAGTTTTACAGAAAGCTAACCACCGTGTGGCCGTTTCTCTAGCTCTAAAGATCTAGCCTTTCAAAGGAATCAATATGCCAAAGAAAAAAGAAAAAAAGGAACCACATCCTCTATAAATATGCTGTCTATAAAAGCCTGAAGGAACTGGGGAGGGAGAGGGGGAGGAAAGGATAGAATGGGACTCCTGGGAAGAACACTTCGTAAGATTGTCTTTCCAGAACCTAGGTAGTTATCCTGAGATTTAAAGCAGGATCTTCCTGCTCTGATGCTGCAAGGCGGGGGATGAATCAGAATCCCCTGGACAAGCTTTTTTCCATTACACCTACCTCCCCAAGCCCCATCCCCAGAGGTTCCAGCAAAACTATCAAGACGTGTAAAGGAAATGAAAAGCTGAATAAGCTTGGTTGTCAACGTGAGAATTGTAAAAGCAAAAGGACTCATCACTGGTGAACCTTCCATACAGGCCACAGCTGAGTGACACTAGGAGGCAGCGTCTGGAAAGCAAAATGCATGCAGTCACTTCTTTTATAAATATTTTTTGACCTTCTATTGTGCGCCAGGAAGAGCACCGGGCAGTGGGGACCTAAGGTGGGTCAATGAGAAACAAATCCTATCCTCATGGAGATTACAGTCTGGTGTGGGTGGGAGGAAGACATAATCCAATGATCATCCACAAAACTGAAACATTAAAGCTGTGATGAATGCCAGGCAGGAGGGGCACATGGCACTAAGAGAAGAATACTGGGAGCTTGACTCAGTGTAGAAGCATCAGGGAAAGCTCCTCCAGAAAGGCGTCAGGTGAGCAGAGAAACAGAGGATAAATAAGTAGGAGTGAACTGGACCAAAGAGAGTAGGGAGGGAGGAGGATACTCCAGTAAGAGGAAATAGCCAGAACAAAGGCCCTTTGGTGGGAAGAAACATGGAGAGGAGAATGCCAGTGTGGCTGAACCTCAGAAAACAAAGCAGGGCATGGCAGAACGGGAGGCAAAAAGGTAAGCTCCCACTAGTTGACATGGAAGTTGCTAGTCTGGGGACCACAAGGCAGGTGCCAGACTAGACAGGGCTTCGTGGACCATGTTAAGAATTTTGCTTTTTATCCTAAAAGCCATGGGGAGATATTAAGGGGGTGCTAAGGAAAGGAGTGATATGATCAGGTTTATACTTTGAGGCAATCAATTTGGGACAAGAATGGAGGTGGGAGGCCATTTAGGAAGGAGAGGTTGGTAGCTTGGACCAAGAAAACAGCTTGCATGGAAAATACTGGAAGAAATATACTGGTTTAAGAGGAACTCAGGAAGTGAAGTGGACAGAACTTGCTGCTGGTCATGAAACATGACTGACAGGGAGATGACAAGACTGACTTCCAGGTTTCTGGCTTCTCCAATTAATTATATTATGGTGACATTCAAGGAGATAAGAATACCAGAAATAAAGCAGATTAGGGGAAGATCATAACTCTATTTTGGGCACATTCAGTTTGAGATGCTTTGACACACAGGAATAGATATATTTACCATTTGAAGAAATGGACAGTTGAAGGTTTTTCAACCTGTCCTGTTAATGTCCCCCAAGAGATAATGCAGTGAGAGCCCATGTTCAAGAGAAAGGCATCCTTGTAAAAGGCAGAAGCTTTTCCTAGTCATCCCTGAGACAATCATCATAACCACCAAGATCACGAGCTTGAGAAAGAATATCAATCTTTTACAAGACTTGGGAGTAAAGAGATGCTTTGGGATAGAGGCAGTTCACTAGTTCACAGAACAAATTTGGCACAGGTATGTCTATTGAGGGCCCTAGACAAACATCTTTTTCAATAGATATGAAAATCTTTGTATGGAAAGTATTTATTTCAGAGAACCACCACCTCTACAGGTGCTCAAGCTTTCTCCTGTCAGGTACACGGAGGTAAGTGGAGGAGCTGCTGTCTGTAGAGGCAACCAGGAGGGGCTCCAACCTCCCCAAACCCCTCCCGGCTGCCCCAAGGGCTGAGGGCTGAGGAGAACCTGCAGAGCACACCTCTAACACATCCCCACCAGCGTATCCTGACATACCCATTGGGGAGCTCCGTTCCAAACACCAGTGCTTCACAAACTGTAAAATGCATACAGTCCCCTGCAGATTTTGTTAAAATGCAGATTCTGATTCAGTAGGTAGGCCTGAGTCTGCATTCCTAATAAGTTCCCAGATGATATGGAAGCTGCTCATCTGTGGACCACAAGGCAACGTGTTCCAGGTTCCAGGTGCCAGAGGTAAATTAATGCTGTTTCTAGGATTTCTTAAGGTGACACTCATTTTCCTTGGTTCGTTCTTGAGTAGTTAGTTATATCTTAGTATTTGACTTGCTGACTTGATGAATATGTATAGTGTGAGACAAGAATTTGGTACCAGTGTCTTACAACTTTTCGGATAATTGTAAAAATGAGTGGTATCTAAACATCTGAGTCACACTCCAGAGGAACAGGAGGAACAGGAGACAGCTCAAATTGTCTTTGGAAGCAGTCAGCATAAGAAATAGCTTCAGATAAAGAAGAAATAATCTCAGGGGAAATAGTTATTGGTTGATAGAGGAACCTGAAGATGCAAGAAAGACATTAGTTGAATGGGATCACTATCATTCTCAAAACAGTTGAAGCCACAGGATCTAGCAGAAGGATAAGGGTGAGAATGCAGAATTTTACCGCCAAAAATACAGTTCCTTAGTCTGACAGTGATTGGGAAGGGACAGTGTCTCAGGAGCAATTGTTATGAGCTGACGATTCTCACTTGAGATAAGTAATGCTTTCAGTATCCTGCTAGACATTAAGGGTTCATTTCTGAATGAGATGGAAAGGCTTGTGATAGCTTGGGAAATTGAGAACAAAGTTCTAAAAGCCTCTTGACGCATGATTTGGACCTTGGAAAGATGTCCTGTCTGACAACGACTAAGAACTTTTTGATAAACTTTTCCTGATAGTCTATAAGTCCTGGGAAATTCCTTATTTAATAATTTTGAATATTGTCTAAATCCTCATCACTACAGTTTTCTTCTAGTTAATGTCAAGTTCATTCTGTGAAACCACATAGTCCATTTAAAAAGTTTGAAATTACTGTCATCTTGAAGAACATATCTGAAGTTTGAAGGCTCTAGCCAACATAAAATTCTAAGTAAGGGGTTTACAGGTTTCAAATGGCATGTGAAAATAACCTCTCTTGATTTCTTACTTAATGCAGGGGAAAAACATGGAGCAATGTTTAAGCAATATTAAACAATTTTACAATGTTGCTCATGAGTAAGGGCACCAAAAATACCTTCCCAATATTCATGGGCATAGAAAATATGTCACTTTTGTGTTCTTCTTGAAAAAGGTCCAAAGACCTATTCAGTTGACTATGACATGAATCGGAATTAAAAACTCAACAACTAAAAAAATCATATAAAATGAGCATAAAATAATCCACATAATTGCAAATATGATTACAAACTGAGAGCATATGATGTTCAAAGAAAATATAAAAATAATATTTTAAATTACAATATTTGGATTTAAAATCTCAAAGTTTAACAATAAACACTGGGAAGGAAGATGCCAGAAGGACTTTGGGTGTCAAAAATTATTAAATTCCTCATATTACGAGGAAGAAAAGAATTATTGATTCTTACCTGATATTGATAAGCTGAGAGAATTTGTCTCCAGCAGAAATACATTATACAAAAACACTAAAAGAAGTTCTCCAGGTGAAGGGAAATGATGTCAGATAGAAGCCTAGATCTGCAGAAAGGAGTGAAGAATACTAGACAGGACAGATTTGTGGATAAACACAGAAGACTTTATATATATTTATTGAAAATGCTACTGACTGATGTGAATATACTTAAAACTACAAAACTGTACACTTAAAGAATTAAGGTGATAAATTTTATGATGTGTGTTTTCTTAACCAAAATTAAAAATAAAACAATAAAGCAAATAAAAGCACTACTGACTGCTTAAAGTAAGAATTATAACAGTGTATTATAGTGTTATAGTTTATACAGAATAAATATATGACAACAAGTGTGTAAGGGGCAGGAGAGTGGGTTAAAGGAATTACACTGTTGTAATATCTTACATTGCTCATGAGATGTTGCAAATATATTATGTAATTTCTAGAAAAATCATGCACATGCGCACACATACAAAACACAAAAGAGGTCAACAGAGGAGATAAAAGTCAATAGAGGAGATAAAGCCATACTAAAAATGTGTATACTATATAAATGGAAAAACAAAAATTATTTAATTCACCAACAAGAAGCAGGACAAAGGTACAAATGAACACCAAACATATGGGACAAATAGAAAATATATACCAAGATGGTAGATTTAGACTCAGCCATACAATATCACTAATTACATTAAATGTAAATTGAGTAAACAATCCAATTAAAAGTTAGAAATTGTCAGGTTGGATTGAAAAGCAAGACCTACTACATGTTATTTGAAAAAAAGTCATTTTAAATATGAAAATACGGACAGGTTGAAAACAAAAGGGTAGAAAAAGCTAGACCATGTATATTATTTATCTATTGTTACATAATAAATTACCCCCAAACTTAGCAATTTAAAATGACAAACATTCATCTCACAGTTTCTGCAGGTCAGATACTTGGGTACAGATTAGCTGAGTGTCTCTGGTGCAAGGTCCCTCATGAGACTGCAGTGTTGGCCACTCTCAGAGTTGTCCAGTGTCATCTGAGGGCCCACCTGAGGGTAAATTTGCTTCCAAACTCACTCCTTAGGACAAGTGAGTGAGTGTAAGAGAGAACACCCAATAGGGAAGCTGTAGTCTCTTTGTATCCTAATCTCAGAATTGATGTCCCATCACTCTACAGCACCATATTTGTTAGAATTCAGTCATTCAATCCAATGGACATTCATAGGGAGAGAATTAAGCAAGAGCATGAATACATGAAGTGAAGATTAGTGGGGACCATCTTAGAGGCCCCTACCACCTTATGCCATCACCAAGAATAAGAAGGCTGGTGTGGCCATATTAATATCAAAGTCGACTTCAAAACAAAATGTATTACTGGAGGTAAAGGGAGATATAATGATAAAATAGTCAATTCATCAAGAAGACAGAACAACCCTAAAAGTGTATGCTGCTAATAACAAAGCTTCAAAATGCATGAAGCAAATGTTGACAGAACTATGAGGAGCAAGAGATGAATCCACAATCATAATTTGAAATTTTTAACATCTCTCTCTCCCAGTAATTGATAGAATAACTAAACAAAAAATCATGTAGAGAATTTGAACAATATTGTCAATCTACCTGACTGAATTAATATTTATAGAAATGACACCAACAACTGGACAATATACATTCTTTTCAATGTAGAGCACATAGAATGTTCACCAAATAGATCATATGCTGGGTCACAAAATGAAACTCTGACTACAATGAAATTTAATTGCAAACCAGTAACAATATCTAGAAAAAAATCCCAACAATTTTGGAAATTAAGCAACACAATTACAAGTAATTTATGGTCAAAGAAGAAATCACAAAGAAAATTAGAATATATGCCGAATTGGATAATAACAAAAATATGACACTCAAAAATCATGGGATGCAGCTAAAAGAGTGCTGAAGGAAAGTGTGAGAATAAATGACCTAAGCTTCTATCTCAAGAAGCTAGAAAAAGAAGAGCATATTAAAATTAAAGTAAGTGGAAGACAGAAAATAAGAAAAATTGGAGCAGAAATCAATGGAATACACAATGGACAACTGAGAAAATCAACAAAGCCAAAAGCTGGTTCTTTGAAAAGATTAATAATAATATCAATCTCTAACAAGATCAATCAAAATTAAAAGAAAAAGACAAATTGCCAATTTTAAGAATGAAAGAGGGACAATCACCAAAGATCCTACAGACATTAAAAGAGTAATAAAGGGATATTGTAAAAAAACTTTATGACAATAAAGTTGACAACCAAGATGTAAAGGACAAATTCCTTGAAAAATAGTACTTATCAAAACAGACAAAAGAAGAAATAGGCAATCCAAATAGTCATTAAAGGAATACTCTTCTTAATAAAAAACCTCCTCACACAGGAAGAAACCTTCAGGTTCAGATAGCTTCACTGATGAATTCTATCAATCATTTAAGGAAGAAATAATACAAACTCCTTCAAAAAATAGGGGAGGAAGAAACACTTCCAAATTATTATATGAATTAGCATCATGCTGATATCAAAATCTGCCAAGCATATAACAAGAAAATAAATTTATAGCTCAATATCCCTCATAAATATAGATGCAAAAATCCTTAACAAAATATTGGCAAATCACATCCAGTAATACATAAAAAGATTACTACTTCATGACCAAGGAGTTTATGCCAGTTTGGTTTAAATACCAAAAATCATCCAACATAATTCACGTTCTCAGAATATGGAGGAACATCACATGACCATCTCAGTAAATACAAAAAAAATTTTTGACAGATTTTAACATTTGATTAAAACCCCCCAAGAAACTAGAAATACAAGGGAACTTAGTCTGATAAAGAATTTCTATGAAAAACCTATAAATAATGTCATTCTTAATGATGAATCATTGAACATTTTTTCCTAAGATATGGAAAAAGGCACAAATATCTGTTCTTATCATTTTTGTTCAACATTGTTTTGGTGGTCCTAGTCAATGTAATAGGGAATAAAAAATAAATAAAGGCATAGAGTTGAAATAGAAGAAGTAAAAGTATTTTTATTTGTAGATCATATAAGAATGTACATAGAAAATACTATGGAATCTACCAAAAATGATTAAAATTAATTAGTGCAATATTTTGTAATAAACTATAATGGAAAAGAATAGAAAAAAGAATATAGATATATACATATATATGTTAAATGAATCACTTTGCTGTACATCTGAAACCAACACAAGTATTGTAAATCAACTATAGTTCAATATAAAAAATAAAATAAAATATGAAATTAGTGAAGTCAGTAAGATCTAATATACAAAAAATCAATTGCACATCTATATACTAGAAAATGAAACTAATAAAATGAAATAGAAATGAAATTTAAAAGATACAATCAACAGTAGCATTAAAAAACATGAAACACAGGGACATTTTAACAAAATATATGCAAAATATGAGAACTGAGAGAAACTGAAGTCCTAACTAAATGTAGAGATAAACCATGTTCATGGACTGGAGATGCAATATATCCATTCTCCTAAATTGATTTGTAAATTCAAAGAAATTACAATAAAATCTCAGTAAACTTTTTTTGAAGAAATTTACAAGTTTATTCTAAAAGTAATGGCACTAAATTTGCCAAAATATCTTGCAAAGAACAAAGTTGGAGGACTCAAACTATCTGATTTCAATACTTACTATCCCTGGTAAAGGGAATAAAAGACCAACAAAACCCAGTGGAAGTTTAGTGACTCCACATGATACCAAAAAGGTTAACTGGGAACACAAGGTAAAACTTCTAGCTTATTCATACTTCTGTACTCTAAGGAATTGTACCACCAATGAGTCATCTTGATAACTTATATTTGACAATCCACATTTACTACCAATAAGACAATGTAGCAACAGTATGTAAGAAAATGAATATACAGTTTAGAATACTCCTAATAAGCTAAAGTCAGCAGACCTTTAAAAGAAAATGGGAGGGTTAAAGAAATAGAAGCAGACTTTAGAGAAATTTTCAGAAGAGAAGTTGACTCAGGAATAAACAAATGTTGGTAAATAGATGGGAATCAAATATAAGTGCAAGTATAGAAAAATGAATTGACCATCAATCACTCCAGAAGAACATGGAGGTAGGCATACTCCTGAGGGACATGTTGAGACCACATGATTTTATATTTATACTTGGGATTCAGGAATGGTACCTCAATCCCCCTGTTGTTCGAGTTCAGGAACATGGGAGTCATCCTTGATACTTCCCTTTCCTCATGCCCACTAACCAATCAGTACCAACTCTTATTCATTCCTCTCTCAAAAATTCATCTTAAAATCTTCTGTCTCTCTCCATCACCTAGTCCAAACCACCATCATCTCTCCCTTCTGCATCTCTTGTTCTCTAAAACTCCAATCCATTCTCTACACAATAGCCAGAGAGATCTTTGTAAATGTAAACTGGGTCACATCACTCTCCTAGTTATACCTCTGATGTCTTCTTGTTACACTTGAAGTCCACAAGCATTAACTTGGCCTTGAAGGCTCTAAATGATTTGACATTTGCCTGCCTTCCCTGATGTGAGCTCTAGGAGACAAGGGACCTCCTCTGCTAAACACTAGAACACCAAAGGTTTTTTTTGTGCCATTTACAAAGGAGTCTCTGGGGTCTTGGCAATATTCATAGCAGCAAAGTCATGATGCTCCAGGCACTGATGGTCGGCTGGGCTGTAGAATGGGAGGCACATCAGGACAAGGGAATAACGAAGTGAAGTGCTCGACTCTTCACCTCTGGCTGGTAGTCTATTGCCAATTTCTTGCATGGGGAGGAATTAGTAATTTAAACAAACTTTGTTTGCTTAAATTTACTTATAGGGCTTCCCTGGTGGCGCAGTGGTTGAGAGTCCGCCTGCCGATGCAGGGGACACGGGTTCGTGCCCCGATCCCGGAAGATCCCACATGCCGCGGAGCAGCTGGGACCGCGAGCCATGGCCGCGGAGCCTGTGTGTCCGGAGCCTGTGCTCCGCAACGGGAGAGGCCACAGCAGTGAGAGGCCCGCGTACAGCAAAAAAAAAAAAAAAAAAAAAATTTACTTATAGATAGGGTACTATAAGATTTTGATCATTAGTTGTCAATACATAAAACCCTAATTTTATGGATGGTGAGTAACAAATTCTTCTCAAATAACTCCTTTATGCTGCTGATCTCAGTTTAAAAACCTAGTCAGATTTTTATTATATCTGGTGGTGTCAGCATTAGCCACTTTCACAGCAGAGATCTATGCATTTGGATGGCTAGCAACAGAGTGTCACTAGGGTGGCAAGCCGTGACCTGAAACCTTCTAGCGAGGAGCTGGTCTGGCCTCTTACTTGAAGTTTTCCTAAAACAAGGTCCTACAGTATCTGGCCTGCACACTGCATCCATACACAGGCCTGGAAAGGTTTTGTGACACCTCATCTTGGCTCGGTAACCAAGTCTTCAGTTTTTTCAGCTATGTCTTCTGCAGTTCTGGTGCACACACACACACACACACACACACACACACGTGTGTGCGTGTGCACAACACGCGTGCACTTCACTCTCGTTCTCTCTCTCTAGCTCTCTCTTTCTCCATTTGGATTTCTCTTTGGTCCCTCTCTCTCTGTTTCCTTTTCTTTTCAACTTGGACTCTAAGGATAATTTTTGGTTCTGAAAAATGAACTGGCATCCAGGTACCCTAAGAAAGCCAGGAAGAAGACCCGAGTTTCTCTACCTGTTCCCTTCAAGCTCACACACATAGGTCACCACTGGGGACCAGTCAAAGGCCCCTGGCTCCTTCTTCAGCCACTTCTCCAGCTCCTGCAGGTTCTGATCAGTATAGTCAGTGGCAATGATCTCCTTGAAGGATTCACAAGCAGAGAGGAGCTGATAGATGGTGGGGCCAGAGCCAATGTCGATCAGGAGGTCTCCCTTCACACCATCTGGTTTAGAGGAGGGAATGAGGAAGGGGGTCAGGCATAATATGGTGGCAGATAGAGCTGATTTGCACTCTGTTTGCCAGGACTATGCTGGGGAGCCCCAAGGAGAGCCCCAAAGGCACACCTTCTCTCTAGTCACCCCTCTTCCCCCAATGTCTCTTTTTAAAACATTTTTTACTTTCCATTCCCCATTCAAGGGTGGAGCTGGTATATTTTTAGCTCTAGGAGGAGGGAAAAAAAGATCTGCATCTGGTGTACAGACCCCCGATCCAGAAAGACTGCCACACAAATAATGTAAAAACTATTAAGGAATGCTTTGAGAGAAAGTTAAATTTTTTAAAAAATTGAGTTTTTATAATGTCTTTCTCCAAAAAGCATCCAGTTCTTCAAAAAGCATCCTCCCTTCATGGGAGGTCTTTATCTCATGCACATTCACAACCTTCCTTTGAGTTAGGAATAGAATAATTACTAGAATCTCCATTTCTTTTTTTTTTTTTGAGATTTTTTTTTTTGATATGGACCATTTTTAAAGTCTTTATTGAATTAGTTACAATATTGCTTCTGTTTTATGTTTTGGCTTTTTGGTCATGAGACATGTGGGATCTTAGCTCCCCAATCAGGGATCAAACCCGCACCCCCTGCATTGGAAGGCAAAGTCTTAAACCACTGGACCATCAAGGAAGTCCCTAGAATCTCCATTTCTTAAGTGAAATGTCTGGCTAGTGACCTAGCAAATCAATGTAGAATCAAGGACAGAACTCCAGTTTTTAGATTACCCTCTTGCAGGGCCAAAGGAGATAATGGATATAAAAGCACTTTGTAAACTGTAAAATATCCACCCCAATGTTAGTTTTTATCCTAGTTAAATGAATGGGTGCTGCCAAAAGGGCTGTCAAATAACAATGATTTGACACAAAAGGGTCATGCCCTGAGACTCTCTCTATATGACTCACATTTGGAGGGGAGACACACAGACAACAGACAAACTTACCTAGGCAAAATATCTTGAAAAGATTTTTCAGAAGATGCCTAAGAATCTGTTTTTCTGCAGAGTGTCTGGACCCAAAGTTATAATATTTTTCTAGATAAGCCTGAGGGTTAAAATGGCTCAGATAAGTGTCCTTGGAGGTGAAGCCAGATTCCATTGTGTCTCACTCCTGTGCCAACAGTCCACTGCTCTCCTTCTCTCCCCTCCAGGAGCCAGAGAGGCACCCTGAAGAAATGGTCTTCCTGAGTCTCTGGCTATCAATATTTCTTCCATCAGTTCAGCCCATCCCTTAAAGGTAGATGTTTAGTTAAACACTAACTGAGAGAAATATACCAAAAATGTTTTGGCAGTTCTGGGAAGTGATGAAATTCCTGAGGAAGGGAGCCTAAAAGAAGGGGGAAGGGGAAGGGGGAGGGCTATGAGCTGTATGCAATGCTCGGCCAAGGGGTGAAGTTCAGCTGCAAGGGACTAGAGACAAGAAGACTCACCTGGGCTCACCAGGGAAGTTATTTAACTCATAGAAGAACCTCTAGGTTCAGACAAATGGGTCACCTTTCCATGGCACCATCATTCTTCTTGCAGTGATTCTCCCAGGAAAGAGACTCACAAATAATAGTTTAAATTTAAACAACTTAAGAAAGAAAAGAAAAGAAAAAGAAAAAAGGGAAAAATGAGGAGAGGAAATGTGCTCAGGGCTAAGGTATGTTGGCTAAAGGAGGAATCTTAGATGAAGTCTAGAAAGAGAGTAAAAGAGCAATTTTTAAGCACTACATCAATTAACTCTCTCCTTGTACTCGACACACACCTTCATCCCCTCTCTGTAGTCTGCAGCTTCACCATCCCCCCCAGTGCCATTTCTCAGCAACTGGAAAGCACCTCCTCCCCAGCCCCCCACTCTTTCATGTCAATCCATATCCTGACAGTTCTTTCAAAGTGAACTTAAGCCCCGTATTTCCTTTAAGAATTCCTTAAATTCCCGATTCTGAACTCATACTGCCCTTAGAATTAGTTCAACTAGCCAAGCACTTGATTTTGTGGTGTCATGTATTTGTTCCTGGTTTTGTCTGTGTCAATTTTACTTCCCAAACTAAATTTTACATATATGGTGCACTAAAAACCACCTCAAGGACCATGGCTCAGTTCTCTTTATAACCCCTACTGCACATCACTGGGGAGTCAACCTAATAGGTGTTCAAAACACTGAGCGATTAGTTGATTGTTGTCATATTGTACCAAATGCAATTGCAGCAAATGCATGGTATTCCATGGGTGATGACTTAGTAAGGGCCCATTTGGTTACAAGGCAAAGAGACTCACACAAAGAAGCTCAGGGAATTATTAATAGGAGCCTATAATGACAATAAATTGCAAGGTATCTAACTGGGTCCCATGGACCAAAAAAATCATTAGGCAGCTAATCTCTCTCTCTTCCTTCCCCTTCATTTTCTTCATCATCTTCTTCTTCTTCCTCCGCCTCTTCTTTCCTCCTCCTCCTCCTCCTCCTCCTCCTCCTCCTCCTCCTCCTTCTTCTTCTTCTTCTTTTCTTTTTCTTCCTCCTCTTCTTCTCTCTCTCTTCCCCACTCCCTTCTGTGCAAACTGGCTTCTTCTTTTGAGCATCCACTATACACATGACTCCGTTCTGGCCCTTCCATATGGTGGCCCTGGCCCCTGAGCTTAGAGAACCTTCTGGCTCATCTCCTCACAGCTGGCTGACTATGTCTGCATGGTGGTGGGGGGAGTAAAGGATCTTTTCACCTCCCATTGCAGCAACTGATATGGGACAGACAAATTGGCTCAGGTTATTGCCACTGCTGGATCTTCAAAAGTCAAATCACAGACTTGAAGGATGTAGAATCAAAACAAGGTGTCTTTGGGAGTGGTTCTGAGGGGCTGCTGCACCACTGGTACTTCCTGCTTCTCCTGACTTCCCTGGGGATGGAATACAGCAGGAAGCATCCAGAACTCATCCAAAAGACAGAAATTGCCATCCTGATTTGCTACCAACAATTTGTATGAAAATGTCAGTTAGAAAAACTAACTTTTGAGATTCTTAAGCCTCAGTTTGGGTGTGTAAAATGGGGATAATAAGGGAGGAAGAAAATCTCCTCTATCCCCTTAGGGTCTCTTTCTGGACCTAAGAATTAAATGAACATAAGACAGGTTAACAGGAGAAAAGAATATACATTTAATAAATTTTTTTACATGTACAAGGGTGTCTTCACAAGAGAATGAAGACCTGAAGATGTGACCAGAGCAGGGAGCTTTTAGAACTTTTAGACAAAGAAATAATACATTTGTGAAGAATTGACAAGACAAAGCCATTTGGGGTGGGATACTAAATGGTAAAGAAGTAACTAAGAAGGTAAAGTTTGGTTCAACAAAATTTGTTTGTACAGATTTCTCAGCCCCAAATTCCCTGTCTCTGGTGATTGAAATGTCTTCTTTCCTCCTGGTATAGGGAGGGTACCTTTCATATGGGAGTTTTATCTCCTGCTTTCAGGAGGAAAAAGAAGGGTCAGAGTATCCTTGTACCTGCTGTTTCTTTTTTTAAAAAATAAATTTATTTATTTTATTTATGGCTGTGTTGGGTTTTTGTTGCTGTGTGTGGGCTTTCTCTAGTTGTGGCGAGCTGGGGCTACTCTTCGTTGTGGTGCATGGGCTTCTCATTGTGATGACTTCTCTTGTTGTGGAGCATGGGCTCTAGGTGTGTGGACTTCAGTAGTTGTGGCACGAGGGCTCAGTAGTTGTAGCTCGTGGCTCTCGAGCGCAGGCTCACTATTTGTGGAGCGTGGCTTAGTTGCTCCGCGGCATGTGGGATCTTCCCAGACCCACAGGCTTAAACCTGTGTCCCCTGCATTGGCAGGCAGATTCTTAACCACTGCGCCATGAGGGAAGTCCTGTACCTGCTGTTTCTTAAGTGCCTTTAATTCAAAATAATGAATACGCCAAAGTGGTATATTTTAGGGTGATATATTTTGGTTTCCTTCAATAATATCTTTCCTATTCAAAGTCCTCTGTTCAAGGTACTGAGAAATTTAAATCATAGCTTCCCTTACATTGAATCCTTACATCGGGAAATGTACCCTCTGCCCACTGATGGATCAATTTACCAGGGAGCTTTAAAACTAATGGTTCTATAGCTTATATGTGGCCTTGATACTGTTGTACCCCTTTCCCCTTCACCTCATAATTCACTTTTCCCACCCTTTCCAGAAGCCACCAAGGTGGATAGTCAGAATCAGATTTCACTATATATAGAAATCTGCTTCCTCATAATGGCCTCTACCCACTCTTACAGGAATGTTTGTTATAATTATGAAGGCTTGAATGCACGTATATAGGAAGAAACAAAGATCAAGAAGGAAAGAGAAAGGGAAGAAAGAAGGGAGAGTGAAAGGGTGAGAAGGAAGGCAAAATGAAAGAAAGAAAGAAAACATGCCATTCCCATCTAATCTGGGAGCTTGGTCCACTGGTAGCTTCTCTTCGCATGTGGTCAGCTGATAAAGTATTTGGTTCATTATCTCAGGTCATGACCTCATGAGAAAATAGTTCTATAATACTTAGTGCACAAAAAAATCAAAGTAGTGGGGCACTCTTTCCCAAAATACCACACCCTAGACTCCAGAGATTAGATCAACTCTCTTCTTAGAATATACTATACAAACCCAAAACATAAACATTGCTTACAATTTTTTTAGAAAAATGATTCTGCATATTGACATATCAGTTTCCAGTAATAGGTCTGACTAGCCCTCAAGACATACCTTCTTTCTGAAAGCCACTAAAAGTATTATTGTAGATACAGATATATCATATTTTTATACATTTTATTATATATATGTGTGTGTGTATATATAACAGTAGAGAAGTTTAACCAACTACAAGATATAATTTTTTTTAATTAATTTATTTATTTTTGGCTGTGTTGGGTCTTTGTTGCTGTGTGCAGGCTTTCTTCAGTTTCGGCAAGTGGGTGGCTACTCTTCATTGCAGTGTCCAGTCTTCTCATTGTGGTGGCTTCTCTTGTTGCAGAGCATGGGCTCTAGGCACTCAGGCTTCAGTAGCTGTGGTGCACGGGCTTAGTTGCTCTACGGCATGTGGGATCTTCCTGGACCAGGGCTCAAACCCGTGTCCCCTGCATTGGCAGGTGGATTCTTAATCACTGTGCCACC